>NC_081291.1:136324586-136670420 GCF_030435805.1 Mustela lutreola
CTCCCCTGATTCTAATGTGTTGCTGAGTAGAAAACCCTAGCCCAAGACTAAGGAAACCAAAGGCATTAGTAGCACATTAGCTAAAAACAAAGATACTCACAAACAAGCAGCCAGCTATCTGGCTAACTCTTCTCTGGGGTTTTCCTCAATCACCAGCCAACACAAAAATTAGAAAACAAATGGAACAAGATGGGACCCAGGAGGGAGACAAACCATAAGAGACTCTTAATCTCAGGAAACAAACTGAGGGTTGCTGGAGGGGGAGGGTGGAGGGAAGGGATAGGGTGGCTGGGTGATGGACATTGGGGAGGGTATATGCTATGGTGAGTGCTGTGAATTGTGTAAGACTGATGAATCACAGACCTGTACCCCTGAAGCAAATAATACATTATGTGTTAATTAAAAACAAAACAAAACAAGCAAAACAAACCACAAACAAACAAAAAAGAAAACAAAGCATTTAGAGTTACTTTCTCCTATATTACATTTCTTGCCTTTTCCTTTATTTTTTGGCCTTTCCTGCTTTTTCTCCTTACCAGATATTATTGCTACCATTCTCATATTTTGAATGATTTGTAGATTATTGTGTAGTAGTTGTGGTTTTTTTTTAGATTTTATTTATTTATTTGACACAGAGAGAGATAATACAACTAGGCAGAGAGGTAGGTGGAGAGAGAGGGAAGCAGGCTCCCTGCTAAGCAGAAATCCTGATGCAGGGTTTGATCCCAGAACCCTGAGATCAGGACCTGAGCTGAAGGCAGAGGCTTAATCCACTGAGCCACCCAGGTGCCCCTATTGTGAAGTATTCTTGTACTCACTTTTTTGCTTATCCTTTCTCCCTCTCTCTACCTGCTTCCTTTTTTTCTTTTTTTTTTTTTTTTTAATGTGCTTCTGGAAAACTCCTCAGTTGTAAGGTATACTTTAATTCAAATTATCAGCAATGCTAAAGTAAACCATGAAGACCTGAAAAGGTGCTCTTTTTCAATATTTCCGTCCCTTTTTAGACTAATATCACGTATCATTGGGCATGATGATCTTAATCCTTCTGTCTGGCCTCCCTAACTTCATCCTAAATACTTGATTTTTTATACAGACCTACAATTCAACCTGAAGAAGTCAAATCAGTTTACACTTACATATGTCACATTTTTGAGCACTCACATAAAATCCATTTATTCTACCTGAAGTGTATTTTGTTTGCCACAAAGCTTTGACTGTTGCTGTATATGAAGAATGGCCATACTCTCAATAATAAAAAGTATTCACTGAAAACCTAACCTAAACTGTTTTACGTTAAAAACAAACAAACAAACAAAAAACCCCTCATTTGAGTCTTTTCGTGTTGCAATTATCACTTAAGAAAAATACATGAAAACTCATTATTTTAGTTATATTTGAGTTTGGAATATCTCGCTATCCACCTTGATAAAATGAGTCTTTGATGAGCAATCTGCAGTAAAAACAATGAAAATGTCATTACCCTTTTTACATAAGCTAACATCAAGATGAGTTTTCAGATATTGCCTCTATGCCATGAAAACACCTAGAGCAAGAGTGCTCAAACTATGCTGTTAGGAAGCAGGTTGGTTGGTTTGTTTGCTTGCTTTCCCTACTAAAATTTCATTGTATATTTAGAGAAAGGAGAGGAAGGCTCTGCCCTGTCTCTGGCCCATCTAGGTCTAACTCTCCACCTCTAATTAGAGAACCAGAGATGCCGGTGTATAACCATTTGACATTTATTGAATCTACCTTTAACATTTTCTTCTTTTTCTTAAGATTTCATTTATTTATCTGTCAGAGACAGAAAAAGGGAGCACAGGCAGGGGGAACAGCAGGCAGAAGGAGAAGCAGTCTCCCCACTGAGCAAGGAGCCCAGTGGTGTAGGACTCCAGCAAATGACCTGAGCCAAAGGCAGATGCTTACCTGACTGAGCCACTCAGGATGTCATTTAGCATTTTATTCTTGAGTAAACAGTTTGGCTCTTATAAAAACAAACAAAACACAAACAAACAAACAAACTGGTGTGCCTGGGTGGCTCAATCAGTTAAGTGTCTGCCTTTGGATAAGGCCATCTAGCCTGGCATGGAGCTCCCTGCTCAGCGAAGGGTCTGTTTCTCCATTTCCTCCCTGCTCTTGCTTTCTCTCACTATCTCTCTCCTTCTCTCTATCTCTCTCAAATGAATAAATAAACTCTTAAAAAAAAAAAAAAGTCGAAGTCACTGGCTTAGAGGCAAACAATGTAACACAGATCTGGAAGTTTGCTGAGTATTGATAATAGATCTCTAAGTGTGTGTGGAGGTGTAGTCTTAAATTACTATATTTGTATTATGAATTCTAAGACTATTATGGGGTCTATACAGCACAGACATTGGTCATCATCTTCCTTATAAAAAGCAGAAGGAGGAGGCTATCCATCAATGAAGCAGAGAAATAAATATTTAAATGCTTTAATCATAGTGTTAACTTGGTTAAATTGGCCAATGTACTTAGTCTCTCATAAAGCAAGTGAAAGCAAGCAACAGGAAAATGATTTTTATTTAGTAATTTATACTGCTGTGAATACTGGATGCATTCTTTTTGGAAGTCATGTTGACGATCCAAACAAGTATCATTCATTTTTGAAATAGAAAACAAAATTTTGCCATGGGATTTTGAAACACAGTTGAAACTATCATTCTGATAGTAACTGAAACTGATTTGACAGCAGATACAAAGTTAATATAAAGTTAGAATTAACTTGATAGAGAATAAAAAGCTATGAGCTTAAAGTAACCATGTAGAGCTTCAGATGTTTCAGGAAAAAAAAAAAATAGCCTAGCACTCTGCTTTATTCCTCTGTAGATGCAGTATTTGAGTTCAAGAAAGAACAGTATCTGGATTACTGAAAAACTTTGTTGGGTTCCCTTCTTGGCAGGGAGCCTGCTTCTCGCTCTCCCTCTTCTTCTCCCCCAGCTTGTACTCTCTCTCTCACTCAAATAAATAAATAGAATCCTTAAAAAAGATTACTATTGTTTATAAGATGCACTCCAGTCTAATTATGAAGGAGATTTGAAGTCCACATTAACTTTTAACTATCCAGTAAGTACTTGAAGATACGTGACTTCTTTTTTTAATTAAGGAAAAGTTCTACCTGGAGTGGAAAAATTATTTCGGGATAAAAATAATATAGAAAGGCTGGGTAAGAAGTGAAATATAATGTTTCTATACAATGGCATGTATTTTATCATAGAAACCTGACAAATGAAGACTTATCATTCCCAGCTTTGAGATATTTGCAAGTGACTCCAGAGGTCATTGATATGGGGTTATTTTTGGGTTTTTGTTTTGTTTTGTTTATTTATTTATTTATTTATTTATTTTTAGGAAGCTTCTGTATGAGAATGAACCAGTAGGCTAGGGACATGGACAACCTAGTTGCTAAGCAGGCATCTTACAATGCATGTCAATCTGGTTTCCTCCTTTGTTTCTGCCTTTATTAAACCTCTTGTGATTGGACTTAAATGACTTTCTTTTATGTAAATGAAACAAAAAAGGAAATCCAAGTGAAGGGTTGTTCATGATGGTGGAGAAGTTTCAGAAGTGGAAATTTTTATGTAAAGTTAGATAAATTTAAATGCAAGAGTTGAATTGTGCAACATTATATGGATATGTTATACACACATGCACACACACACACACACAATTTTAGATAGTGCCCTTAGAAGATATTAATGGGAAGATATTAATGGGAAATTTGAGATTTTCATAGAAACACAATTCTGGGGTAATAATTAAACTTCTGCAAGTTGATTAAATGAAGAAGCTGACATTTAGGGCAAATAGGCTGGCAAGCACTGACATGAATGTATGATTGTTCAGGCACTAAAATAAAATTTTCTGTGTATAATAGGAAACCAAGAAAAGAGGTATGATATGTTCATATTTTCAAAAGAATTATTCTAATCTATTAAAGAATCTCCTAGAGAGAAGTGTAATATGATATAGATATAGATATGATATAGATAGATATAGATAGATAGACAGACAGGCAGACAGATATAGGTAAGACTTTCTCAATCATGCTTATCTAAGGATAAGCACGTCAAGGGCAGACCATCTCATCGGTTTATGGGAAGTATGACTGAAATTTAGATTAAAAGAAGCTTACTGGGATACCTGGGTGGCCCAGTTGGTTCAGCAGCTGCCTTTGGCTCAGGTCATGATCCCAGCGTCCTGGGATCGAGTCCCACATCCGGCTCCTTCCTCAGCAGGGAGCCTGCTTCTCCCTCTGCCTCTGCCTGCCATTCTGTCTGCCTGTGCTCGCTCTCTCCCCACCTCTCTCTGATAAATAAATAAAATCTTAAAAAAAAAAAAAAGAAACTTACTAATTATTCTACAAACCAAAGGTTAGTAAGGCGTTATGAATAGTGACCTGTTACATGCCAGAAATATAATAAAATGAATGATTAGCTAAAAGTACAATTAACTTTCTAATCTCCTTTAATTGCCTGGGGATAGAAGCACAAAAACATTTTTATTCATTCAACAGAAAACAGATATTATACAGGGTCGTCTGTAAGCCACATGTGTGTCTTAATGTTCAGATGTTTATTGTTCTCCTTATCATATACCTCCAGCCTCCTGACCAGGACACAGTACATATATTCAACATATTGTACAAGGACTGCGTGTGCTCTTTGAATATAGAGCATGATGCGAGCAGATACTGAATGAAAATACATAAAAAAGAAGCACTACATCAAGGGAGTCCTGAACATTGAATGATGTTGAGGAGCTCTGTGAAGAGAAATAAAATTATCTCAAGGGATAATAACATCTTAAAAATAAAATACACTGTTTGTAAAGCAGATGGTAAAATTACTGAGTATGACATTTAAACGGAATTGGAAGAGCTGATTAAAAGGAAACAAAGGAAGAGCTGTTGGAAGATCCAGGAAATGTAGTTAAAGTTGTCAAAAAGACAAAATCGCAACATTGAAGAATTAAAAGAAGATATTTGAGAATTTATATAATGTAGTAAACATTTCTAATATAATGTGCTGCTAAGCTGCTAACAAAGCAGCAGTTCATCCAGTTGGCATTGGCAAAGAAAAGCAAACACACCCACCCTTGATATCACATAAGAAATAAGGCTCTCTTTTTCACTCCTTTAAAAGTTGCTAATCACAGTGCTTTTAAAAATAAAATTTACTCCTTTGTAAATGGCCATTCCCATTAGTCGCTCATAGCTTCCTTTTCAACCATCTCCTAAATATTTTCCACCCACTACTTCATTCATTTATTTGCACAGGATGAAGCAGTCACTTATAAGAATGCCAAGAGAAGATGTGATTCATCCTACTATTTAGCCACTAATTTTTGGTCATTTTTCATCAACTACAGCTGTATTTACTAAATGATCCACAGGACAAAGAGTTCATCTATTTTTATCACCAAAGTAGCCCATGCACAGTATCCTAACACAGATTCCAACACAGAGTAAATATAAAAAAAAAAAAATGCTTGGATAAATAAACTACAGTACTTAAGTATGTACTATATGCAGTTGTTATCCTCTTTTTTCTTATTGTTCAGTCTTAACATTGTCAACAATATACATACTTCCCTGTATTTACTGCAGCGTTATTTATAATAGCTGACACACAGAAGCAGTCTAAGTGTCCATCGATAGATAAATGCATAAGGAAGATGCACACACACACATGTGCTTGCACGTGCACACATGCGCTTGCACACACACACACACGCACTGGAATATTACACAACCATAAGAAAGAATGAGTTTGTGGCATTTGTGACAATGTGGACAGAGCTAGAGGGTACTATGTTAAATGAAATAAGTCAAAATGAGAAATACAAATACTATGATTTCACTCATATGCTCAATCTAAAAAAACAAACAACAAACAAAAAACCAAAAACCAAATAAATAAACAAACAAAAGACAGAATCAGACCTATAAATACAAAAAACAAACTGATGGTTACCAGAGGGAAGGTAAGGTAGGGAATGGGCAAAATGGGTGAAGGGGACTGGAATATACAAGCTTCCAGTTGTGGAATCAAGTCATGGGAATAAAAGGTACAGCATAATGAACAGAGTCAGTTATATTTTAATAGTGTTGTATGGTGACAGATGGTAATTAAACTTGTGGTGAGCATAGCATAACATGTAGAGAAGTTGAATAACTATGTTGTACACCTGATACTAACGTAACATTGTATGTCAACCATACTCAGATAATATCTTAAAAAATGATTGTCAAGCTTCAGTTTAATGGACTGAAGAAACATATGGTTCACAATATTGCAGTGAAGACTGATACCACCATACTGGGAGATAAAAAAGGCTGACATATTCTTTTTTTTTTCTCCCAAGTCACTAGTAACTACTAATTTCTGCTTACCTACTTACAATTACTATCATTACTTAATACTATTTCCTCCTCATCTCTCTGGCCTTTCAATTTTATTGTCAGAAGGCTCAGTAATTTGACTCCCTTCATTTTGCATTTGTACTAATTCCCTTGTGGTGTTGTCCTGTCTTATAAACCAAAGAATATCTGTTTGTGTGTGTGTGTGTAAAATCTATATAATATTTACTAGAATGTACTTTCAAAACTATAATGCTGTATGTTGTTTAAGCATGTGTGTTGATTTTTGAGTATTTTTTAATTAAAAACATCAGATTACTACTTGTATTTTTATTCTCTCCACCATAATGCTGTAAATTTACATTTATTTCCATTATTATTTTATACACATGCATCTCTCCTGCTAGATAGTATGCACCATGAGACTGGGTACCACGTCTATTATTATTCACCAGTTTTCCAGTACATAATTGACATTTTGAAATATTTTTTAAAATAATAACTGAGGGGCACCTGTGTGACTCAGTGTGTTAAAGCTTTTGCCTTTGGCTCAGGTCATGATCCCAGCGTCCTGGGATCAAGCCCCACATTGGGTTCTCTGAACAGCAGGGAACCTGCTTCCTCTCTCTCTCTCTCTCTCTCTCTCTCTCTGCCTCTCTGACTACTTGTGATCTCTGTCAAATAAATAAATAAAATCTTTGAAAAAAAATAACTGAATACAGGGATGTAAAGAGAATAATAATCTTATTTGTAATATTTTCTGTAGAACTAAAAATTTACCTCTCAAATTTTATATTTTCTTAGATTAAAAGAATCAGAGAAAGATTATATATAGAATCACCTTTGAATTAATTCCAGAGAAATCAAAAAAATATTCCATTAAAAAACCTTAAATGCAAAAAAACCCCCCAAAACAACAAAAAAAAACCCTTAAATGCATCTCCCAATGTCCACTTAAAATACATAAATATTTGTTCCATATTACCTATACTGAAGAAACAAAGACCAAAATGAAGATTTTTAGTTGATCATATACTTGCAGATTTTTTTTGCATCTCATTTAAAAAAAAAATAAAAACAGGCAGCCAAAAGGTTTAAGAAGAAAATCTATGGACTTTGAACCTAACCAAACATAGTTTCAAGTATTTACTTCCATGGCTTAATATCTCAGGACAATATCTTCTAAAAATCAATTCCAACATTAATAAACCAAGCAAAATTTTAAATTTCTTACAGGATTGCTGGGACAGTTTAACAACATATCACGTATGTTTACTGCAAAGCAGACACACAAACAAAACAAAAACAACTTTACTTTTCCATAACCCAAATTAAAGTTCTATGTTTTCCTTATATTCCCTAAAATTTAGAAAAATACTATTAAGTGCATGTGAGGATATGATGCTCACAACACACACTGTTAGGAGTCATTTGTGAATCATGGAAGTTGACTAGCCATATATGTTGGAAAAATGAGATGAAGAAAAGTAAGAACATAGTTTTGGTCATCATGTGTTGAAATTGATCTCTTGTGAATCTCTCTGTTTTTCTCCATTTGGCCTATTTCTAAGGTCCAGCTCAGGATCACAGAAATGATTCTGCTTCCTCTGTGACATTCTAGGAAACACTACTGGACTGGACTCTGTATAGTAATACAAAAATTTTCCCAAACAAGATACATGTAATAAAATAATTGTAACCCCCCGGATGCCTGGGTGGCTCAGTCCGTTAAGTGTCTGACGCTTGGTTTTGGCTCAGGTCATGATCACCTGGGTGGTGAGATGGAGCCCCATGACGACTCAGTGCTCAGCATGGAGTCTGCATGTGATTTTCTCCCTCTGCCCTTCTGCCCCCCTGCCCACTCAGGAATGTGTACGAGCTCTCACTCTCTCTCTTTCTCTCTCTATCAAATAGATAAATAAATCTTTTTTAAAAAATAGTCCTAACCTAAAAATAGTAAAAAAATCCATTTTCCTAAAATATTTTGCATTCTTCCTCTTCTTTAAAGCATCTACTTTGGTTTATTACAAACCACACTAATTTAAAATATATTATTTACTTTATTAATTAAATTATTCAGCACACTATTAATTTAGTGTTGCTGAAATCTACATTTTGACATATTAATGTTTTATAATTTTAATACAATTTGTAATTAAATGAATAGACATTCATAATCCGAAATGTAATACATACATGTGTTCACCTGTTTATTCATATTTTATCTTAATTGTCAACTTGTCTTAGTAATGCTGTATATTATGGTTAGGTGGAGGGAACCCCAATGTAAAAGAATAAGTCAGTATTACTTAATTCTATGTGTTTATGCCTTCCAAGATTCTATAAAAAAAAATAGTACATAGGCTTCCAGGACTGAGTTGGTTGTAGAACTTAGACTCAGAAGAATTTCTTTTGTTATATCAGAAAAAAATAGAAAAATAAATTCTGCATTCAGTCCTTGTTCTTTTCCATTTGGTCAGCAATACATATGTGTAGTACTAGTGATAAAGCATTTGTTCAGCTTCTGCAATGCTGCTATCAATTATTTTTCTTCTGTTTTCTGTTTTTTTTTTTTTTTCAATTCCATGTTGTTAACAGATTCAAAATGCAAACTTAGTTTTTGTCTAATTCTAGATATTTCAAAACTATCAGAATAGTCACATGTTACTTCAAATACACACAAGTATTATAGAACTCCTTTTCTTATCTAAAAAGTGTTTTTGTGGTCATTAGCATTTTTACTTTGATTACTTTAATTGAAGGAAAAGCTTATTTTTGGTGTTTTGATATTGTAGAATACTAACTTCAGGTTATAACGATAAGCAATAACACTAAATGTATATTTACAGAACTATATAAATAGTTCATTTTGGGTTGTATTCAGATGGAAAGCAAAACTGTCACATTGAATGCATTGACAGATCTCTACATTTCTAAGTCAAGATATTTATTTAATTAAAAAACTTCCGCATTATATTATTTTTATTGTAGTGAGCCTGTAATTTCAATGGGAAGTACACTAAGTAATCTAAAGCAATATATTCCATGATGCTGATTTAGCTTCTTTCATATATAATTTGACTTTTCTAACTCTAAATTACCAAAAGCAACAGATAATTTAAAAAGAAGTAGGATATGACAATGACAATAGTTACCAGGTCTATTAAAGTTAATAAGCAACAAATATATTTGGGGTTATTTATATTCATCAGTGAGTCAAATAAAATAACCAAGAATCATCACGTTTTCCCCTCAAAAAAAAAAAAAAATCCTGTCAGCTATTATTCTTCCTAATGTAGATACCATGGTTTGATAAAAGATAAGTAATCTATTGATAATATCGGGGCTTGTAAGAAAGGAGCTGGAATTTGAATTCATTTCTGTCAGATTCCAGACTCCAATTCTTTCCATTATATCATGCTGTTATATTAACAATATATATATATATATATATATATATTTCCATTATATATATAATGATATATTATATATATATATAAAATGATATATATTTCCATTATATATATATATAATGATATATATTTCCATTATATCATGCTGTTATATTCTTATTCCTTTACCTTATGTTTCCACATAAACAATATATCATAAAATGAATCACTGCTTTGGTGAAGTAAGAACCAATAGAGAATAAAACATTTAATATACCTTAGTACAGATGTTCTCTTTTTCATGTCTTCTCCTTTTATCTTTTCTAAGAATTATAAATGTTGAAAGGAGTATTAGTGTAAATTATTTGTGGAAATTTAATGTCTTGAACTCGCTTTTTTGTTTTCAATTGAAAAGCAAGGGGCACCTGGCTAGCTTAGTAGTAAAGCACTTAACTCAATTTCTGGATTACAAAGCTGAGCCTCATAGTGGGTGCAGAGATAACTTAACAGTAAAATCTTAAAACAAAAGAAAACAAAACAAACACAACCTTAAAAAAAGAAGAAAGATATATTGTCACCTTCTATAATTTGTTAACAACTTAATCTTCATTATCATTTATTACTAAGTATTTAATTAAGGTATTTAATGTTAGACGCACTACATAGCTTGTGTAGAAATCTATGCTTTAGTCCAAATTTGAATATTTATGTCTAATACTCAAAATTCTGGTTCAACTAAATATAATTAAAAATACGACTTGGGGGAGGTACCTGCAAGGCATAGGTTAGGCACCTGACTCTTGGTTCTGGCTCAGGTGAAGTGTTGTGAGATGGAGCCCTGAGTCTGGTTCTGCGCTCAGTGTGGAGTCTGCTTAAGATTCTTTCTTCCTGGGGCACCTGGGTGACTCAGTGGGTTAAAGCCTCTGCCTTCGGCTCAGGTCTTGATCTCAGGGTCCTGGGATCAAGCCCCATGTAGGGCTCTCTGCTCAGCAGGGAGCCTGCTTCTTCTCTGTCTCTGCCTGCTGCTCTGCCTACTTGTGATCTCTCTCTCTCTCTGTCAAATAAATAAATAAAATCTTAAAAAAAAAAAAAGATTCTCTCTTCCTCTCCCCCACTCACATGTGCACACATTCTCTTTCTCTCTCTCTCTCAAATATATATTATATATATAACATGATATATGATATATAAAAATATATAACACATTTTTATATATGCATACTCTTCCTTTCAATATATATTATATATATCAAAATTATATAAAATATATATATATTATTGTATATAAATGTATTTTATATCATAATTATAAACATATTTATCATTTTGGGATGTATGATATAGGTCTGTGGCTTAGGTATAAATCAGGAGTAAAAACAATGATTAAATACAAAAGCATACTAATTTTTCAAATTATGTTTATGCTATGAATATTTAAAAACTTAGGGGCAGGGAGACAAACCATAAGTGACTCTTAATCTCACAAAACAAACTGAGGGTTGCTGGGGGGAGGGGGTTTGGGAGAAGAGGGTGGGATTATGGACATTGGGGAGGGTATGTGCTTTGGTGAGTGCTGTGAAGTGTGTAAACCTGGTGATTCACAGACCTGTACCCCTGGGGATAAAAATATATGTTTGTAAAAAATTAAAAATTAAAAAAAAAAAAAACATCCAAGTTCTCAAAAAAAAAAAAAAAAAAAAAAAAAACTTAGGGGCATGTGGGCAGCTCAGTCAGTTAAGCCTCTGACTCTTGGTTTCAATTCAGGTCATGGTCTCAGGGTCCTGGAATCAAACCCAGCATGGTGCTTCACACTCAGTGGGGGTGTGCTTGAGATTGTCTCTCTCTCTCCTCTCTCTGCCCATCCCAAACCTGTTCACACATGTGTGCTCTCTCTCAAATAAATCTTCAAAAAGAAAAAAAAAAAGATCAAACTGAAGATACCATCTAAGAGAAACTTCTGTGATGTCTTTCAGTACACTAATAGGTAAGAAGTAAATGGACATCAATTCCCCTAGTGAGATTTATCATTAAAAAAGGCTCTTTAGGGGCATCTGGGTGGTTCAGTGGGTTAAAGCCTCTGCCTTTGGCTCAGGTCATGGTCTCAGGGTCCTGGGATTGAGCCCCGCACTGGGCTCTCTGCTCAGCAGGAAGCCTGCTTCCTCATCTCTCTCTGCCTGCCTCTCTGCCTACTTGTGATTTCTGTCTGTCAAATAAATAAATAAAATATTTAATTTAAAAAAAAGGCTCTTTGAATTTATTTTAATTTTTGACTCTTCCAAACCATATAGAAGCAAATATTATACTCATTTCAATATTTAACTTTTGCCAAGTAAAAATATTACAGAAAAATATAGCTGTTGAAGTCTATTTAAATCATGCATTCTCTTCATGGGAAAACACTTCCATACATGGACAAATGTACCAGATTAACTTCTCTTCCTCTCCATCAGTGTGAGTGTGCAGTATGTGTAAAACAGTTTTGTTGTTGTTGTTTATAAAAAAGTTTCATTTCTAGAGGTGAAAGTAAAACTAGCATTCCCCAGATTGCCACAGAGTCATTCCAGTAGTTAATTTGCTTTTATTGACTTCCAAGGTTTCCTACTGAGAAATTTCTTGGTTGGTGTTCTTAAAATTGTAGTAAATGTCTTCATCTTCGCTCATTCCTCTGAAGTTAAAATATGGTTTTCCATCTCCTCCTTGAGATTTATCAATTTGTTATATTTCTCATAAACACATAATATGCTTCATTCAAAACTTCCAAAATGCTAAATGCATTTTTTTTTTTTTTGGTTAGTTCTGCCTAGCCTGAAGCCACCTGGGACAAGCTATATTACATACACAGAAACCATACACACACATACTTGGACACACATGCACATATATTTTTAAAAAAAATTGATAATCACTGTTTTTTTGTTGTTGTTTATTTCTCTATGTAAGGCTCTAGATACTAGATTTAGGGACATCATTGCCTTATTATTGACGCCTGAAAACAGACTGCTGTTTTTGGCACTGAGACCTCAGTAGGTACAGATGAAGAAAATTATAATAAAACCATCAGTGGAAAAACATCAGAAATAAGCAAGAAGGTAGAATCACATTATTTTAGATAGGTAGTTTTCACTAAAAATAGATTATTTACATTTCTCATTAGCAAATATTTGATATTCAATTTATTTTAGTATTTTTATGTTTTATTGACAAATATAATGTAAAGAAAATTAGGAATATAGAGGCTATGTGAATTATAATCATAATGCTGTCTGTCTCTTCCCCATGAGACTTTAAATTTTGGAATAGATTGCATGAGACACATGATTAGGGAAAGTGGATCGTCCACAGAATTTCAACTGACACTTAAAATCACTATATTCCTGATCTTTTCATTTTGTTAAGCAGCAATGATTAAAAATAATAGGACATACTTCCACTTCTTGAAAGATGGGGTAGACTGTAAGTTTCCCTATTTTTCAGGAATAAGTACAAATAAACCCCAAGGACTCTGACAAGGAGTCAGACTGGGGACCCAAGAAATGACTTGGTGGTGTGTTCCCTCGTTTTCCTTGTGCTTGCTATCTTCAGACTTGGAGCTGAAAATCCAACCACTTGGAGATAGCAGTGGGTACAGACAAAAAGCAAAAACAAACAAATGAACAAAAATCAAACAAAATAAAACAAACTCAAAAATCCAGCAAGAGCCTGCTCTGTTCAGTCTAAGAACCAGGAAAGGGGAAGCCGATCATGAGAAAAAAATATTTGGAAAATAATTGCCCTGCTCTAGTACTGAAAATTTGAACTATAGTTGAATATTGGGAAGTATTTCAAAATCCTGTTTATAGTGAATTAATCACTTAATTACAAGTAATGCTTCCTTATGTAATCACATCATTATTTTAGTGAGGTCGATGATACATTTTACCCAGAAATATGGTATCAATTTTTCAAAGCAGTCAGAATTACCATATGTAACTTCCTGAGCCATTCCATTTTAATGTTTCTATTTCACTGACAGATTTCTCTGCTGCTGACAGTTCATTTCTCTAGGATCAACAGCTTGTAGAGAAAAGAACATTATTCTCCCTGCACTATCAGGTGCATAAGTAAGATGTCAAATGCAGTGAACACTTCTCTACCCTAACGTGCTTCTTAAAATTTTGAATGTTAAGCCATATAAATATTCCTCAGATTATTATTTTACTACCAAAGGTAGCTCTCAGGTATATACTTGGCCTGTGAACTTGGTAGAAATATTACAGAGGCAGCTCATTTGGAAAATATTTTAGTTGATATCTTTCTTGCTGTCTGTTATGGCAATATTTACCATACATAAGCTATAAGAATGATATATAAGAATGCAAGTTTAATTTATTCTGATTCACTCATTTGTAATGTTTCTGGAATTTATGGAACTTATGTGGACCTGATTGATTGAGGGAAATTAATAAAAACTGCTAGATACTAACAAATGGTTGTTGGATTACTCTTCTTTTTCTTAACGTCTATATTTTAAAAGTCTTCCAAAATACACAAAGTAGGCAGGAGAAGAGACTCTATCCCACCCCAAAATTCAAGTTACCAGCATTATGCCACGCTTGCTTATCATTTCCTTCCGTTCATCTCTCCTTTTTTTTCTCTCCTTTCCACCTCCATTTCTTTCAAATGTAAAATGACTATGTAATCTTTCCAACCTTTTAGCATCCCATTTTGTAATTTTTCTCATCAAGAGGTCAATTCTGTTTCTGCCTTGAATCTGGGGTTCACCTGTGACTTGTTTTGCCCTAGGGGACTTTAGTTAACATAACCCAAGCAGAGCCTTTACAAAAGCTTGCGTATTGGACTTTGTCTTTTTTTGCTGTATTTAGAACCCTAAAAGCACTATGCAGACAAAATTGAGCTGGACTGGTAGAGGATGAGGGGCTAAATGCAGGAACACCAAGACCAACAAATAGCTCGCCAACTTTCAGAACAAGTGAAACCATCCCAGACCATCCAGTCATTCGAGGAACTGTAGCCAACTACCAACATAACATCAAATTTAAGCTGAGTTGAGCCAGATAACAACAGCACAGCTTATCTACAAATTTGTGAGCAAACTCAAGAAACTGTTGTTGTAAACTATCAAACAATTATCTTCCTTTCTTTCCTTTCTTCTTGCTTTTCCCCCTTCCTTTCTTTTTCCCTTATATTGTTTTATCCTTCTTATTCAATTTCTTTTTATGTTGCTCTAATATTTTTTTATTTTTTTATTTTTAAAAAAATTTTTTTTCTACTATTTTTTTAAACTCCTAGTCATATTACTTCCTCATAAGTGCTTCTTTACATATCAAATAAGGCCATTTTTTTTTTTTTTTACTCTCTTATTTTTAAAAGTTTATTTATTTTGAAAGAGAGAGAATCAGGGGAGAGGGGCAGAGGAAGAGGAAGAGAGAGCATTTCAAGCAGACGTGCACCAAGCTTGGAGCTCAGTGTAGGCCTAGATCCCACAACCCTGAGATCATGACTCGAGCTGAAATCCAGAGACATGCTTAACCAAGTAAGTCACCCTGGTGGCCCAAATAAGGGCATTTTTTTTTTTTTTACGATTTTATTTATTTGTCAGAGAGAGAGGAAGAGCGAGCACAGGCAGACAGAATGGCAGGCAGAGGCACAGGGAGAAGCAGTCTCCCTGCCGAGCAAGGAGCCCGTCGGGGGACTAGATCCCAGGAGTCCGGGATCGTGACCTGAGCCGGAGGCAGAGGCTTAACCAACTGAGCCACCCAGGCGTCCCCAAATAAGGGCATTTTAACAACCACAGTTCCATTATCTCACTTAATATTATTAATAATAATTCCCTAACAGCTAATATCCAATCAATATTTAATGTTTTCCAGTTGTTCCAAAATATATTTTATTGCTTTTCATTAATAAATTATGAGATAGTGTTTTAAATAATAAATCATTTTGGAAAATTAATTGTTCTATCTAGGTCAGAATTCCAGTGTCTCTTCAGCTTTGCATTACCTCTGAAATCTTTGTTCTTTCCTACCTACCAGCTGCTGTTCCTTGTTCTTTTTCAGTCTAACCTTGTACATGTGCAGTTCAGAATTCAGGCTAGCATTGAGAGGAGCCTCTGAGCAGATTACCAGGATTCTTTCTCATTCTCTTTTCCCTGGCACTGCCCCAGAAATTCTAACCCCCCGTAGTAAGGCAATCCTTCTCCATTTGGCTCTATTTACTGGAATAGCAATTTGGAAACTATCTCCATGGGAGGCTGAACCAAAGACTCTAGTCCACGCTCAAGAATGATGCTGTTAAAAAAGCAACAAAAAAAGGAACGTAACAGACTCTCTTCAAGGTTTTTTGTTATTTGGGGGGCACCTGGGTGATTCAGTGGTGAAAGCCTCTGCTTTTGGCTCAGGTCATGATCCCAGGGTCCTGGGATCGAACCCTGCATCGGGCTCTCTGCTCAGCAGGGAGTCTGCTTCCTCCTCTCTCTCTCTGCCTGCCTCTCTGCCTACTTGTGATCTTTCTTTCTCTGTCAAATAAATAAATAAAAATCTTAAAAAAAAAAGGGGGTTATTTGTTATTTGCTTTACAATATCAAATGTTTAGGCCAAGGCCCTATATTGTTTACTGTGCTTTATTTAATTTTTTTAAAGATTTTATTTATTAGAGAGAGAGAGAGAGACAAAGAGCCAGAGCATGTGTGTACCGGGGTAGGGCAGAAAGACAGAGAATCTCAAGTGGACTCCATGCTGAACCTGGAGCCCACTCGGGGCTTGATCTCAAGAGCCATGAAATCATGACCTGAACCAAAACCAAGAGTCAGACGCTCAACCAACTGAGCCACCCAGGCACCCCTGTTTACTGTGTTTATAAGGAGACAAGATCTTCTACCCTGTCACTGCTCTGTTAGGCCTGTGAGTTTCCATTTATGTCAGTTTAGGATATTTCTATGGCCATATCTCACCAACACCCACAAGTGTGCAAATGTATACAGTTTACATGCATACCTACACTGGATTTTCAACTACAAAAATATTTTTGCTTTAATTGTGTCTGACAAATGATAACCTTATTACTTGACACTGGATTAGTTTAGACAAGATGTGAGTTAGTTATAATGTTCAATGTACATATATTATAAATATTTTTGCTATTGTACTAGAGCCAGAATCAATATATTCCACATAGAACATTAATGCAAATGAGTGAATTACTATTCTGGGATCTTAGCCACAGACATGCAGATTAGTATTTGCAGGAAAATTTCATAAACAAAACCATAGAGTAATTATTTCTACACTGTGAAGTAGTTTGTTCTAGTCAATTTTTCAGTTTTAATTTTGTCACTAATATTTTCTAAATAAAATTAGTATACTTGGGGAAAAATGACCCTCTAATCCAGTTTATGAAAGATTCATAGTTTAACCTGAAGTATTAACCAGTTCAATACATTTCTAAATTTTATATTCCATTTTTAAAAATCCACTTAAATAGAGTAAATTCTCAATCACTCATAGCACTAAGATTTGAGAATAAGAGCAGAATGTTGAAAACTTTTGATTGGTAAGCCAAATTGTGAATTTTTAATTGTTATATAAAAGTGCATATAGATTTTCATTTTAAAATATAATTTTATGATTAAAACTAGTGGTATTTTTTAATCCTATGAGTAATTAGTGAATGTCAGAGTTAAAAGTATTTGATGCTGGAGGGCCATTATAGATTGATTCAGTGAACTAATCTCCTTAATGGAAATGGTCAAACATGAAATAAGTAAATAACTATTTACAAATTTTCCAAGTGATATGTATATATTGTACATATTATATATTAAGAATCATCATACCCAGTAGTGGAATTATTGGATCATATGGTATTTCTATCTTTAATATTTTGAAGAAGCTCCATTCTGTTAACCACGGTAGCTATACTAATTTACACTCCCATCAACAGTGCAGGAAGAGTTCCTTTTTCTCCACATACCTACTAACACTTGCTATTTCTTTTCTTTTTGATTCTAGCCATTCTGGCAGATATAAAGTGATTCTCTCTCTCTCTCTCTCTCTTTAATGATTATCTCTTTCTGGTTTTGATTGTCTTTATCTGATGATTAGCACCTACACATTTATCACAGTATTATTTACAATATCCAAGATATGGAAGAAACCCAACTGTCTATTGAAAGATGAATGGATAAAGAAGATGTGGTATATATACAATGAAATATTACTCAGCTATAAAAAAGGATGAGATCTTGCCATTTTTGACATCATGGATGGGCCTAGAGGGTCTTATGTGAAGTGAAATAAGTCAGAAGGGAAAGAAAAATACCATATGATTTCACTTATATGTGGAATTAAAAACAAAAGAAATGAATAAACCAACAAACAGAAAGCTGAAACAGACCCATAAACACTAAGGACAAACTGCTGGTTTCCAGAGGGGAAGAGGGTGAGGGGATAGGCAAAATGAGTGAAGGGGTATGAAAGACACAGGTTCCTAGCTACGGAATGAATAAATCATGGGAATAAAAGGAGCAGCATAGGGAGTAGTCAATGGTATTGTAATAGTATAAGGTGACAGATGGTAGCTTGTGAGCATAGCATAACATAGCATAACGTATAATTATTACCATACCATATACCTGAAACTATTATGACTTTGTGTGTCAACTATATTCAAATTAAAAAAAAAGTGAGGTAGAGGAAAGTGCAAGTGGTTATAGGTTGGTAAAAACAGACAGCAGAAGAAATAGTTACAATTCTCTAAATATAAAGCACTAAAAAGAAAACAAATAATAACAGATCATAATGTCTATAGATTAAGATATATTAGAAGTATGAATACATTGAAAGAGAATAAATCTAGAAATAGTATAACTAGTTAAAAGCTTTTAAGAGCTTCCTATTATACAGAATACAGGTCTTCTGACTACATCTCTAGGTTTGTGCATTTAATTAACAAATAATGCCACTTAGTTTTCTGAAGCATGCAAAGTGAGCCTAATATTTGTTTCCTTTATTCAGATGCTCAACTATGCTTCAGAAAATAAATGAAGGGTCTTATTTTATGAATGAAGAAAAGTTGAACAGAAATATCAAAAAATGTCAGTAGTTGGAAAAAAGAAAAAAAAACACTTTAAAAATTAAATTTGCATTCCATATTATTTTGTAACATTGAGTCATAAAATGTTTTAAGTAAAAACTATTTCTTTGGTATTTTTTTCCCCACACTTGAAATAAGTTAAATGATTCTTTCTATCAGGTTTCAAGACTGTTGAAAAAATATTCTGGATACAAATCCTTTGTCAGATAATTTATAAATATGTCCCAGTTTGTAGCTATTTTTAAAATTCTTTTAGCAGTATCTTTTATATCACAAATTTTAAAAATTTTATGAAGTCCAATTTATCATTTTTTTCTTTTATTGGTTGTGCTGTTAGTGTCATGTCCAAGATCTCTTGCCTAAACCCTGACTTAAAGGCATTATGAGTGAGAGAATCCAGTTTCAAAAGGTTACCTAGTGTTTAATTCCATTTATATGACATTCTTGAAAAGATAGAACTAGAATGACAAAGAAAAAAATCAATGACTGCCAGAGGTTGGGAATGATATGACTACATGAGGAATTTTATGGAGTGATGGAAATATTTTGTATTGTGATGATGGTTAAAGAAACCCTTACATGTTTAAGGCTCATAAAACTGTGCTCTTCTTTCAAACATATCAGTTTTATGTATGATAAGTAAAAAAAAATACAAAATAAAAACAAAAATAAAAAAAATAATTTTACTACAATGTAATTATATTTTACAGTGGTGCCAAATTAAAATCAAACTGATCAGGTCATGGACTCTACAAAAGCACCAGTTAAGACATTTTGGTCCTCAAGAGCTCAGTTGGGTCTTATATATTAAATAAGTTCAATCATAAATTTATGAAATTAACATATATAATGTAAATACTAAACACTTCCCTTATTGTCTCACCAAGTGTAGCTAATAGAAATGTTTGTAGAAAAGAAGGTAGTATCAGAGAGTTTCTCAGTGATATTCGTGAAGAAACAACAATAAGAACAAACCTGCAAGACTGTGAATTTAAAAGAATAAAAAGTCCTAAAAACATGAGTTGAGATATAATCATCCCCTCTAACAGTAATTAAATGGCCGGAATTATTCTCATTTATTTGGTTAAGTGGCTAACAGCCAAGCTTATTGTTAAGCAAGAAAGAGAATGATGCTTTATTTTATTTTATTTTTAATTTTATTTATTTATTTGACACAAAGAGAGAGAGAGATCACAAGTAGGCAGAGAGGCAGACAGAGAGAGAGAGAGGAGGAAGCAGGCTCCCTGCTGAGTAGAGAGCCTGATGCAGGGCTTGATCCCAGGACCCTGGGTCCCTGGGACCATGACCTGAGCCGAAGGCAGAGGTCTTAACCCACTGAGCCACCCAGGCGCTCCAATGCTTTATTTTTTTTTTTAAAGATTTTATTGATTTATTTGAAAGATCAAGGTGAAGAGAAAGGGCAAGAGCTGGGGGAGGGGAAAAACGAGAAGGACCAGAAATCTCCTCACTGAGCAGGGACCTGGACAGAGGGCTAGATCTGAGGACCCTGAAATCACTTTCATTTCAGGACCCTGAAATGAAATCAGAGGCTTTACCAAGTTACCCACCCAGATGCCCAAAGAATGATGCTTTAGAAAGTGGGTATATATTGCACATTGTAAATGGTTCCTCAGTGTTCAGTAACTTATAGATTCTTGGGAGAGCAAATCACACAGTCAAAAGGTATTTATCCTGTTTACCTAGTTCTTTATTCATTCAATACAAATTCAACCAACCACAAACCCAGATTAGACCTAAAATTATTTTTCTTTACTGTCATTTGTATCTTTGTCTTTATTTTCTCTATTTGCTTATGTCAGGTTTTCTTTTGTTTTTTTTTTTTGTTGTTGTTGTTTGTTTGTTTTGTTTTGTTTTTTAAGATTTTATTTATTTATTTTTCAGAAAGAGAGAGCGCACAAGTAGGCAGAGTGGCAGGGAGAGGCAGAGAGAGAAGCAAGCTCCCTGCTGAGCAAACAGCCAGATGTGCGACTTGATCCCAGGACCCTAGGATCATGACCAGAGCCGAAGGCAGCGACTTAACCCACTGAGCCACCCAGGCGCCCTACTTATGTCAGTTTTATCAAATAATGAAGTCAGTGAATCTGTCCAGACAACCCTTAAATGTTAATGAACTGTCTGTTAAAGCACATAAATCCCTCTCTTTCTTTTTTTTTTTTTTTCCAGTTGTTGTTAGGTCATTGTTAAAATAAAAAGATATTTTTACTATGAGTTCTTTGAAATTTTTAAGGTTAAAAAAGTCTGCATTTTTCAAACAGCAAAGAAAATAGAAAAGCTTCCAAGGATGAAACAATTAAAGAAGCGAAAGTTTTGTGTTAGCAGAGTGGTTAAAGAATGTGAATTGTTTTGAATTCATTAGGGGATTAGCAATGATACAAAAATAGGCTGTTAATTAATAAGGAGGGGCTAGAAGTTAATGAGTCCAAAATTGCTGAGTGACTGAAACTGTTTTGTACAACTCATTTTTAATAAGAGAAATGAGAGAAATTTTAGGAAATAGTGACGACTTTGCAAATATTGCTATTGACAAACCACAGGAAGAGGAATACTTGAATATACAAATATACCCAAATCAGCGAATTGAATGCCTTCTTTCCAAGGACACAGAGCAAGTTAACTACATAATATCAATCACTGAATCAACAATAATAAGGGTGTAAAAATTATGTCAAAACACCTACATATTTATACAGTGTCTATGAACCACATTTTTTCAATCTTATTAGATTCTACTTTTGATACAGTATGTTTTCTATGTAATAAGATCTTTCTAAACTCTAAAATTAATTGGGTACTTCTGTTTTTTTCCAGTATGTCAGAAGTGAAGTACTTGGAGTAAAATGGAAAATACTTTTGACTTAAAGATTTGGATACTGATGAGAAAGAATTTAAAAACAGGGTTGAGAGAAGTGTGTGTGTGTGTATGTGTGTGTGTGTGTGTGTGTGTGTGTATTTAAGGGGGTTTCCTCTCTACTGGAGTAGTAAGGAACTACTTTGGAGCAGATAATACTTTATCAGAAAGTTACAAAATGAGAATGAACTAACCAGATGAAGTATTGAGGGGAGACCATTCCAGAAGAGAACAGTATATCTAAAACTCAAGTGTAAAGCTTTTATATTCAAAAAAAGAAACAAAGTCTTCTTGGTTGGATTTTAGTGCCTGACGTGATAGTGATAGGAAATAAGAGAGATAACTGGGTTTAGATTATCATGTTCGTAAGAAATTTGAATATAAAAAAGTATAAGTTAATATGTAATGTAAGTATATAATCATCCTTAAAGGAAAATCATTTCAGGTTCTGTTTCTACTACAAGAAAACCCAATGACTGAATAAGTTACATTAACATAGCTAAATGGGTTTTATGAATGGACAAAATGACAGAAATAGATTAATTGGTAGAATAAAGTCAAAAGGAAGTAACATATGCCAATAACCTAAAGCCCTAACTAGTAAAATAAACAGAGCTTCAATGAAAATTTGGACAAATTCTCCTAGATAACGGTTGTCAATATCTTAATGCACAATCTCTTTCTTTTGTATGCTCTATAATTCACCTATGATAAACAGAAATCTTTTTTCCATTTTACAGAGGACTTGTTGTTGTTGTTGATTTTTTTTTTTTAAGTAGACTCTCTTTTCATTTTATTGTTATTGTGGTATTTTATAAAACTATAATTCTAGCCAGAAGTCAGCTTTAATAGATCTTATTTCACTCAGAATAAAAAAAAGAAATACAAACATTTCAGTAACTTCCATTTGGACATATGCTTATTATCGCACTGTTTACTTTTAGGGTCAAACAGCTAAGCTTGGATGTTATTTTAAACAACTCAAACCTGGGGTGCCTGGTGGCTCAGTGGGTTAAAGCCTCTGCCTTCAGCTCAGGTCATGATCTCAGGGTCCTGGGATTGAGCCCCACATCGTGCTTTCTACTCTGCAGGGAGCCTGCTTCCTCCTCCTCTCTCTCTCTCTGCCTGCCTCTCTGCCTACTTGTGATCTCTGTCAAACAAATAAATAAAATCTTTAAAAAAAAAAAAAGCTCAAACCTTGCCCCAAAGAATATTATTTACAAAAATGTTAACTCTACAACTTTTACAGATACCCAATAAACATTAACCTAATAATGGTTGTGATACGTATATTTTTAAGTTGTGCAGAGTATTTTCATATTGGTTCTTTTACTGCCCCTTCCTTTGTCTCTTTTATATAGCACACGCCACTCACAGTATTTCAGGAGTGGAAGACAGAATGAAAAAAGGGCCTAGGCAAAGATTGAGCAGCATGAGCTCTCGTACTAATATTTTGCCCTTAAAACAGTTGGTTGAGCATTAGAAAGTCATTGAATATAGCAGAGGCTCCATGGGTGAACTAAAAATTGTCATGATCAAAAGACACAGCAAGTACCTTTTTGTTTTTTTCTCAAGTATTAACTCTACTTCTAATTAGCTTTAAGGCTGTGGATGGTTATTTGGCCTCCATAAACTGTATTTTCTTCATTGAGAAAATCAGGATAAGAATGCATTCTACACATATTTGAGATAATGTGTGATGAAGTGCAATATAACATTATTTTCACTGAAAATTAATGTGTTGTTAAGACTCTACTATTCCTCATACACTAAAGTTTCCCTTAAATGAGAGGCCAGAAATAATAGCATTAGACTTCAAAGCAAATGGCGTCCATACAAAAACCAAACAAACAAAAACAAACCAAATAGCCATTGGAGTCCAGCAAATACACTCCGATAAACTGCTTACATTCCATCCTTTACCTCTATGCTACGCATCAACTGCCCCTCAATTCCAAATCCATCCTTTCTTTCCTGATGGGTAATACTGGGGCGGCATCACTTCATCACTTAAATCTCCTTTTGCTCACTGCCACAGTGTTAGGTTCTGTCAGTAGAGAGGAGTGGAGAGACAAAGAGGAAGGGCTTTCTCTTCCAGTTCTTTTGCTTTCCTGTTGTCTTCTACAGTGTGGCGTTTAGCTGCTGTCTTCAAATTTCACTGACAGCTGCCTTCTTGTTTCCCAGAGACCTGCAGCATCCGATTTGGGGTTCCTCACTTGGTAATTCTGACCTGCTGCAGTTGGTCAAAACTCTCTACCA
This sequence comes from Mustela lutreola, assembly GCF_030435805.1. NCBI lineage: Eukaryota > Metazoa > Chordata > Mammalia > Carnivora > Mustelidae > Mustela > Mustela lutreola. The sequence continues at coordinate 136,348,570 of NC_081291.1, forward strand.
TATGGTGAACCAGGGCCCCACCCTCTCAAGTGGGGTCTGTATGTGTGTGTAGAAAAGACCCTCTTTGTTTCACGTTTGCTTCTTTCTTTACTATTCTCCCTAAACCCTAGAGATTGTGGCGGCTCCCCATATTTCTATTTCTCTGTTTAGAGTTCTCTCTAGCCTCCTAGTAGCTGATTCCCTGTTATTAGTTAAAAATTCTTTCTATAAAAATTATCCTCTTCGGGGGGCACCTGGTTAACTCAGTTTGTTAAGCCTCTGCCTTCTGCTCAGGTCATGATCCCAGGGCCCTGGGATGGAGCCCCGCATTAGGCTGTCTGCTCAGCAGGGAACCTGCTTCCTCCCCTCCCCTGCCTCTCTGCCTACTTGTGATCTCTCTCTCTCTTTCTCAAATAAATAAAATATTTTAAAAAAATTATCCTCTTCGGCCTACTGGTATGATTTCTGACTCTTGAATGGACCCATAAACTTTTTCATACTCAAAATGAACGATATTAAGTGTAATTTAAACTTGGTATTCTGGAGTAAGTAACTGTAAGGCACATAGAACTTTACAGATCTGTGATTATATTCTCTTTTTTTTTTTTTTTTTGGTGATTATCATTCTTAATACTAAATGCAGCTTCAAACAAACTGAGTTTTACTGGATAAAAGTAAATTTGAAGTTTATGACATTTTTCAAAAACATTTCACAATACATGGGAAAACAGCAGTGGAATGTAAAATCTTTGAATGGGTTAGAAATATTGAAAAAAAAAAGGAAAGAGTATACAAAAAAATTCTGTTGGAGTCAAAGTCTTGGTCCTAGTTTTTAAAATATTCTTATATATTTTTGTTTACTTTTCAAAGGTTGCATTAATCATGAATAAACTTAGTAAGTTTCGCATATTGCTGGTATGTAAACACACACGTACACACTTAAGCTTGATCCTATTCATATTTTCTGATTCTCTACCATGCTCTCTAAACCTCTTGACAAACTAATCAAATGTCCTTTAAATTGATTTATAACATTTTAAATTTGTGTTCCACAGTAATTTTCTGTATGTCTCTCATCCTTCACAGAAACTAATTCCTCTTCAATTGTCTCATTGTGCACACCAAATGCTAACCCAATTTAATTATTATTCTTTTATCCTTTATACCACCAGCATAAGAAGTTGATAATTAGAATAAATTAATTTTCTGCTTCTAAAATGAAGAAAATGGCTAAATTGCTTTGTTCTGAGCATTTGAAAAGTACTTAGTATAAATATACATAGTTACTGATAACAAATGCAATGACTTAATTCTCTGGCAGCTTCCCCTGAACCTCAGACACAATGCATTGTCACACTGCAGTGTTAATGAATATTAACAATTATAAATGCAAATTTGGCTCCCATTTCTGGATTAGTTCATTTCTTTAAAATCCATTCAATTTAATGTATTTTCATTTATGCATTTAAATATAAACATTTAAGAAATAATAATTTGTTCAATCTTGTTTTAGGATTTAAGGAGACTCAAGATGAATACTAAATGGGTATGTTCTTTGAGTTCCCCATTTTTTTCCACTAAGAGTAGGGTATCTTTTCATATGAGAAAAAATATATGGTTTTATCTTACAGTATCTCTGAACATGAAAATATTCTCTAGCTGACCACTCAATAAAGAGAAATGGTAAATTTTAGAGAATGGATTTTACTTCTGGATCAGGGTGACTCATATGCTCCTGGTAAACACATGACTCAAATAGGTATTAGACATATATGGAAACAACTTAATTGGTTTTTGGCTAATAGTTGATGTACAGAGATTATATAAAGGTATAAAAAATATTGTAAAAATATTTTTATACTGAGATATATTGGTATAGTATATAATTATTTTATTTTTTATTTTATTTTACCTTTTTTTGCTTAAAGTGAAGATCCTTTTAACTTTTTATTTTTTAAAGATCTTATTTATTTATCTATCAGAGAGAGAGAGAACAAGCAGGTGGAGTGGCAGACAGAGGCAGAGAGAGAAGCAGGCTCCCCACTGAGCAGGTGGCCCAATGCGAGACTTGATCCCCATACCTGGGACCATGACCCAAGCCAAAGGTAGCAGCTTAACTGACTGAGCCACCCAGGTGTCCAAGATCCTTTTAATTTTTTTAGAAAGAGTTTACTTACAAGGGGAAGGGAGCTTAAAATTCCACAGGACTAAGGTTAAGAGGGGACCATGACCAAATAAATACTTAACAAGGACATGTTTTGATACTGTTTAAAGTAGTATTTTTGAGTCAGGAAAATATCCAAAGAAAGATGATTCTTCTTGACGTGCTTTTCACCTAGCAAGACCTTATTCAAACCTTTGTATGTATCAACTGCCAAGTCCAGGTATTTGAGCTCCAAAATAATTTAATGCAACTGACAAAGGACACTTTATCATATATAATCCTTTCATATGGAAATAAATGTTTGATGTCTTTTAAATTCATGATTCCCATGAACATTTCAGTTATGATAAATTGGCAAGAAAGATTCTTTAAAATCTCAAAGTTAGAAAAAAAAAGCTTGAGTTAAGTATATATTAAGGGGCTTCACAAAGATGAAACACAATTATTAGAATCTGGATAAAAGCAATTTTTCAAGTTCAAAGTTCAAATCTGATTCCTTGAATTTTCCAACATCAGCAAGGCACCATTTCTTAATATTCTTCTTAAAAAGCTTCAATGAACTCATAACATGTCCAGAGCAGCTGCCTCTCAGTTAGGGCTGGACAGAAGAGGCCTGCCATATATGCACCGACTCCAAACTCAGTACATTCTCAGATGTTTCCCTTGGTTTACTCGCAACCAGAGATGTACCAGGTTCTGAAGCTTTTCAGCCCAGCAGTAGGGAAAAGTGTATCCAGCTCATCTTGTGTAGAGAAATAAACTCTAGTACCATCACCTCTCACACAGAAATTATCAGACAGACACTGACCTTTTTTTTTTAAACGGAAGCTGAGCTGTATCAAAGAGGACATCATCCCTCTGGTCCTCAGATTCCAGGTGATTGAGTCTGTGAGTTACGTTTTCTTCCATAGGAGGCATCCGTGTTTTATGTGCAAGGCTATCTGAAGAACACTTGTGGTGTTCTATTTTTAAACCAGGTCTGTTGTCACTGCTCTGACATTCAGGTACTTCACTCCTCTTGTTCACTGAGAACAAATCCTTCCAGTGATTTTGGTGTGGACTAGGTGCCTGCTCTGGGAATTTGATAAAAAATCAATGCCCTTTAAAAACCCGTTTTCGTGTTTTTTTGTAGAAATCATTCCAAAATATGTGGACACTGATTTCATAATCAACTTGCTTCTCCTGGCACACCCACTGGCTACTGTTCTCCTGCAGTTTTCTCTTTGCAGGCAACGCCTGCCCTAGTGACCCTCCACACTACCCCAGGTAGTTTTCAACTTCATTTGTGAAATAAAATGCCAGGAAATAAACTCATACAAAATTAATTTCAGAATTGAGGTCAACTCAGTTGTATCTCAACTAAAGTGTACCTATTCTCCCAAGATCGTACTGCTTTAAGGAAGCTAACATGTTCTACTTAGTTATACTCTCATATAGTAAAGATGATATATACACTCCAGTTCTGTGCAAATTAAAAAAAAAATCAGATGGTTAAAATACATAAACTTGTATGATATTTTTTACTATGCTGTTATTTTTTTAAGAAAAGTTATATTGACTTTATTTCTTGTTTAAATTGCTTGTAAAAGAAGCAAAAGTAAGAAGAAAAGTGAGAAGAGTTATTGGTAGTTAGTGTAATAATGGCTTTGCTGAGCCCCAATATTCCTTATTTTTATTATTTAATGACTCTTTCTGAAATTATGCTGAATAAATAATCCGGCACATGCACCAATTTTCTCATTTAATCTTTATTGTTTGAACATTCTTGCTTGTATGAAATACTCATTTTTAAATGTTCTTATATGAAACTATACTTGAATATACTTTAAAGAAAAGTTATCAAGCCAAAGAATAAGATTGGAACTCTAATTTTGATCCAGACTAATAAAATATTAAGTATACTGATAAAGAAATGAACTTGAGACAATATTATAACAACCAGTTTCCAGCAATGATCAAGACAATACCTGAAAGTTGTGAAAAAAGTAATTAGGAATTTAGAAGAACTATAATTACGGTATAATATTTTCAGAAAACAAGTATTTTCAGTAAGAATTTAACAGTGTGACAGTAAACCTTACTACCTTGAAATAGCTACCATTAATATTTTAGTCGACATCCATGAAAATATTAACATTAATGGATATACTAGAATACCAATTTGTATAAATTTGATGAAACTCTAATATTTTTACTGTAACTATTTTGTCTAAATAACATATATCATGGCTACCATATATGTGTGTGTGTACATATGTATATGCAAGTGTATATACATGTGTATACACACACAAACATACACCACATACACACACACACATTGTATGCTATTGTCAAACTCTACTCTTGAAACCAAGACAGATCTTTCTCCAAGGAAGTGTGTACATTGTCACTCTCATTCACACAGGGTATTTTGAGTCTTTATATCTTTATCAAACGGATGGGCACAAAATATACATGATTATTGTTTTTATGTGTATTTCTCTGGTTATTGGACATTATTTATTGTACATGTTTATTTTTCTTTTGACAATTCTATTGACATAATTTGATTTTTTAAATATTAAGTTGATCTTGTTTATTTTGATTTGATTTTTTTGTATTAGGGAAATTAAATATTTCTCTAATACATATTACATAATTTTCTTGTTTGTCTTTCAAATGTTTACCGCATTTTTAATATTTTTTAAAATTCGTATTATTTGCATGTTTTAAACATATACATACAGAGCTACCTTAGATTGTTTATCAACTTACTTTGTATTTTTTTTGATTTGTTAATAGAAATTTATTTTTAAATTACATTTTCTAAATTATCCTAAAATAATTATTTTTTAATTTTTTATTTTTTATAAACATATATTTTTATCCCCAAGGGTACAGGTCTGTGAATCACCAGGTTTACACACTTCACAGCACTCACCAAAGCACACACCCTAACCAATGTCCACAATCCCACCCCCTTCTCCCAAACCCACGTATTTTTATTGTCATATTTTGTTATTTGTTATCTCAATATTGTGTGTGGGTGTGTTGTACATGTAATGACAAAAGAATGCAACTTTTGTATTATTTGAATATCCGTGTGAATATGATTACCAAATGATACACCAACTAATTCTGTATGATTTGTTAACCCATCCAAGTTTTTCTCCCTGTTTTGATGTCAATGCAATCATTATCATACATATGAGAGTATTTCTGAATTCATTTTTTCTATTTGACTGCCTTTCCTTATGCCAGTATGTCTTTAAATTATTGCTATATTCATATTCTTATCTAATGTCACTCTGGATCATCCCTCACCTCAGCCAGTGGTTCATTAATCTTGTTTTGTTTGTTTGTTTTGTTTTTAGTTTTTAGACTATCATTGCATGAATATTATTATTCTATATTATTTTGTATACTTCATAAGTGTTTTAAATAAATCTGTTTTGAGCAAATACATAGATTTATTTAATCATAACTAACACCTTTAAAATTAGGAACATGTAATTTCCATAATAAAAATGAGATACATAACGTTGTTATGTAATTTGTCCTAGAGATCATAAAAATACTCAAAGGCTGTGAACATTGCTTAATGGGAAAATTTAACCTGAAATTGTCTTTGTTGAGCTCACACATCAAGACTTCATAGATAACAAAATAAACATTTAATAAGAATAAGGATAAAGGGTAAGATAGTGATTGAGGATTAAATAGGGAAAAATACTATGAACACATACACACACACACACGCACACACATATTTCTTATTCTCAATTTTATTGACTGATTTATGTATGTCTGATAATCTCTGAAAATAAGTCTCAATGTCTGTAGGTACATAAATATATTATCATGACACATACAAGTTCATAACATAAATATGCATGTATATGTACTTGAATATGTAATACGAGTACACAAGTATGCATGTATATGTATGTATGGGATATACACACATGCATATATACACACACATATATAAACACATATGCACATTTTAGAGAGAGAACGAGAGAGAAAGACACTTTTCCTTAGATGAAGAGAAATGAGAAATGAGAAATGAGAAAGTCTTCCTTTCAGGACATTGTTCATTATTATTCATGCAACTCAAGTGGTGTTTACGGTATAAAAATGTGCAATATCTCCAATTTTGTATATGAGGATAATATAGATCAAAAGAAAAAAAAACAGGGAAGTAATTCTGGATTCCTACTCTAATTTTTATAAGCAACATTTGGCTTTTTTAGATCTCTGTTCATTTTAAAGCTTTCAGAACAAGCTGGGGAAATGTGTTCAGAATTACCTTCTGATTTAGGTGCCTCGATGTAATAAGGCATATATTTTATCATCTAGAGGATGTGTAAAAAGTTACTGAGTTCTGAATCTGACATCAAACTATCTGGCATGCTAGACACACTTTTGGGCAAGTTACTTAACCACTTCCAGACTTTTCCCCCTATTTGTAAAGTATACATATAGAACATTCTTAACCTTTGTTTTCCCTTCTAATCTGAAAATGTTCAATAATTTTATAAAACAATACATATTCTCAATATTTATTCTTCCAATCCAGGAGCATGGGATATTTTTCCATTTATTTGTGTCTTCCTCAATTTCTTTCATGAGTACTTTATAGTTTTCTGAGTATAGATTCTGTGCCTCTTTGGTTAGGTTTATTCCTAGGTATCTTATGGTTTTGGGTGCAATTGTAAATGGGATGGACTTCTTAATTTCTCTTTCTTCTGTCTTGTTGTTGGTGTAGAGAAATGCAACTGATTTCTGTGCATTGGTTTTATATCCTGACACTTTACTGAATTCCTGTACAAGTTCTAGCGGTTTTGGAGTGGAGTCTTTTGGTTTTCCACATATAGTATCATATATCTGCGAAGAGTGATAATTTGACTTCTTCTTTGCCGATTTGGATGCCTTTAATTTCCTTTTGTTGTCTGATTGCTGAGGCTAGGAGGGGGGGTGGGGTTATGGACATTGGGGAGGGTATGTGCTTTGGTGAGTGCTGTGAAGTGTGTAAACCTGGCGATTCACAGACCTGTACCCTTGGGGATAAAAATACCTGTCTATAAAAAAAATAATAAAAAAAATTAATTAAAAAAATATATATATATTCTTTCAATAAACAAGGAGGATGAATTCAGAAGATTTATGTTGTGATATTTAGCTTGTTATTGTAAGATTTACTAAGAACAGAAGAATATTAAATTATTTAAAAATTTTGTAACTGGAACAATGGTAAAAGAAAAAAAAACATGTTTGAATTTGTGCCACGATTAATACATTTTTGTCTCAAGTAATTTTTGCTGAAATCTCACATGAAAACAATGTTTACAATTAGTTCTCCCCCACATTGCCCCCAAATTGATTTCCTCCAAATAAACAACTGGTGTGAGAATGAAGTGATTTTTCCCATGCATTTTCTTTTTTCTTTTTTTAAAGATTTTATTTATTTATTTGTCAGAGAAAAAGAGCACAAGCAGGGTAAGTGGCAGCCAGAGGGAGAAGCAGGCTCCTCACTGAGCAGGGAGCCTGATGTGGCACTGGATCCCAGGACCACAACCAGAGTTGAAGGCAGATATTTAACTGACTGAGCCACTCAGGTATTCCTCCCAGATATTTTCTACTTGTGGCCTTAATGTGTATGTAAGTCTTTATTCAGTCTGCACATGTTTTGAAGTGTTATCTGTACTTAATGTAGATTTCTGAAAAATTAAAGTTCTCTGTTTCTGCCATAAAAATCAATAATAAAGTAGAAATAAGAATAACAATAGATTAATAGGTATAAAATGATACTTGATTTGACTATTTTGAACAGTAAAATTACTAATACTTTCTTGTTAAGATAAGCATTATATGTAATATTCAATATTAGTAATTTTAAATATGTAATATCTTTTGAAAGGGAGGTTTCTATAAAAAAGGAACATTTTATTTCAGGAAAATGGTAGACTTAAAGAAATCAGGACATGACAGTGTTTTAAAAAATAAAGTTCTGGGCACCAGAACTGTCTCAGTCAGTTAAACTTTGGCCTCTTGGTTTTGGCTCAGGTCATGATCTCAGGGTCCTGAGAATAAGCCCCATATTGGGCTCTGCATTCAGCACAGTGTCTGCTTGTCCCTCTCCCTCCTCCTCTGCTTATGCACATGCTCTCTCTCTCTCTCAAATAAATAAATACAATCTTTAAAAATAAGGTGCAAGCAAAAGAAAATAATCATTAAACAATATATCAGAAGAAAGATCTATACTATATCTATATCTAAACTATATATCAGAAGAATGTAAATGAGGAGGGCACCTGGGTGGCTCAGTGGATTAAGCCTCTGCCTTTAGCTCCGGTCATGATCTCAAGGTCCCGGGATCCAGCCCCACGTCAGGCTCTCTGCTCAGTGGGGAGCCTGCTTCCCCCTCCCTCTCTGTCTGCCTCTCTGCCTATTTGTGATCTCTCTCTGTCAAATAAATAAATAAAATCTTTAAAAAAAAAAAGGAATATAAATGAGGAGGCAATAAAAGAAAAAAACAAGCTAGCAAAACAAAATACTATGGAAAATGAACTCAGAAGTGAATAAAATAGCTGTTTCAACATCACGAGAAGGATGAAACACATAGGATAAGAAACTGCATAATAAAATAGTTTGTAGTATACATTTAATACTGTATGATTAATAGAATGACAATCAAACACATCTAAAAGTCTTAGTCAATTTGGTAATTGTAATGTTAGCATCCTTTGGGAAAATCAGATGTACCATCATTCCATGCTTGGTGACACTGTAAAAAGATTGCATCATTGATTAAGAAAACGATGTCAAGAGAATACAGAATCAGATGAGCCTGTTACCATTAGACTTTACTGCAAATCTGAATGTTGAGATTTTTTTTTTTTTCTGATATTACCATTTAGGGTATAAGACCTTCACCTGCAACTGAGATCTAGGATAACTTTATAGGGAGTATGCTTCTGCTATACTTAAAAGAAAATATTAAAAACTTAACAGTGGAATTTTCTACTTTTCATATAAGGGATACCTAGAAATTTTGGTGACAAGAATGAGATACTCACAAACTAAGTATTATCTTTTCTACTTGAAAGCATGAGATTGTCAAATATATTCACACAATTTTAAAAGAATCAATATCCATATATTTTTAAAAATTAAGCAGTTATTAAGATTTTAAGAGAGAAACCAGTGAGCTGGGAAGAGACTGAAGAGTGGAAAGTCTAAGACAAAAGGAAACAGGATGTAGAGGGGAAGGAATTTCAACTTTATAAGTCAGTATTAGAATGGAAGACATAACTACAAAAGTTAAGAATCAATATAAAATATGCTTCTGCTTCTTGAGAAATTTTGATTAAGTATTGTTTCTCCATTCACTTATCGTTTTTTTCCAATAATGACTTTCATTTTAAAATTCTCATTATGAGTGCACAGTGGGTCCAATCCCACTAGCACTAAAAGTTATGGGATCATTGTATATCAGCTGGCATTAAAAAGTGAGGGGAAATGAAATGAGAAAGAATGAAAGGTGGGCATATCTCAGCTAGATGTGGAGACAGATATGCTGGTTTAGTTACCCAGCGTCCAAGTCTGTATGCCCTTTGACTAAATCATGTAGGTAAAAACGTGGTGAAATTAGAGTTTAATAATTTTTTTAATTTATAATTGCTTTCATTCATCCAGAAGTTCTTATTTACTCTGGGATGTAGTTTGTCATGTTACACCCTGTCTGATAAGAGTAAGAGTAAAAAACAAAACAAAACAAAACAAAAAACAAACAAAAAAATCTTAATTGATCCAGAAACCAAGAATGTGTTATAGCAACAGTATATAGAAGCAGAAAGTTTAAGCTTGAGGTTTGGGTTGGAGTGTATAAATAATTTAACTACTACATGGAGCCAATTTACCTAGAGTAAATAATATTATTTTAAATAATTCCAGGGGAAAGATTAGAATATTTAATATTTTCTATAAAAATGTGAATCAAGAAATACTGAAAATAAAAATGAATAAACCTATATTATCTCTACTGTTAGTATAGGCTGCTAGTGAGTCACCAGTACTAGAAACCAAGACCCTCTTTTGATTTTTAAAAGCAATAATTCATTTGATCTTCATACCATCCTGTAATCTTGTTATCTCTATCACATAGATAATTAAATCTAGCTATAAAGATTGAGAAGTTAAGTGCTATAACTACCCCTTTTATAAAAACTAGAATTGATTGAATAAGTTTAAACAGTCCAATTTTTTGTGGTGTTTTTTTTTTTGTTTTTATTTTTTAGGGATTTAGGAAGAGTATTTTTCAGGATTTCAGAGAGCTTCTTAATCTTTATGCAAGTACTAGGAAGTGAGCAAAGAGTAGTTGTTATCTTTTAAGGGTAAGTATAATAATATACCCTATCTATATGTGATATGCTAGACTTTGTAATATATTTGTGCATACTTCTTGCATAATAATCCATGAAAATGATAATATAAGAGAGTTAGGGAAAAGATAATACAACCTTATTTATTATAGCCCTAAAGACTGAGGTCTGGAGTCAGGAAAATACTTATGATTAGGGAGGACAGTCAGCAATAATCTCATGGGTTAAGACTACCCTTGATCTCCCCCTTCTGCCCATGTCTTAAGGGAGGAAACACTTTCTATCTCAACCCAAGCAAGGGGAATCTCACAACCTCAGAAAATTCACATATGTAGTAAGCAGATGATGAAAGATCATTATCTTTTTGGTCAGTGAGTCTTGAGCAAATTTGAAAAGTAAAGAGTGAGCGTTTGCTGCCTGCTTTATGCCTAGAATATGTTTTCATGTAATCTTCAAAGTAAATCCTAAGAATAGTTCAACATTTGTCAGTTAAGGAAACTGAGGCTTAGGGAAATGATATTATTGTTTAAAATATTGATTTGAAAAGTCAGTTTTTGAACTTGAGCCTCTGTGATTCCAAAAGTTATAGTAATTTTTCACTGTACTATGATGAACATTCAGCAAGAATTGAAACAAAGACTAAAAATGTTATTAATTGTAAAGTAACTTCTATTGTTACCGGTGATAATCATCTGATTTAATCAATTTTTCAATGCTTTTATACTTGAACAATTTTTTAAAAACTTTAGTAGAATTCCAGTTCTAAAAAATATTTGAGAATAATAAGCTGCAAACTACTACTTGTAACGACATAAGATATTAATATTTATAGACGTTCCCCCTATAACTCACCACCAGTGCTGCTTAATGAACAATAGAGAAATTGGATGAGTGCATCCGAGATTCAAATGATATCCATTTTTCTATGGTGAGATCTCTAAGGAACTCCAAGTCGCTGTAACTCTATATCATTACTGCATACCAGGCAAAGAAGTTCCAAATTAGCACAGCCAATGCATCACAAATGTGCCTTCAGGTCACCTTCTCCCACCCTGATAGCAGTATGAATCAGAGTGACGCTGCCACAGAGAGAGAATGCTTAGAAAAAAATGTTTTATTCTCACAATTCCTGTTCTTCATCGTGATACACAGTGTAGCAAACCAAGCTGCTGCAGCCTCTTGTTCTTTTTCCTTCTTTTGTTTTTGTTTTTGTTTCTGTTTTTACTCCAATGATGCCTTATGAGATATAAAAATTATATCTCCATAAATAACCATATCCCTAGGAAACTCATTATTTACTCTCTTGGATGAAAGTGGCAGCAATACAAGTTTGTTTCAGAGACTTAGACCTAGGGTTAGACCCTGGTAATCTCGAGCAATTATCTGTGACATTTAAGAGATTATAAATAGGGGATTTAATGATTCAGAGTGATTAAAAATGATAAATTTTAATTATGTATATATAATATATAATAATGCATTTATTATATATAAATTATTATATTATATATATTACTTTCTGTCTTAAAGCTAGAACAGACCTGGGTCAACCTGGATGTTTGGTCACCCTATTGCTTATTAGAAATTATTAACAAAACCTTTTATTGCAGGAATCTAAAATGATGACAGAAGCATTTCTTTCTGTGTTTATAACATTTATAAATATTAATATAAATACTAATTATCACATGTTGATTTGCCAGTCCTATTGGAATTATTTCCTTAGCTTCTGAGAGGCAGACTGGGCTTTTAAAATACTGCTGTAGCTAGAATTCACACAAGGTTCCAAAGACCTCCAACTTCATTGTGACTCTCAAACCCAGGGAAGTTTCTTGTACTGCTCACTGCACATTTATTTTGCAGTTGTGATAGAAATATGAAGGTCAGTTAATTTGACATCTTGCAGCATCCTGTCCCATCTCCGCTAATTTTAGGAAACTCACTGAATCTACTTTCATGTAATGTTAATAATAAATAATAATAACTTCTCTGAATTTATGTGTTGGTGTGTTATTTATTTCTACAGATATGATATTTAAGAATAGTTTATTCATCTAGTTTGTTATTAATACCAATTTAAACATGATTTATATCTTCCTCACTCAAAAATTACAATGAAACAGTACAAATCAAGCACAAAATTTAAAAAGGCAAACTGAATTAAACAATGTCAAATAGCCAACCAAAGAAACCCAGTTTCCCCACACTGCTCCTTCCCAACTCTACCCCACTCCTTCATTATTCTCTCTCTTATACTTTCTTACTCCAGATTAAAAAAAAACAAAATCAGTGTTACTACTTTGCAGTTGATCTTTTAACCAATAAAATGCAGGGTGTTTTCTTTATTGGGATGCCTTACTTATTACAATCTTTGCTATTTCTTTCTTAAAGTAGTGAGATGTCTCTTTTGTTGTCAAATTCAGTGGACACCTTGAAAGTATAAAGGTAAACAGATACCATCAAATTGCAATAAACTGCAAGGACTACTTTCATGAGAAATGCAATTCATACAAGATGAAATTAATCAGTCATTAAAAAAAAAATCTCATAGGTCCATCTATAGTAAAATAAAAGTAACACGCATTTCAGGGCACTCAAATTTGGAAATATATAAGGAAGATTTACGTTGAAAAGAGAAGCAGTCTGAAGGCAAAATACAATATATCTGAAGATCAAAGCTTAGTGAAGTATGTTTCCCTCATTTAATAAAAAAAATTAGAATATAAACCACCAATGAGTAAAACTGCTTTAGAAATCTACCTTGTTAGGACTTCCTAAATCTTCCTAAAAATACTTCTTGAGAAGCAACTGACATAGTCCTAAAAGAACAGAGATTAATATCACTTGCAAAGTTTGCTTTGCAGGATGTTTTAAGTAGTTGCAAAGATTTTGGTAAAAATAGCATTAAGGGACCAATTTTAAAATTAGAGACTTTTAGCATTTTCCAAAACAGAATCATTTAGGGTTGAAGACTAGAAAAAAGACAACAGAAATTCATATCAAGGAAATTTTAGTTCTGAAGGTAAAAGCCACAGTGCTTTAAAAGTAATCATTTGCCCCTAGATATGGTAAAGAGGCAGAGCCTCCAAATGTTTTCAGTGTTTCAAAAAGATGATAGAAAATTCACTCTTTAAAATGAATAAAAAGAAACATATACATAAAACATTAAAAATATCCATACATATTAAAGATAAAGTACTGCTCAATTGTCAGTCTTTCTTTTGCAATAAATGACAAGGTAGACATTTCGTTCTTTGAGGACAGCTAACCATTTTCTATTATTATGAATAACAATACACTTATTGACCTCAATGAATGCCTGCTGAGTTATGGAAAGGCAAATGTGGTATATTGCTTCTGCTTCATATGCGCATGTGCACACACACCTTGCCAGTTGTCATGAACATATTGGAGCCATCCCAGATACCAGATACTGTAGTAGGTGGAATAATAGCCCCCTTAAATGTTTTTCACCTAATCCTTACAATCCTAACATTTTCTTTGCATACCAACAGGGAATTTACAAATGTGATTAATTTAAGAATTATGGGGGGGATTATCCTGAATCATCTGAGTGGGTCCATTATGATCACAATGGTCTTTATTAAAACACACACACACACACACACACATACACACACACACACACAACAAAAACAAGATTATCAGACTCAGAAACAGGAGCTATGAGAAAGGAGGTAAAGATTGGAATGATGGATTTGGAAGGTGGAGAAAGAGGCCATGAGCCAAAGAATATAGGTAGTTTCTGAAACTGAAATTTCCACTGGATCATCTAGAAAGAATGCAACCCAGTCAACATTTTAATTTTAGTCCCATAAGACTCATCTCTGACTTCTGACCTCAAAATCTGTAAGAAAATAAATTTGTGTCATTTTAAACTACTAAATTTGCAATAATATGTTAGAGCAGAAATAAAAAGCTAATACAAATATAAAATAAATGGTTCTATTAAAAAACAGATACAAAATAAATTGTTTAAATAGAACTATACAATTCCTTTTGAGAAAGTTTTCTACTTTCCATTCTTGATAATATCACCGCTAAAGGAAGATGTTTCTCACAGTTTTCCTTTGTCAGGTCTTAAGACCTTTATCAGGTCTTAAAATGTGAAGAACATGAATTTAATTGATAATTTGTACCTATAATTCATGTTATAAAACTAGTTTGAAATAGCTATAAAATTGGGATTAATATGTTATCTTCATAGATATCAATGTTTTCTTGTTTAAAAGTTCAGATTCAAAACATAGTTGAAGGATTTTGTACACAGGAAAATACAATATATAAGATTGCTTACATTCTTGTCATCTTAGCACAAGGCAAATACCAATGATAAATCTTACCTGTTTTAACAAAATAAGAGAAAATAAAACTCTAGACTTTTTAAAAGAAATTTCATTACTGATATTGTTGATTGTGTCTTTTGCCTTGAGATTTGGTATCAAGAATTGATGACTACCTGGTGAGTTCTTAATTCATATTTAAGAAAATGGACCTATAGTTTGTCAAATGGTTACAAACCTATCTACTGTCTTCACAGGAATGAATGTAATTTATGTGCTGGCAAAGCCTCACACTTAATACCCAGAGAAGAAAATAATACTATGAAATATGCATATGCTATTCAGTAGACGGTTCCAATTATAATCTATTGACTACAGTATTAGTGAGTATCTGAAACCAGAAGTCTACTTAGACTATCTAATACTTGGCTATAAATATTCATTAAAATTTCTACAACAGATTATTTATCTCAGTTGCTGCCACTACATTGGCATTAAATATTGGAACAATTCTGGATCTGGTGATAAGGATTTTCTGGAAAGTGTTATTAGGATGCATTCTTTATTCATAGAAATTGAATTTTTTTAACATACTGATCAGAAGCAAAGTAAAGCAGGTTTAAAATTTTGAGGATCTTGGGGCGCCTGGGTGGCTCAGTGGGTAAAGCCACTGGGATCGAGCCCCACATCGGGCTGTCCACTCTGCAGGGAGCCTGCTTCCTCCCCTCTCTCTCTCTGCCTGCCTCTCTGCCTACTTGTGATCTCTGTCAAATAAATAAATAAAATTTTGAGGATCTCAACACTAACTCCTTTTAAAAGTAATTTTCTCTATTTATTGGTTCTAAATGTAATTTAACTGAGTTCTTCAAGTCTATCTATTCCATGATCTTGTAATCTTTTTTTCTCAAATCACCCATCTTAGGTACATCTGATTTAAGATTTTCTTTGTTAAGTAAATTTAAACTTTCCTGATTTTGAACCTTCCAAATACTACATATGTAAAATATTTTCCATCCTGACTAGACTATCACAAATCTATCCAAGTCAGTTTTAGACTTGAATATTAAAGAGGTTTTGAAATATCATTTCCTTCAGATATTTCACAAATCTCAGAAAGCTATTTTAGATCAAATAGACTCATCTACCTCCCTGCATAATCTGCATGTGCATTTATTCTATTTCTTCTGATCTATCTCTTTAAGTAAAATAAAATTATCTGGCAAAACAGTTTAGGTTTTATTTACTATATAAAATTAGTCACTACCTCTGGGGACGACATATAATACAAAGATAAATTATATTTCTATAAGTATTATATGATATTAAAGAATAGCATTTGATTAAAATTTATGTTGCATAATACAAGGGGTTTGATAAAAATAAGTGAATCTGAACATAGGTAATATAAGAACAGAGAAAGGGAACTGATAGAACCCAGGGACACCACATGGGCAGCCAAAAGAGCAACAGAGAAGACAGATAAATTGGTAAACCTAAAGTTCATCAGAGGGAATCTGTATTAGGAATCACACCCTAAAAAAAAATTAAAACACTAATTCAAATAGATAGGTGCCCTTCTATCTTTATTACAGCATTATTTACAACAGCTGTGATATGGAAGTAATCTAAGTGCCCATCCATAGGTGAATGGATAAAGAAGATATGGTATTTACACAATCAAAATCTTGCCATTTGGTCTAACATGTATGGAGCTAGAGCATATTATACTTGGTGAAATAAGTTAGATGACAGAAAAAGACAAATGCCACATGATTTCACTTCTACGTGGAGTCTAAAAAAATGAAACAAATGAACAAACAAAAACAATGAAGAGAAACAGACTCAGATACAGTGAATAAACCAGTGGTTGCCTGAGAAGAGGAGAGTCGGGGGATAGGTGAGACAGGTGAGGGAGATTAAGAGGTACACACTTTTGGTTACAAAATAAGTAGTCATGAAGATGGAAAGTACTACATGGGGAATGTAGTCAATAGTATTATAATAAATTTGTCTGATGACAGATGGTAACCACATGGTAAGCATTTGTTATGTATATAATTGTCAGATCATTGTTATACACCTCAAACTAATAAACTATGTCAATTTAAAAAATTGCTAAGAAATACTTACTAAGAATGACCTAGGGAATATTTCAAAATATAGCGAACTGCTGTGTTCTCCACATATTATGAGACAAATCAAATATTTAGGGGATGAGTTACATTCATATAAAGACTAAAGAATTTCAGGTCAAATATAATACACATTCATTACATTACACATTCATTACATAGACATATGGGATCTCAAAAAATAGATCTTACTGAAGGTTTGAGAAGCACTTGGTGGGCAAAGGTCAGGAATGATATGTTTAAGGAATGATACGATATGTACAAGACAGTTAAGAAAATTGTGAATTTGTCTCCTCTACTTATAATCTTGAACCCATTCAGAAACATTGATTGAGAAAAATGTATCTGTCCTAGAGGGTGGAGTTTAAAGTACATTGGTGAAATGAATGTGTAGAGAAATATATAGCCTGAATTGGTAAGTTTAAAAATGCACATAGCCCTATGACTTAACAATTACACTCTTACACTCTTAGATACATACTCTTGCACTTGGGAACAAAAAGATGATGCAAACAGTCCATAGCAACATCATTTATATTGGTGGAAAACTAGAAATAACCTAAATGCCCCTCAACACAGGTATAAGTAAATTATCTGTGATGTGTTCAAAAAAAGAGTCCTCAGGAAAAATGAAAATGAATACATTATAGCTATATATATCAACATAAATAAGTTACATAAATAGAACATAGAGTTAAAATTAAGAACATATGTAAAGTTTAAAAGTTGTATATGTTGTTTAAAATATAAACATATTTTAAAATATAGATAAATAATAAATGCCTAATTCATCATAAGAATGGTTCTTGGGCGGGTGTGCAAGAATAAACCAGCAGGAAAACATGTGCAGTGGACATCAGTAACATTTTATTTTATTTTATTTTATTTTCTAAAACTTAGATTTTCTTGTCTTAGATTCTACACCTTTAATGCCCAAGCTAAATTCAACAAGATTTCAAAAATCCCCTTCTTCTAGGCTAGTTTGAAATTCCATCTCTGTCATTGCATCCATCACTTCTTCCAAGGTTTGTACCACAATCTGTTGCAAAAGCTAAAAGTCTTCAGACAAATTGACACACGCATTACCTGTCCAACCTTACTTTTAATCACTCTCTTGTTCACTCAGGTCTGATGTGTAGCCCTCAAATATGTTCCTCAAATCTGCCAGAGGAGGGCCACCTGGGTGATTCAGTGGGCTGGGTCTCTACCTTCCGCTCAGGTCATGATCTCAGGGTCCTGGGATCAAGCCCCACTTTGGGATCTCTGCTCAGCAGGGAGCCTGCTTCCCCTCTTCTGCCTCTCTGCCTATTTGTAATCTCTGTCTGTCAAATAAATAAATAAAATCTTAAAAAAAAAAAGTCTACCAGAGGAGCCCCTGCTGAAGTAACTTTGTGTTTGATGTTCTTTCCAGAAACATCTGATCCTGGAATTATATGCATCTCCCATTCTTCAAGTACTTTGCTTAAACATTGCCTTAGAGAAGCTTTCTTTTGTCAATCTGTTAAAAAAACAATTCCCCACATCCATCTTCCCCTATCACTCTTTATTCTTTTAACTTTTTTCTTCACCAGACTTATCATCGCACACACTACATAGCTTATTGATAGGCTTATTTTACCCAGCCCTTGAAGTAAAAACAAAATTTTTGTGCATTTTTCTTAGTGCTATAAGGCATGATAGGTACTTGATATACTTTTTAAGTGAAACAAAAGGTTTCTGACTCAAGTACTACATGCTTGATACTTGAATGTATGTTTTAGAAGCCAAGAGACTATTGACAACCTTCAATTCTCTTGCTGTCATGTTTGTTGAGGTGTAAGAAAGTATACATCAAGCTGAAGAGCCACGTGACCAAAATCCAGTCTCAAGATGTCTCCCTCAGCTTCTTCATTGCACTTCTTATTTTAATCTATTAGAAATCTTTCAGTGAACCTTGCATCTTCCTGTCTCTCATGCATTCAATCATTCTTTTTTTTTTTTTTTTTTTTTTTTTTAGGCATTTTAGTCTCTTCGTATACCTCACCTTTTCTTCCACCCCCTTGAAACCCAATAAAATTAATCTTTAAAATAAAACTTCCTATAGTCTTAAAAACTTCTACATTTGTCCTAAATACACAACTTTCTATTGAGAAACAGTAGTAGAAAATGACATGCTATCTCCTTGCATTGAGAAAAAGTAAATTACTGAGGGGGAAAAAAAAGTCTTCAATGAACTATATTTTTATATTATAGCAACATAAAAAGGGCCATAATTGGTTACCAGTTTGCTCTTAAGTCTTTATAACTTGTATCTTTTTTGCTCATTTTCCTTAAAAATTAGAGTTGAAATTGTTTTTCTAGTAATCACCATGAATTTTGAAAATATGTAGACATACCATTGTATCTTGCCTTTGTGCACAGAAGAACATATTTTTGTATGGGGTCAGGGACGTGGATTTGGCCTTAATAGCTCAGTGATTTAAACAACTTAGCTGATTCCTCATATAAAATTATTTTAAGTTGTCTGAACTACTGATCAAGCAAAATACAGCCAAATCATACAGAAATGTAAAAAGCTGAAAACTTAATTATATGTGTCAATATAAATATTAAAAGATTAACAACTGTCAATATTTAAGAACTGTTATACAGAATAGTTCAATTTTAAAGAAAAATCAACATTTTACATGTGAATGATATGAGAAATTCCTCAGTTAGTTGCAAATTTAAATACTTGGTTCTGTACAATACAAAAAAATAAAAGATTTAAATTCAATTGCATGCTTTGTTCATCATTTTTATGCTATGCTAGGTATCTTAACAATAGAAGAGTATTTGAAATCATCATTGCAGTGTCCTGCTTTTGTTTCAAGAGTATTAATTATTCACGTAGGAGGAGGAAAAGCTAATGTATGATGATTATAGTAGTCTCCCAATCAATTGATTATCCAGAATTCATATCACTTAATTATAGGTTATAGAAAATAAAAGTGAATGACTTTTTCAGCTTGCATTATTTGTTCAAATTTACCATGAATTTTAGTCTTTCCTTTTCTTTAGAAAAGAATGCTTCTACTTATTTTTAGTGAAAATGATTTTTTTTTTTAATTCTATCAATGGCTTGACAAATCTAATGTGTGATTCTGACAGGAAAAATATACCTTCTTTCAAGAGATAAAAACAAGTTAAGTACTATGATAAATATAAATTACTTCTAGGCAGTTCAATCATATTATCAAAGCATTCTCTAAAATAGAGGGTTAGAAACTCTAACATTCTATCCCTGTTTTCCTTCAATATGTTGTCAAGGAAGGTTAACAATTTGAGTCCTGTGGTGACAATCATGTGGTCGAATGATCAGGAGAAACTAAGTAGAAACTGGGGTCATATTTTAATAAAAAGGGAAGTCAGTCAGACTAAATTTGTACTATTAGGGGAAAGGGGAAACTCATATGCTTATATTTAATGAAAAATCATAAATAAAATAATCCAGACATGGTTTTTAATATTACAGAGATATATTTGACACTGTTCATATAAACATTCACAAGCCCTCACCTAACTTTATATCTCATGGTATTAGAAAAAGAAGAACAAACTAAGCCCAAAGTTAGCATAGGGAGGAAATATTAGATAGGAAATAAATAAAATAAAGACTAGAAAAACAAAATTTATAACAATATTAGCCATATTAAAAAAATCAACAAAACTCAGAGTTGTCCTTGTAAAAAGATATATCAATAAACCCTTAATAGACTAAAAAAAAAAAAAGAAAGAGAAGACTCAAAAAAATAATTTAGATATTAAAAATATTAGAATGGAAGACTCGGGAAAAAAAAGACTTTACAGACTACTATGAAATATAATTATGCCAACTAACAACTAGATAACCTAGATGTAATGCATAAATTCCTAGAAACATGTAATCTACCAACATTGAATCAAAAAGGAAGGAAAACCTGTACAGACCCATAATAAATAGTAACATTGAATCAGTAATCAAAAAAACCCTAACAAAAAAGTCCAGGATCAGATGGCTTTACAGGTAAATTCTGCCAAACATTCAAAGAATTAATACCAATATGTCCTAAACTTTCCTAAATAATAAAAAAAGAGGGAACACTTTCAAACTCATTTTATGAGGCCAGCATCACCCTTACACCAAAACCAGGAAAAGACAATAAAAGAAAAGCAAAGTATAGGCCAATACCCCTAATGCACGATGAGACAAAAAACCAAATTCACAGCATTTTAAAAAGGTCACACACCATGACCAAATGGGATTTATTCTAAGGATACAAGGATAATTAAATATATACCAATCAATGTGATACACTATATTAAAAAATGAAAGAAAAACCCATACGATCATCTAAAGAAATGCAAAAAAAGCATTTAGAAGTGGAGAACGTGAACCTTTGTACACAGCTAATGAGAATGTCAATTGGTATAGCCATTATGGAAAACAGTATGATGTTTTCTAAAAAAAAAAAATAGAAATATGACTACTAAATAATTCATTAATTCCACTTCTGGGTTTATAACCAAAATAAATTAAATCATTATATTGAAGATATATCTGTTCTTTTCAGTTATTAATAAGAACCAAGATATGGAAACAAATTTAAGTGGCCATCAATTGATCTCTCTCTCTCTCTTTCAAACACACACATACACATACAAACACACACACACACACACACACACACACACACACACACTGAATATTATTTAGGCTGAATAAGAAGTAAATCCAGCTTTTTACAAAAGGAATAAAGCTGGGACATGATGCTAAACTAAATAAGCCAGATACAGAAAGATAATCCTGCATAAGTTCACTTGTATGCAGAATCTTAAATAGTCACATTCATAGAGCAAAGAGTAGAATAGTAGTAGCCAGGGGCTAGAGAACATGGGGGCATGTGGAGACATTTGTCAAGGAGGACAAAATCTTAGTAATGCAAGACACTCAACTGACTAAGTCACCCAGGTGCTCCAGAAATTTTTTTTTTACATTTTAAAAAGGAATAGTGTGTCCATAAGTATTGGCCATATTTAGGTGGTCAATTGATTTGAGACTAGGTGCAACAGCAACTCATAAGTAATTTTGGAACACAGGATTTGTGGAACAATTAATTATTCACATTCTAAAAAATAAGCCATAAGCCATAATCAATACTTCTTACTATAGACAAAAGTAACTCAAAATTGATAAGAGATTTATACATAAAACTAGACATTTTAGAAGGAAATGTAAGAGGAAATCTTTTTGATCTTATGTTTAGAATATTTTCTTAGATATGACATCAAAGGCATAATTCATAAAGGAAAAATTAATAAATTGGATTTTATCAAAATTAAGAACTTCTTGTTTTTTAAAACACAATGTTATGAAAATAAAAACAAAAGCCAGAGACTGGGAGAAAATATTTGCAAATAATATATCTGATAAATGTTTTGATCCTAGAATACATTAATAGCTCAACATTCTATAATAAGAAAACAAATAATCCAATAAAAATAGGCAACTATTTTGAAGAAATATATTATCAAGTAAGGACATGAAAGAATCCCTAATTAACCCTATTTTTAACTGTTTCATGTTGTTATATACCTTAAACTTACACAATGTTATATGTCATTTATATCTCAATAGAGCTGGGGAAAAAGTTGAGGGACTTTTGACATAAGCAGACACAGCAAATGTGATATAAAGATAGAGCAGAGAGAGGTACCCATAATGCCAACATACACCAAAAACTGGAATAGGCAAGGAATGGATACCCCCTTAGAGCTGGGAACTCTGGAGGCAACACAGCTCTACCTATAGCTAGATTTCAGACTCTGGCTTTCTGAACTTCGAGAGAATAAATTTCTATTGTTTTAAGCTGTATGTTAGTGGTCACAAAACAAGAATAAAAACCACATCTCTTTTTATGCTAATTTACATCATAAGGTCTTCTTCCAAGTAACCCAAACTGGGATAGACATGGTTATCAGAAATTCTGTAGGGCATTATGCTAAGTGAAATAAATCAATCAGGGAAAGACAATTATCATATAGATTCACTCATATGTGGAATATAAGGAATAGTGCAGAGGACAATAGGGGAAGGTAGGGAAACTGAATGAGAAAAAAAATCAGAGAGGGAGACAAAACATGGAGACTCTTGACTCTGGGAAACAAATAGGAATGCAGAATGGAGGGGGTTGGGGGATGGCGTGACTGGGTGGTGGGCATTAAGGAAGGCACACAATGTGATTACCACTGGGTGTTATACTCAACTAATGAATCATTGAACATTATATCAAAAACTAATGATGTACTCTATGTTGGCTAATTGAATTTAAATTAAAAAAAAATTCTGGAATCACAACTCATAACTCCACAAATAAATGCCTTTTGGTACATCTTTCCCTACAACAAATCTCCTTATCAGATTACAAACAACAAAACAGTGAATATTTCTTATTCATGGCACCTAATTGATAGTAGGAGTATCCTAATATAACTTTGCCCAACTACATTAATGTATATTTTAGTTAAAATAACACAACCTAATAACTCTGGTTACCTGATAAGGGCTGAAATGTGTCCCCTAAAATTGATATGATCAGGTTCTGACCTCCAGTGCCTGAAAATGTGACTATATTTGAAGATAAGACATCTAAAGAGGTAATTAAATTAAAATGAAGTCATCAGGGTTAGCCCTAATCCAATGTGACTCGTATCTTTATAAAAGGAAGAGATCAAGACAAAGACATACACAGGAGAAAGATCATGAGCACACTGGAAGAAAATGGATCTACAAGCCAAGGAGAGAGGCCCTCAGAATAAAACCAGTCCTGACATCTGGATCTTGGACTTATAGATTTCAGTATTATAAGGATACATCTTTGTATTGTTTAAACCATTCAATCTGTGGTATTTGCTATGGCAGCTCTAGCAAACTAATTTGTTACTGGAAGATAATATTTGTAATATATCATACTTAAATGTAAATGATAATTTAAAAATAAGTAAAAATAATTATTAGTGATATCTAGAGTGCTTTCACTTATAAAATCTCATGAGTAATATCATTAAAATGTATATTATGATTTATATGGATATTTATAAATGCTTCACTAGCTTTGCTTTCTAAGGTAAAGAGAAGGGTGTTTATCATGAGAAAAAAATCAATCATATTCATTGTATTTGTACATACTAATGATTTATTTATATGCATGAATATAACCATTTTAGAATCCACTCAACTAGTAAACTCTTGCTCATCTTCTGTATAATTAAATATTACATTAAATAATATTCAATTATAAGTTAATCAAAATCATTAAAATTTAACCTTACATTTCTGTCATAATGTAAATAAGGAACAATAACTCTACTTTTTCCAAAACTTCATTATTTTTAATGCATAAAAATAGCACTCAATGAAGACCACTGAATTCAGTTAAGTATACTGACTGATGCACATAAACTATTACAAGCATTATAAACATGATAAAATATTTTAAGGAAGAAATTAAAATTTTCAGAAAAAAAATTTTAAAAATTAAATTTTCAGAAAAAAAACTGTGGTAGTTATGCTTTTTCCACCAAAATTAAATGTTTGTCCTTTTTTAAAAGCTTTTACTTATCTATTTGAGAGTGAGAGAGTGAAAAAGAGATCAGGAGCAGGGGGCAAAAGGTAAAGATAGAAGCAGCCTCCCCACTGAACATGGATCCCAACACAGGACTCAATCCCAGAACCCTGGGATCATGACCTGAGCCAAAGGCAGACACTTAATCATCTGAGCCTCCCAGTCACTCTAAGTGTTTGCTTTTTTAAAATCACTAAAGATGTTGCAGTCTTTTTTTTTTTTTTTAATCCTATTTTTTTTTTAATTTTTTATTTTTTATAAACATATATTTTTATCCCCAGGGGTACAGGTCTGTGAATCACCAGGTTTACACACTTCACAGCACTCCCCAAATCACATACCCTCCCCAATGTCCATAATCCCACCCCCTTCTCCCAAACCCCCTCCCCCGGCAACCCTCAGTTTGTTTTGTGAGATTAAGAGTCACTTATGGTTTGTCTCCCTCCCAATCCCATCTTGTTTCATTTATTCTTCTTCTACCCACTTAAGCCTCCATGTTGTATCACCACTTCCTCATATCAGGGAGATCATATGATAGTTGTCTTTCTCTGCTTGACTTATTTCGCTAAGCATGATACGCTCTAGTTCCATCCATGTTGTTGCAAATGGCAAGATTTCATTTCTTTTGATGGCTGCATAGTATTCCATTGTGTATATATACCACATCTTCTTGATCCATTCATCTGTTGATGGACATCTAGGTTCTTTCCATAGTTTGGCTATTGTGGACATTGCTGCTATAAACATTCGGGTGCATGTGCCCCTTTGGATCACTACATTTGTATCTTTAGGGTAAATACCCAATAGTGCAATTGCTGGGTCATAGGGCAGTTCTATTTTCAACATTTTGAGGAACCTCCATGCTGTTTTCCAGAGTGGCTGCACCAGCTTGCATTCCCACCAACAGTGTAGGAGGGTTCCCCTTTCTCCGCATCCTCGCCAGCATCTGTCATTTCCTGACTTGTTGATTTTAGCCATTCTGACTGGTGTGAGGTGATATCTCATTGTGGTTTTGATTTGTATTTCCCTGATGCCGAGTGATATGGAGCACTTTTTCATGTGTCTGTTCGCCATCTGGATGTCTTCTTTGCAGAAATGTCTGTTCATGTCCTCTGCCCATTTCTTGATTGGATTATTTGTTCTTTGGGTGTTGAGTTTGCTAAGTTCTTTATAGATTCTGGACACTAGTCCTTTATCTGATATGTCATTTGCAAATATCTTCTCCCATTCTGTCAGTTGTCTTTTGATTTTGTTAACTGTTTCCTTTGCTGTGCAAAAGCTTTTGATCTTGATGAAATCCCAGTAGTTCATTTTTTCCCTTGCTTCCCTTGCCTTTTGCGTTGTTCTTAGGAAGATGTTGCTGCGGCAGAGGTCGAAGAGGTTGCTGCCCGTGTTCTCCTCAAGGATTTTGATGGATTCCTTTCGTACATTGAGGTCCTTCATCCATTTTGAGTCTATTTTTGTGTGTGGTGTAAGGGAATGGTCCAATTTCATTTTTCAAGATGTTGCAGTCTTTTATTACTACTGTGTAACCGAGCCCATTCAGACCGGCATACATATTATTAGTGATGGACTACTGATAAAGCAAAATACATAATATGTGGAAGTATCTTAACATTTATTGGCTAGCAGAATGGGAATAAATGCTCGGTGTTGGCAATACGGTAATCTATTTTAAGTAATTTTTAGAATACAAATATTGCCTTCTGTTACATGTGAAGCAGACAATATACCATAAAGTCTGTCTCCAGGGGAAGGGCTGGTAATTGAGTTAATAGCAGCATGTAATAGTTACTGTTGGCTTCACTTAATAATATTTTGCAAGAAAAAAAAATGAATTCAAAATAACTAATGAACTTCACTTACCAGTCAGAATGCAGAAGGTAAAAACATTATTATCTCACTATAAAAAATTGATTAAAAGGTTTTTTAAAAATGTGTATGTGTATTGAACTTTCATTAATATTAAATGTTCTCTTTTTTTCTAACAATACTTTCTTTTAACTTTAAGAATTGAAGACACAGAGAAAAGTTTTGAGAAGAGTCAAAGGGTTAATATAATTTTTTATCTAGATTCCTAAAATGGTGCGATTTTAAACTAATTTCATGCCTTACATATATACAAACACATTGGGATTTTCTAATGTTACCTCACTTTTAGATCTAGTGATACACTTTTGGCAAATAATGTGCAAGTAAGATTATAACCATAAAAAAGCAGCGAACATTCTTTATACTGTGGCACATATTTCATATTAAGAAAATCTCAATATAACTTCACTCAATTTCAGTAATAAAGATTTTAGTTCAATATATATTTATTTTTCTAAAAGTTCATTGTGTCAGGAAACTCACGGAATTCATATGATTCAGTACTGGTGCTGTTAATTTTATTCACATAATGAAGGTAGGGTTGGAGATATTTCTTTAGTGGAGAGTTACTATTTATTTCTTTTTGTATTTCACAACTCTTTTTGGACAATATACTTTAATCCTATACCAATAAACTCATAATCTTCAAGCTTTCACAGTTTTAGTGAAAACTGATTCTTGGCTAAATAAGTTATTACAACAGTGTTTTGGCTAAATAAGTTATTACATGATGATTCTTGGCTAAGTAAGTTATTACAAGTGTTTTTGAAGTAGTGATTTCTTAATGATTTCTTTTAATAATTGCTTATTTATGTCTGTTTTTGTACTGTGAAGAAGGGCTTTTCTTTCTCATTTCTTTATACCAGGGTGGACTCAAAGATTTTTAAATTATTTAGCAGGTAACAACCCTTTATTTGTGGCACAATTGCCCCATATTGAAGGTAAGACCCTTCACGTTCCTTTTTCTATCTTTGGCTTGTCCCTCTTATTCCTTTAGCACTTTCTTGCTTTCCAGACAAGATATTCCAGATTCATCTTGAACTTTTGCTGCCCTTGTCCTGTAATCAGGCCTTTCCCCAAGGATTAACAGATTTTTTTTTTAAGATTTTATTTATTTGTTTGAGAAAGCCAGAGCACAAGTCGGGGGGGGGGGGGAGCAAAGGGAGAGGGAAATGCAAATTCCCTGCTGAGCATGGAGCCTGACCTGGGGCTGGATCCTAGGACCCCAGGATCATACCTAAGCCAAAGGCAGACGCTTAACCAACTGAGCTACCTAGGCACACTGGACTAACAGTTCTTTTCAGCAAAGGATACAATGTACCAACCATGACTTGGGCATGAGTTGAGTTCATAGACAATAGAAAATCATTGCTCTAGATTGAATATATATTTATCTGTCTGCATACATGTATACATAAATACACGCATATATATGTAAATATGGAGATATATCTGAATCTATGGATCAATCTGTATTCAAAACTATATGTATCTTTAATATGCCTATACACATTTGTATCTGAATATGTATCAGTAGGTGTTTCTGCATAAACACATGAGCTTATACTGACTCTTCCCATTCCAATCAACAGCCAGGCTTATTCTATCCTTCTGTTATATATTTATAGCTTCTATATCCACAGTGAGAAACCAAGCTCCAATTATCCACAATAAATTTACATAATCACTCAATCATTGAATATCCAAAAAGTAGTTTCAGAATTTCTAACTATGACTCTGTGTATTAAGTATAGGGTTCAATATTTTTAGAGTTCATTTTTCTTAGCCTGAGGATATACCATCCAAATGCTGATTAAAAAATCACTTGTGTTAATACCTTTCCATGAATTTCATGGTAGTTATGTAATTTATTTGAAACATGATTTGGTTCATTTGTTTTTGTTTGTAATATATTTTGTATTTTCCACTCCTTTATTTGTTTTTTTCGTGTGTGTGTGTGTGTGAAAACAGATTCTAGAGTCAGAATTACACAGAAAGATGTATTTTCTAAGTAAGTCTTAAGATATAGAAAAAAAAATCTCATTGCTCCTGAAAATATTAAAAGGGACATTAATTTGGATGAATATATTGAGTTAAGTAAGTTTCCTATTAAGCATACTACATAATATTGCAGAGGTTCTGTGATATATATTTTAAGAACTAACCATGTTAAAACACTTCATTCCTGGGATGCCTGGGTGACTCAGTTGGGCAAGTGTCTGCTTTCAGCTCAGGTCATGATCCCAGGGTCCTGGGATCCAGCCCTGCATTGGGCTTCCTGCTTGGTGGGGAGCCCTCTCCCCTGCTTGTGTGTCTCTCTTTCTCTCTCTCTGAAATAAATAGAATGTTTAAAAAACAAAACAAAACACTTTATTCCAAACCCTAGCCCCCACACCATGACAACCAAAACACTTTATTCCAAACCCTAGCCCCCGCACCATGACAACCACCTATAGGATCTTCATCATTTGGTAGTTTTAACAATATAGAAGTGTTCTGGTATTTTGTCTATACTCAAAATAATATGTTCGGTTCTCTTTACACATTTATATAATCCAGCATTTTCTCTTTTCCACCTATCACATTCTTAAAATGTAAATCTAAATAATTAAAGACAAACATAAGTGGTATAATTAAATAAAATCCTATGCAGAAAACAGAAAGAGAAACATTTTTAAGGGGTGACTGAAATCATGGAGAAAAACTTTATTTCTTGAATAATATGAAATTCGCTTAAGGATGAATGAGTAAGGGGGTGCTATGCTTCAGAGAGTTTGGTTATTGGCCGTTTTTGGTTAAAGTAAATGAAGAGAGGATGTAGAAAGTTAAAAAATGCATTTTCCAAGTCATAAAGCAATTCTTTGAAATATCAAATTATCCTATAATGGCTATATGTAATCATGGCTATATGTAATTATCGCTAATCACATATAGTTAAATTATGTAATTTTTAAGTGACTGGAACTGAGCATGTGTAAAACAAGTCCATGTGTTGATATTACATAAGCTTAATATTTTATTATAAATCTGTATAAAACTGGAGGAAAATGATCCAGTATTAATTGAGTAGTTACCTATGTTCAACATAAAAACATACTTTACTTTTTTTTTTAAAGATTTTATTTATTTATTTGACAGAGAGAGATCACAAGTAGGCAGAGAGGCAGGCAGAGAGAGAGAGAGGAGGAAACAGGATCCCTGCTGAGCAGAGAGCCCCATGCGGGACTCAATCCCAGGACCCTGAGATCATGACCTGAGCCGAAGGCAGCGGCCCAACCCACTGAGCCACCCAGGCGCCCAAACATATTTTACTTTTACTTAAGAAAAAAAAGATCATAGTTTTGGATCAAATATAAAAGCCATTTTTTTAGAGATTTATTTATTCGCGAGAGAGCATGCGCATGCATGGGTCGGGGGAGGGGGAGAGGGAGCGAGAAAATATAAAGCAGATTTTGTGCTGGGCACCAAGCCTAACATGGGGCTTAACCTCACGACCATGAGGTCAGCATTTGAGCTGAAAGGAAGAGTCAAGATGCTTAAACAACTGCACCACTCGGGTGCCCCAATAAAAGCCATTTTTTAATTGTCCTTTTGATTCATGTACTCACAGGTTAAAATACCTAATAATTATATTTATTTTTGTCTTAAAATACTGTTTCATTTAAATAATATGGTAATAGATAATATATAATATTGTTACTATATACTATGCAGTATGTATTATTATGTTGTGTATATAATTTATTATGTTGTATATATACCTATATCATTGTCTATATCTCTATTTCTATATAGTTCTGTATAAATATGCATATGTATATAAATTTATAGATAGATAGATATAGAAAGAAAGAGAGAGAGGGAGAGAGGTGATCTTCTCAAGGAACATATTTGTCTGATAGCTATTGAATTGTCTTCCCCAAGATGAAGATAAGACAGAGTAAGACAAAAGTAGCAGACATAGCAGACCGAAATGATGTAATTCACTAAAACTATTGTTTTGGTTTTAAAAGTAAAAATTGTTCAAAAAGTAAAAATAAGTGCCTTATTTTTATACAGTTTCTACAAAGTCCATGACAGTAATTACTGATAAAATGTTTTTGAATGTCATTCTATGTCTTTAAGAACCCAGGATTTAAAAAAAAAAAAAAAAAAGAGTAGGACAAACTGGTAATCATGTAATAACTCTCTTAGAAGACAAGTGCTTTCTCTCCAAAATATGCAGTAAATGATTAGAAATATGTAAGTCTTTTCATACTATGTTTTCTGTTTTTTTTTTCTTTCCATAAAATTGAATGAACTATATATAACAAAGTTCTCTCGCAAAGTTTTACTTGCAGGAAGTAAGAAATATGTCAAATATGTAGCAGTTTAGATACTCTCATAAACAATGTCTCTTCTAAGGATAAATTAAAAGTTGAATATTATAACATTTCTAAGAAAGTATATGAGAAAGATGAATACTGAGTCAACATTTTTTTTTAAACTCAGAACTTTCATTTTTTTTCAATAAACTAGAATTTCTATACACTTTCACACTATCATAGAATAAATGTTAAGGATTTGAAAACATGAATAAATGTGGAAAATCATGAATTTGGGATGAAACCCAAAGAAGGGAAATTTAAAACTCGTTCATATGACTAGACTGAATTGCAATAATTACAGTATCCATATCAATAGTAATAACTTAAAAAGGAACTGTCAAATTACTTCTTGATTCATGAACACCATCTAATTAATTGAATTTTACTCAAGCTATGAGGAATTATGCAGCAAAGATAAATAATAACTACTCTTTCTTAAAAAATATATAAACATAGGAAGAAAAATAGTCAAAAGTCAGAAGTGCAAACTCAATTTTCTAAATCTTAAATCAATTCAGACTTTCTTAGTAATTTATTTTTCTACAAGATTTATTTAACACGTGCTTTGTGCTGCAGATACAGTAGAGACATTGCAGATAAAAATTTCTGTCCTCTTGTAGCTAAAGTTGAGTAATGCTGTGATAGTGATAGCAAGAATTTAAAAAATAAAACTTAAGTAACATGATATGTTAGATGATAAATTCTATGAACAAAATTAATAAAAAGGGAGGAAGATGAGAAAATGCTTGGGAAAGGGGTTATAATTTTAATTTGAGTGTTTAAAGAAAGTATATCAGGTAGGCTAAATTGCAGTAAAAAAATTAGTTTTCAGGTTTTAATTGGTTTAACATATAAATGTGTCTTCTTGACTCATGTAAATTTCTGTGATCTGGCAGCTCTTTATGGCAACTTCTTCCTGAATGGTGACACAAGGATCCAAATTCTGGCTCCATTCCAACAACATGACTTTCATGTTTGCTGGAATGGATATGAGTAAGTCGCTGTATTGGTTATGGGTTACTGGTCATTGCCCCTGTAACATGATTGCCTCTAAACATGACACTCTTTATTTCTTCTAAGTCAGAAGCCAAAATTTGTCATATTGTCACACCTGACTGTAATTTAATTGGGTACTATGGTTTTCTGTCTATTCAAGAAAGTAATGAAATTTACATATTTGTTAACACTAATGGTATCATTATAAAATTTTTACTAGAAAAGTGACATTTAAGTCTTGAGAGAAGTGAGGGATTCACCGATTAATATATCAAAGGATGGATAACACAGATAGAGTGAAGAACAAATTCTGATGCCCTGGGAAGTTTCATACTCAACTACTTCAAGGAAACATAAAGAACATTATGCTTAAAGGTAGAGTTAGGCTACCCCTGAGATAAGAAGGCTAAAAACATAATCAAATTAGAGTAATAGTAAATGTATATTTTAGTAATAGTAATTTTGCAATTGGTTGAGATTACCCTTCTGCTTCCTTAGAGCTCTTGGAGATACTGCAGAACATGCAGGGACATCAAGGTACCCTAGGGTATCAAGATCCAAATTATATGCCCCAAAGTGGAAGAAAAGGAACCAAAGCCTCAGATCCAATCTATTATGGTATCCAGGTTAGCCAAAGACCAGGAAGAGTTCTCCTGTGTAAACTTCAATGTTTTTGCTCAATAGGTGGATGACTGGTGAGAACCTTAGAAATGAATGAAATCCTATGCCTTATTTGCTAAAAGGGATATTGATCTAAGAAGGTCGTATCTTAAAATTACATTGTTCAGTTTCAAACAATGGGGGCCAACTGGATTAAGAATCAGGTCATGAAGTCCTTCAGGAAATCTGAATGGCTATAAGGTTATGTCCTCAGTCTAAAACAATTTCTCTCTGAGCAGTTAATACATTGTTTCAATTAAAAATTGTGTATAAACACAACTGTGTTTTCTTTTGGGGGCACAATTATAATTTTGTATCCTTCCTAATCTGGGGTTTATGTTTCTGGATTCTTCACAGAATCAACACAGAAACCAGTGCTTTTACCTTAGGCAATCCACCTTCATGACTTTCTATCTCCAACTCCCCTGACCATTGATAATCTATAATTACTTTTCCAAATGATGAATTGCTGGGTCAAAAGTTATGCCTCTTATAAAGCTTTTAATTCGTTTGCCAAAATTCCTTTCAGAAAGATTGTATTATATGATTTCCAGCCCTCTTTTGGATTTGGAAGAAAAATCATGCCAATTTTATAAGCAAAAAGCCATTATCTTCTTTCAAACATACCACCTTGACAACAGAAATCTAATTATTTGAAAAGTCTAATAAACATGTTGGTCCTTACTTCACATTTTTCCATGATTCTTCACAAGCATAATGATATACAGTTAGTGTGCAAATTTCT
Organism: Mustela lutreola; assembly: GCF_030435805.1. NCBI lineage: Eukaryota > Metazoa > Chordata > Mammalia > Carnivora > Mustelidae > Mustela > Mustela lutreola. Next base: position 136,381,780 of record NC_081291.1, read on the forward strand.
TGGGGTTTAATCTTGGCATGACAACTTACTCTCTGTGAGATCTTCAGAAAATAACTCAATGCCTCAGTTTCTTATTTATATTACAGTATAATACTGTGACCAACTCTAAGAGACTGTTAATTGAGATAATGTGCATAACAATTTAGGAGAGTGATTCCTCAAAATATATGCTGGAAAAATGTTAGCTATTCTTTTATACATTTTTTTGAAAAAAAAAAAAAGTAGTAAACCTACGTGAATTTTTGAAGTTAAAGATATAGGCAAGTGTAACTGATTCATGTAGAATCTTTTAAATTGCATCCTTTCCACCAAATTAATCAGAAAGTTTTAATTTTAAAATATTTAAGAAAAACTCTCTATTTTCTAATTCACTATAAAACTTAGTCAAAGCATTTTACCTTGGGCATATTTTCATGTAAAAGCATTTATTGTTTACATGATTTTTATAACACAGCCAAATTTAAATGTGCCACCTGATTCTGTGCCAGAGGACAATGAACTTTATACTGCTTTTAGTACAGCTCTCAAATTGATTGCTAAAATGAAAGGAAATGGTGAAAACCCACCTACATTGTTTGGCAAATGTATGCTGTCTCTGTAGGTGAAATAACTCATTTTACTGAACAATAGTCTCTTTGCCAGGCCCTCACTTACTCTGCAGAGGTCAATCAAGGACTCCTCAAAGTGACTGGTACCATTTTTGAACATTATGATTCATTTTTATTGTTTACCTTAATAACACACTTATAATTACACTTACTGGTTTAATTTATTATTGGGAAGATGTTGAAGTTAGTATTTACAAAGTAAAAAAGACAGCATTTTCAGAAATAATTGCAAATTTCTTTAATAACTGTTACACTGGCAAAAATTCTAAAATAGGAATGTTGTAAGTACCTTAACTTTTCACTTAAAGCATAGTTAAGATCCACTGAGGTGCTATGAAAAGTTTTGAAAAACTGAATTCATTTGTTTTAAAAGATTTATTGATTTATTTTAGAGGGAGAAGGGGAGAGAGAGAGAGAGAGCAGGAGGTGGGAAAACAGGGGTAAGAGAGGGAGAAAGAGAAACTTAAGTAGCCTTCATGCCTAGTGTGAAACCTGACCCAGAGCTCAGTCTCACAGCCCTGATACCATGACCTGAGCCAAAACCAAGAGTTGGATGCATAACCGACTGAGCCATCCAGGCATCCTTGAACTCATTTTTAAAACTAATAACTTAGTAGATTCATGTGTTAGAATTGCACTTCTTAGTTCTTGACAAGCCAAACATTCAGGTGCTTAAATTTGTAAACTGCTAACAAGCAAAGAAGCGTTAATGAATAAAAGATTTATTTGTGAAATATATGTTTCATATATCCTAGTTGAAAATTATGCTCTATTAGGGGAAAATATTAATAAACATGGTGTTTAGCTGGAAGTAACTATATTGAGTCCTATGTGTTTCCCAGTTAAAATTAGTCTATTTCTTGGATTTCACTGGCGGTTTGTATAAAGAATATTATACAGTTCTCAACAATTAGTATTGATTTGATGCTTTATACATGACAAAGTTATCTGATCTCACGTTCTCATTTGTAGTGTAGGAAGACACTACAATAAATATTTCTGAAAATTCTCTAATGATGTAACTGAATTTCAAATGTCTCTATGAATTTTCCCAAGGCCAATATCCAGTGAATATCGAAGGCACTACAACAACCAGATTGATTGCTCTAGTAAAATCACCACCACTGCCAGTATGATGATTTTAAAGATTTCAGGCCATGCCTGCTCTCTAATAGTTTCTACTCACTCAGACTGAGATGGAAAATTCATACCACTTTAAGTTTCACATAAATCAATTATTTATCTTTATGATCTCTTGCATATTTTTCTAGCTCTTCTTTGCTCTGCTTGGATCATACTGGTCTCATTTTTGCTCCTCCAACAAAACAAGCATACTGCTATTTTAGAACCTTTGTACGTGGTTGCCTCTTCCTGAAACACCTTTCCCCTGATAATCATATCCCTAAGTTCACTTTATTTTGGTTCCTTATTCAATGTTACCACCACAGAGAGGCCTTCTATCACCACCCTAAAAACAGCCCTGCGACTTTACTCCTGTTCATCTTTTCTTCATTGTGCTTAAAATTGATTATTCAGTGTTATATAATTAACACTCAGCAGTCTGGATTACTTCTGTGTTATAGACTTCTGGTTTCCTGAAAGGCAAATGCCCTTGCTGGAAGTTAGCTCAGCTGTTGGTTTTCTGCTTCCATTTACGGTGCCCAAATACTTCCATATATTTAAATGTCCTAGAACATGGTGGCAGCGATGACACAACTCAACCAAGGGACATTACGATTTAAACATTATATCACCACCATGCACCTAAAGCATTATATGGGATTTCTATTTATTTATTTATTTTTAAAGATTTTGTTTATTTACTTGACACAGAGAGAGAGTGTGTGTGTACACGTGGGAGCCTGGGTGGCTCAGTGGTTTGGGCTGAGGGAGCAGAGCGGTGGGCAGAGGGAGAAGCAGGTTCCCAGCAGAACAAGGAGCCTGATGTGGGCCTCAATTCCAGGACCCTGGAATTATAACTTGAGCCAAAGGCAGATGTTTAAACTACTGAGTCACCCAGGTGCCCCCATATCAGATATTCATAATTGATCAATAATTGATAAAAAATAACCAGAATTATTTTAAAAACAATATTTTTAAGATTAGTTCTCATCTGAACACTCAGTTTTTGAATGTTGACAGGAACATATTGACCTCGTCATCTCTTGGTCACACCTATTTGAACCCTCCCTCCATGGGTGCCAACCTAACCTGATAAACCAGATACTAGTGTTAAGTTTTAGCTCAAGTGCCAAAGAACTTACAAGAAATGCTTCTACCTGCAGAGTTATCCAGTTCCCACCTAAACAAAGCCTAGTTTCTCCTTACCCACACAGGGCTCATAGCTATATTTTAGATGTGACAGCCTCTACCCCTTTCAAGGTTCTATTTTATATACACACAAACAAAATGACGGAGCATTCTAGACCTTCCACCTGACCAACCTGGAATATTTGGCCCTAGGCCTTCCTGAATAACATTTCTTTATGTTTGAACTACTAATCACTGATTATTCATACTTTAGAGGGAGGTACAATTAACTTTTCAACAACATATCCATGGAAAACGAATATAAATATGTAAAAACAATTCTATTCTTATTTATGCTAAAAAAATGTTTGGAGCTAGATGTAACAGAAGTGACATATTTGAATGATTAAATGATACAATGTGAAAAGTTGTAAAATAGTATTTCAACATGTAAAAACATATTCAACTCCCACTCTCCAATTCAGAGATAATAGTTAACCTACCAATCTTCTATCATGAAGTATAATTATCTTTCCAGTAGTCAAGTGGGAAGTGTAACACTAAAAACGTGACTTTTAGTAATCATAAGACAGGAGCTGACTATTCGGTTTTCCTTTCTGTCTCATAGGGGCACTAGCACCAACACTGTCATTGACCATCCAAATGCCCTCAGATCTCAACTACAGGTTCTATGGGCTTTGCTTCTAATGGTTGACACTTGCAATCATCTACAGAGATTTGTCATTTGGTCCTGGAACCCCATTCTCCTTCAGCCAGAGAGAGCTGGAAGTGCCTGGGAGTTTACACCCATTCGGGTGTAAATGACTTATTGATAGTTGAATCTAAAATTCCAACTCTCTTTCTAGTAGTCAGAAGAACTCTAAGATGTGCTTTATGTTGCAGAATTCACTATGACCTCAGGCTGATGCTGGGAATTATTCTTTATCCTTCCCTGTCTTGTTACTGTTACTCCCTCAGCAGTTACTACTACTACTACCAATACTACTACTCCTACTACTACTACTACTACTACTTCTTCTTCTTCTTCCTCTTCTTCTTCTTCTTCTTCTTCTTCTTCTTCTTCTTCTTCTTCTTCTTCTTCTTCTTCTTCTTCTTCTTCTTCTTCTTCTTCTTCTTCTAGGAGTTTATTTTTTTTATTTGACAGATAGAGAAAGAGACCACAAGAAGGCAGAGAGGCAGACAGAGAGAGAGGGGGAAGCAGGGTTCCCACTGAGCAGAGAGCCCAAAGAAGGGCTTGATCCCAGAACCCTGAGATCATGACCTGAGCCACCCAGGTGCCCCTCACCAGTTACTTCTGTAAGCACTTCTTTATTTTTAAAGTTTTTGTTTGTTTGTTTTATAATTGCAGTTAGTTAACATACAGTATAATATTGGTTTCAGGTATACAAAATAGTGATTCAACACTTCCATACTTCACCCTGTGCTCATCACAAGTGCCCTTCGTGATCCCCATCACCTATTTCACCCTTCCCCTAACTACCTCCCCTCTGGTAACCATCAGTTTATTCTCTACAGTTAAGTCTGTTTCTTGGTTTGTCTCTCTCACTCTCTTTCTTTCCCTAAGCACTTTTTAATAAATTAATTGCGTATGGGTTTAAGTCTCAAGTGCTTCTTATAGGAAACCTAACCTAGCAGTATTTCAGTGTTTCATTTGTCTACTTCAGTTATTAGTGAGGTCACAAGGCCAAGACATCTGTGTCCCTACCTCAAAGAAGTCTGTGCTTCAAAATCTTCAAAACCCTATCTGGTCAGGCCCAATCCCTTAAAAGTCCACTTTCAAAAACCATGTTGGGTCACCTGGGTGGCTCAGTGGGTTAAGCCTCTGCCTTCAGCTCAGGTCATGATCTCAGGTCCTGGGATGGAGTCCCATATCAGGCTCTCTGCTCTGCAGGGAGCCTGCTTCCTCCTCCTCTCTCTCTCTCTGCTTGCCTCTCTGTCCACTTGTAATCTCTCCCTGTCAAATAAATAAAAATCTTAAAAAAAATAAAAAGAAAAAACATGTTATTTAGGACATAAATCCAAGCAAATGGATTTCTATGAAACTGACTAGTACCAATTTCCTATTTTGCTCTTCAAATTATTTTAGTTATTTCAACAATTTAGCAAATTTGAAGATGGATTGTAGAATAGGTAATATTGCAACAAAGTTCAATTTCCTGATTTTTTAAAAATTTGAAAATAGAGCTTATTTTTTAAAAATATTTTTGCTTTTAGGAAATACATACCAAAGAATGTAGACACAATGGTCATGATTTCCCAAATTATTTCAAACAGTTCAGAAAATTTAACATTTCTCTCTCTATTTATCTATATAACTCTTGATATATTATGGTATAAGTGCTGACATTTGTACATGTATCAAAAGACAGAATGATAAAGGATACAGAGCAAATGTAAATAGTTGATAAATTTAGTAAAAAGCGTAGGCATGTTTATTATTTTTAGTTTTTTCTTAGCTTGAAATTATGTTAATTAAAAAGTTTAATTTAATTAAAAGTTTAATTAAGAAATGTATGCCATGAGCTTCTAAGGTATTTGTAGGGGATAGTTCTGATAATGTCAAAATTAGTGTTTCTTCATTTACAAACACTGGAATTCTGGAATTTCTTTGTGATGTGTATTGTTTACACAGTTAGGTGTCAAATGACACTTGTTCTCTCATCTTTTCAAAGGAAGCCTTCATTCCACAAATGTTTTTCAAATGGAAAATACTTAAATATATGTTCATGTAATATACTAATTAATGGATTACAGTGAAGAAGTAAAACCATCATGGTAGCAGTTCCAATGTAAGTACAGCCTTCTTTTTATATTTATAGAAATCATCCCTTTTAGTTAAACTTAGTTTCACTTTGGTATTTTAGCAGCTTTTCTCAAGTGTAAGATTTTGCTCTTTTTGTTTCAAAATTGACTATTTATTTAAAGGAAAGTAAATGTTTTTGGTAGTTCAAGATGTAAAGACCAAAATAGAACCCTTTAAAAATGATTGTGTGTGCAGTTATGGAACCTAGAAGGGAAACAGAATCTGGGATAACTAGGATAATGGGATTCATTCCACATTTAATCTGAACTGACACTGCCTTCACTGGTAACCTGAAGGTCAATTTTTCTAAAATAAACCACATTCTTACCTTCATTTTCTCCATATGATTTATTACACATATTTTGATTTTTCCTGTCTGAAAACATACATTATGTGAATATTTAAAACAAAATAATTGCTCTTTTCTACGCTAGTCCCAGAACAATAACTAGAAATTATTTTTTAATTACTTTTTCAAAAGTCACTAGGGGCACCTGTGTGGCTCATTTGGTTAAGTGTCTGTCTTTAGCTCAGATCATGATCTCAGGGTCCTGGGATAAAGTCCCACATCAGGCTCCCTTCTCAGTAAGGACCCTGATTATCCTTCTACCCACCCCCCCACTAATGATCTCTCTCTCTCTCTCTCTCTCAAGCTCTTTCTCTCCCTCATATAAATAAATAAAATCTTTCTAAATAGTCACTATAACTAGTAGTTTTAAGTACTTTTCTACTTAAAAAATACTTGCCATATATTTATGTAATAATACATATACATGTGTACTGCTTAAATCAAACTAGGAGATATACTTTAAACAGCAAAGTTAAATATATAGATGTTTTAAAATAATATAAAGATGGATAACATTAAATTATTGCTATCTGAGTACATTATTATGTCTAATCCATCCTTAAAAATTAGCAACTTTAAACCCTTGCCTTGGCTATCTCTCTAGTATTTAAACAAACCACTTCCCCTGTACCCAATTCAAGATTTATTTCTGGATTTCTTCTGCCTCAGTGTCTGTAAGACACATACTGTCTCTTAGTTCTTGTGCTTCCTGTTATGAGTGGAATATGTAACCTCAAAATCCATATGCTGAAGTCCTAACTCCTAGTACCTCAGACGTGTTTTGTAAATAAGGCCATTGCAAATACAGTTGGTTAAGATGAAGTCATACTGTAGAAGGGTTTACCCCTAATCTAATTTGATTGATGTCCTTATAAAAAGGGGAGATTTGGACATGGATAACATACAGAGAAATACATGAAAATTGTAGTTCTACTGCCACAAGCCAAGGAATGACCAGAAGATAAAAGAGAGTTCTGAAACACATCCCTCCCTAGCCTTGAGAGGGAGCATGCCTGCTGACACTTTGGTCTCAGACTACTAGCCTCCAGAATTGTGAGAAAATAAATTTCTATTGTTTAAGTCACTGAGTGTTTGGCAGTTTGTTATGGAAGCCCTAAGAAACTAACACCAATATTAATACCAATATTAATAATCTCTTGTACTCATACATTTCGACATAGTTTCCTGGTTTGAGTTTAAATGATTTGTCCTAGAAAATACTGATACTTACGTTTCACTCTTAATTGCCATAACAATAAATAACAGTATATCTGGCATCCCTAGGTAAAGTCCTAGGCTATTGCTGATAATGCTGCTATAAACATGTATCCCTTCAGTCAGCATTTTTTTTTTTTTTTTTTTTTTTGTTTCGGTAAATATCTAGTAGGGTAATGGCTGGCTTGAAGGGTAGTTGTTTTTAGCTTTTTGAGGAACCTCCACAGTGTTTTCTGGAGTGGTTGCACCAGCCTGGCCTTTCCACCAACAGTGTAAGAGGGTTCTTCTCTCTTCCCATCCTCACCAACTGTTGTTTCCTGCATTGTTCATCTTAGCCATTCTGACAGGTATGAGTTGATATCTCGTTGTAGTTTTGATTTGTGGTTTCCTGATGATGAGTGATGTTGAATATCTCTTCATGTGTCTGTTGGCTATATTTCTATGCTTTCTCTGGAAAAAATGTCTAGTCATATGTTCAGTCCATTTTTTTTACAGGATTACTTGCTTTTTGGGTGTTGAGTTGATAACTTATTTATAGATTGGATACTAACCCTTTATCAGATAGATCATTTGCAAATATCTTCTCCCATTCCATAGGTAGCCTTTTACTTTTGTTGATTGTTTCCTTCACTATGCAGAAGCTTTTTATCTTGATGAAGTCCCAATAACTCATTTTTGCTTTTATTTCACTTTCCTCAAGTGATAAATCAGGTAAGAAGTTTCTATGGCCAATGTGAAAGAGACTGCTACCTGTGTTCTCCTCTAGGATTTTCATGGTTTCCTGTCTCACATTTAGGTCTTTCACACATTTTGAATTTATTTTTGTGTATGGTATAAGAAAATGGTCCAGTTTCATTCTTCTGCATGTGGCTGTCCAAAGTTTTCAATGCATTTTTGAAGAGACTGTCTTTTTTCCATTGGATATTCTTTGCTACTTTGTCAAAGATTAGTTGACCATAGAGTTGTGGATCCATTTCTGGGTTTTCTATTCTGTTCCATTGATCTATGCGTTTGTTTTAGTGCCCATACCAAACTGTCTTGATGACTATAGCTTTGTAATATAACTTCAAGTCCTGAATTGTGATGTCTTCAGCTTTGTTTCGCTTTTTCAAGATTGCTTTGGCTATTTGGGGTCTTTTGTAGTTCCAGACAAATTTAAACATTGCTTGTTCTAGTTCTGTGAAAGAATGCTGGTGGTATTTTAATAGGGATTGCATTAAATGGGTTTATTGCTTTGGGTAATATAGACATTTTAACAATATTTATTCTTCTAAACCATGAGCATGGAATGTTTTTCCATTTCTTTGTGTCATCTTCAATTTCTTTCATCAATGTTTTACAGTTTTCAGAGTACAGTTATTTTATCTCTTTGGTTAGGTTTACTCCTAGGTATATTATGGTTTGGTGCCATTGTAAATGGGATTGATTCCTTGATTTCTCTTTCTGCTGTCTCATTTTTGGTGTATAGACATATAACTGATTTCTGTATGTTGATTTTGTATAATGAGACTTTACTAAATTTGTCTTATCAGTTTTAACAATATTTTGGAAGGATCTTCTGGGTTATCTATAGGAAGTATGATGCAGTCTGTAAATATTTAAAGATTGAATTCTTCCTTGTTAATTTGGGTGCCTTTGATTTCTTTTCGTTGTCTGATTCCTGAGACTAGGACTTCCAGTAGTATGATGAATAACAGTGGTTAGAGTAGACATCCTAGGCTTTTCCTTGACCCTAGGGGAAACGTGCTCAGTTTTTTCCCATTGAAGATATTAGCTGTGTGTCTTTTATATATGGCCTTTATGATGTTGAGATATGTTCCCTCTATCCCTATTTTGCTGAGGGTTTTTTTTTTTCAAGAATGATGTGTACTTTGTCAAAAGTTTGTTTTTTGTTTTTGTTTTTGTTTTGCCCCTGCATCTATTGAGCACATCATATGGTTCTTATCTTTTCTTTTATTAATGTGATGGATCGTGTTGATTGAATTGTGAATACTGGACCATTCCTGCAATCCAACAAGAAATCCCATTTCATAATGGCATATAATTCTTTTAATGTTCTGTTGGTTTTGGTTTGCTAGTAATTTGTTGAAAATTTTTACATCCATGTTCATCAGGGATATTGGCCTGTAGTTTTCTTTTTTAATGGGATCATTGTCTGGTTTTGGGATCAAGGTAATGTTGCTTTTGTAGAATGCATTTGGAAGTTTTCTTCCATCCTATTTTTGGAGTACTTTGAGAAGAACTGCTATTAATTCTTCTTTAAATGTTTGGCAGAATTTCCCTGTTAATCCATTGGGTCCCGGATTTTTGTTTGGTGGGAGATTTTTGACTACTGATTCAATTTCTTGCTGGTTATGGGTCTGTTTAAATGTTCTATTTATTCTTATTTCAGCTTAGGTAGCTTATGTTTCTAAGAATTTATCCATGATTGACCAATTTGTTGGCATATAGTTTCTCATAGTATTTTTTTATAATTGCTTAAATTTTTGTGGGGTTGGTTATGGTTTCTCTTCTCTCATTTTGATTTTATTTATATGAGTTCTTTCTCTTTACGTTTTGATGTGTCTGGTTAGCAGTTTATTGATTTTACTGATTTTTTTCAAAGAACCAACTCCTGGTTTCATTGAGCTACTGGTTTTTCTTTGTTTATTTCTATATCATTTATTTCTACTGTAGTCTTATAATTTCCCTTCGTGGTCTGGCTTTAGGTTTCATTTGTTGTTCTTTTTCTAGCTCCTTCCAGTGTAAGATTACCTTCTGTATTTGAGATCTTTTATGTTTCTTAAGGTAGGCCTGTATTGCTACATTATTTCCCTCTTCTAACTGCTTCAGCTGCATCCTGAAGGTCTGTTAGCATTATGTTTTCATTTTCATTTGTTTCCATGTTCTTTTTTTTTTAATTTCTTCTCATTCATTATTTAGTAGGATGTTCTTTAACCTCCGTATATTTGTGTTCTTTCCAATTTTTTTCTTCTGATTTACTTCAAGTTTCAAAGCATTCTAGTCAGAAAATATGCATGGTATGATCTCAATTTTTTTTTGTACTTACTGAGGCCTGATCTGCTACCTAGTATGTTATCTATTCTGTTTAATGTCCCATGTACACCTGAAAGTAATGTGTTTTCTGCTGCTTTAGGCTGACATGTTCTGACTATATCTATTAAGTCCATCTGGTCCACTGCATCATTCAAAGTCATTGTTCCCTTGTTGATTTTCTGCTTAAATGATTTATCCATTGCTTTAAGTGAGTATAAAGTCCCTTAGTATTAATGTGTTATTATCAATGAGTTTCTTAAATGTTTGTTATTAATTGTTTTATATATTTATAATTGTTTAATCATTTTGTTGGATAGACCCCTCTATTGTGATATAGTGCCCTTCCTCAACTCTTGTTACAGTCTTTGATTTTAAATCTAGTTTGTCTGATAAAGTAAGTATTGCTACTCTGGCTTTCTTTAGATGTCAATTTGCATGGTAAATGGTTCTTCATCACTTCATTGCAATCTACAAGTATCTTTAGGTCTAAAATGCAGGTACCTTTAGGTCTAAAATGCTCTTATAGGCAATAATGCCTCTTGCAGGGTCTTGTTTTCCTACCCATTTTGACATCCTATGTCTTGATTGGAGCATTGAATCTATTTACATTCAGAGTAATTATTGATAGGTATGAATTTGTTGCCATTGTATTACTTACCTTGTTGTTGTTTCTGGAGATTTTCTTTGTTCCTTTCTAGTCTTTCTTGCTTTTGATCTTTCTTTACCTGCAAAGAGTCCCTTTTAACCTTTCTCACAGGTCTGGCTAAGTGGTCACAAGCTCCCATAGTTTTTGTTTTTCTGGGAATCTCTATTTATCTTTCTACTCTGAATGATAGCTTTGCTGAATAGAGTATTCTTGGCTACAGGTTTTCCCCATTCAGCACTTTGAATGTATTCTGCCACTTGTTTCAGGCTTGCCAAGTTTTTTTGGAGAGATCTACTGCTAGACTTACTTGTCTTCCCTTATAAGTTAGGGACTTCTTTTGTCTTGTTGCTCTTAGGATTTTTTTTTATCTCTATATTTTGCAAACTTAACTATGAAATGTCTTGGCATTGACCTGCTTTTGTTTATTTTGATAGGAATTCTCTGTGCTTCCTGGATTTGGAAGTCTACTTCCTTTCCCAAATTAAGGAAGTTTTCATCTCTCATTTCCTCAAATAAATTTCCTGTCCCCTTTTCTCTCTATTCTTCTGGGACTCTTTTGATATAAATGTTATTATGAAAAATGTCCATGTCTCTGCTTCCTTGTCAATACTTGGTATCACCTGTCCTTTCAATTATAGTCATTGTAGTGAAGGTAAAGAAATACCTAATTGTGGCTTCAATTTCTATTTCTCTATGTGCTTATGGTCATTTGTATATATAGTTATGGTCATTTGTATATATGCTTGGAAGAAATATCTGTTCAAATTCTTTGCCTACTCTGTAATTGGCTTATCTCTTTATTACTGAGTTGTAAGAGTTCTATTTTTAGTCCACATCATCAGATATAGAATTTGCAGCCATGTTCCAAATGAAGTCAGTTCTGTAAGGCAGAACTGTGAAGTTTTTCATTCTTATGGCCTGCTTCTCTCTAAACAGAAACCCTATTCCATTATACTGGTGCTAGGGGTGGAAATTATCATCTCCTCGAATAACATGCCTATGCTATCAAGTAAGCTGGGGTTTGGTAATCAAGGTACCCATATTTTTTGAGCTTCTATTCCAGGAGTAGAGATTCTGTCCTGCATATGGGGGCTCATTAAGGGGAAGGGGACCAAGTCCTCTCTGCTGTACTTTTTTGGAATAGAATTTCTATAATATGGACTAGGGGCAGAGGTGAATGGAAAACACTGGGACTCTGTCCCTCTATGGGTAAAACTGTATAAAAATTGGAAGCTGTGGCAAGAGGGAGACACCATCTTCTTGGTTGCCCCTTCTTAGATTAGAATGACTGAGAATCTTCCTTACAGAATTGTAAGGAAGTAGGTGATGTGTCACACACTCAAATGTCAAAAACTCTTATTGTTCATATCTAAATTTAACAGATTTCTTGGGACAAATGTTTCTTCACTTAATTTATACCATTAGAATAATTCCTAGAGGCATTAAATAATTGTATTTAATATTTGTTTTACCAGTTAAATTATTGTTTTGTTGGAGAGATATTCCACTGTGATCCTTACTCTGACATCCTGCAAGTCACCCCACTGGGACACTTCCTACAGTTATATTTTGAACCTCCTGGGTTTTGTTGGTTTGTTTTCTAGACCTGAGCTGAGATCAAGAGCTATAGGCTTAACTGACTGAGCCACCCAGGTGGTCCTAAGCCTATGTTTTAATGGTTAAAGTAAGGGTGTGATATGAAAATCAGAAATGTGATGAGGTCCACAGACATGAGATTATCTTTGATTTGGAACTGGAAAGCAAGAAGTGAGGAAAAAAAAGAAATTAAAATTTGAAATTACCATGTTGTTTTTTAATCTTAAGAAGTAAGAGTCTTGGGGTCCTTGTGTGGCTCAGTTAGTTCGGCATCTGACTTTTGGTTTTGGTTCTGGTCATAATCTCAAGGGTTGTGAAATCAAGCCTACATTGGGCTCCCAGCTCAGTGGGGAGTCTGCTGGAGGATAATTTTACCCTGATCCTCCCCCACTCACATACACTCTCTTTCTAAAATAGATAAATAAAATCTTTTTTTTTTTAACAATTTTATCTATTTATTTGTCAGAGAGAGAGAGAGAGAGAGAGAGAGCGAGTGCACAAGCAGGCAGAGGCAAAGAGAGAAGCAGTTTCCCCGCTGAGCAAAGTGCCTGATGCGGCACTAGATCCAGGACTCCAGGATCATGACCTAGCCAAAGGCAGCTGCTTAACTGACTGAGAAACCCAGGTGTCCCAGTAAATAAATCTTAGAAAAAAAAAGTAGAGTCTTAGGGCACCTGGGTGGCTCAGTTGGTTAAACATCTGACTCTTGATCTCAGCTCAGGCCTTGATCTCAGATCATGAGTTCAAGTCCCACATTTGGCTACATTCTGGACATGAAGCCTACAGGAAAAAAGAAAGAGAAGAGAAAGGAAGGGAAGGGATAGAGGGAGGGAGGGAAAAAAGAAGGGAGAAAGAAAGAAATAGAAAGAAAGGAAGGAAGGAAGGAGGGAGGGAGACAAGGAAGGAGAAAAGAAGGAAAGAAGGGATAAAGGGTGTTTGCTTAGAAGCAGATATAAATGTATTTATATACATTCACAAATGTAGACAAAAACAAATACTTAGAATAAAAAATATCTGAGCCTGTGTTTCTAAGGAATTCAATTATTCTGAGTAAGAATATTAAATATTAACTTATTCTATATAAAGCAGTATTTCTTTCTTTCTTTTTTTTTTAAAAAGATTTTATTTATTTATTTGACAGACAGAGATCGCAAGTAGGCAGAGAGGCAGGCAGAGAGAGGAGGAGGCAAAATCTCCGCTGAGCAGAGAGCCCGATGCGGGGCTTGATCCAAGGACCCTGGGGTCACGACCTGCGCCGAAGGCAGAGGCTTTAACCCACCGAGCCACCCAGGCACCCCTAAAGCAGTATTTCCTGCAGTTGTATTCTGTTGATTAAAAAACACTTTTTTTTGTTGTTGTTTATCGATTTATTTGGCCCGAGGATGTATATTTTAGTTACTATGGAATAGGTATTTCTATATTTAATATATGCACATGTGTGCACATGTGTGTAAGTGTGTGTTTAACAAGGGAGAAATAGGTAATGATTCTGAAGAAAACAAAAAGGCTGTATAGACATGCTCATCACCTAAATCTGTAGGATAAGCAAATAGAATTTGCTATATTCAATATAGACCATATTGTTGATTCCAGTTTTCAAATTTATATTTCTGTGAATATATTATCTCATATATTATATTGATATTTATATTACACTATTGATTTTAGTTGGATGAGTTAGTTTTTTAGGGCCATGTGATATATTCCAGTGAGTGTAATTATCTTGGGATATTAGATAAATTAACTGTAATATTCTAAGGGAGTAAATATCTCCTGGAATGAAAAACAATGGTAAGTATTAGGTGTTCTCTCTTTATTTGTTTATTAGGGGACTTGGAGACATGGTAGTAAATGTAAAAGAATCTTACTCAGGGAGCTGTTTTTGGGGAAGCTAAACTCACCCTTCAATATCATGAAAGAGGAGGGACCAAAGAAAATCCATGCATTTAGGGATCCTTGCGGAGTACTTTGTTCTTATGATCTGTGAGAGTAAACTCTTCTTATGTGAGTTATTACAGTCTTCTAATTACAGTCTTACTCTTTCACCCATAAGTTATAAATTCTGGATAAATGTACTTGCCTAGTGTCCACAAGTACAGGTACTGGTAGTAGTCCTAGAGCTCAAAAAGTATTTAGTACTGTGGGTACTAAACATTGAGATCACTTGGACCAGAGACTGTAGAAAGTGATCTCTAACTAAGCACTGTTAAAACCATGCAGGGGAGAAACCACAGCGCCCAGGACAGAATAGGCAATTAATGAACAGGTATTATATTTGCTCTTTTTTGTCTATGGCCATTGCTAAACTTGCTACACAGCATATTCCCATTTATTATTCAGTACTCCTAATAGTTCTGTCCCTTCTATTAAATATGAGCAGGACTACAACTATGCTGACTTTCTGTCATAGGAAAATCTGTAACTTCTGTTGTGAACTCTGAAAGGTCTACTACTTCTGTTCACAATGTCTTTAATCTACTCATATGGGAGTTTTAAATAATTTCATAGAGAACCGGGAGTTTAAAAGATAAATTATAATAGTTTCACTCTATAATTTCCCTCTTGATAAATATGAAAAATACCTATAGTAACTGCCCTTCTGGATAATTATGTACTCAAAACTATACAATTGCTAAGCCAGTGATTGCAATGAAGTATATGGAATTACTTAACTTCTTTGATGTTTTGCTTGCTTGGTGTTCTCTGAACTTCCGGATTTGTGGTTCTCAAATTCAATTCAATGTTATTATATTGTAGCCCAGATGATGTGCTGGTAGAATGTAGAGGAGGAAGAAGATTCTATAATCTTCTGATTAAATCTCAGCCTTTTAGCTATGTCTCATGTCTCATGTCTATGACCTTCACAAACTGTTTCTCAAGTGATATTGATTTTTTTTTCTTCTTCATCTCCTACTCCCTTCTGTATCATAGATGATCCAAATACATCTTCTTGAAGCCAAGTAGATGGCTTATGGGACTCCTATGGGACATCTTCCCCCCATTAGGTAAAACAGGAAGACTAAATGGGTCTTCAACAAAACATTTCCTTGCCCGCAATTTGGAAACATATAGCAATTCTTTTTTCCACTGAAGACTTGGACTTTTCATAGAGAAGGCTCTGAGAATATTTAACAGTGATTTATTTTCTTCTTCCAGTGGCAGAGCGAAGAAAGGATGCTTCTTGCCTCTTCACTATGAGGAACCAGTGGAGTTCCTACAGATTAAAACCATAAATATGTTTAGGCTCTTCTAGGGGCAGCTAGGTGGCTCAGTGGGTTAAGCCTCTGCCTTCAACTTAGGTCATGATTTCAGGGTCTTGGGATGGACCTCTCTGCTCATCAGGGAGCCTGCTTCCCCTGCCCCCATCCCCCAGCTCTCTGCCTACTTGTGATCTCTGTCAGGCACTTATTGCATGGAGCACTGGCTGTGGTGCATAAACAATGAAATTTGGAACACTGAAAACAAATTAAATAAATTATGTTTAAAAATACAAGATAAAATCTTTAAAAAAATATGTTTCAGCTCTTCTAAAAATATGGCTCCAGGATTTTCTCAATCTCATGCTAAGCCACACTGAGTCAATAAGCAGGATTTTAAAATTACTGTTTAAATGTCCCTACCAGTTAATGAATACAGAAAGTTTCTATCCTAGGTAAACAGATCTTACCTGTGTTTCTTTGGATGTACTGTTAGTATCTCTAGATTGTGGGGTAGCAGTTTGCCCTGGATATCTGTTCTCTGATATATTCAAAAAAGGTATTTCTTTGTGTGTTAAAATTTTATATGTTTAAAATTTTTTTTGTTTGTTTCTGTAAAGACATGAGTAATGACTTTCCCTCTTTAAATGTGAAGGCTTGGGGCAGCTGGGTGGCTCAGTGGGTTAAAGCCTCTGCTTTCAGCTCAAGTCATGATCCCAGGGTTCTGTGATCGAGCCCCGTATCGAGCCCTGCATCGGGCTCTCTGCTCAGCAGGGAGCCTGCTTCCTCCTCTCTCTCTGCCTGCTTCTCTGTGATCTCCATCTGTCAAATAAATAAATAAAATCTTAAAAAAAAATGTGAAGGCTGAAATATGAGGTTTTTTAAAAAAAACATTTTATTTAAAAAATAACTTCTATCACATGAGTTGCAAAATACATCTGTGTGACCATCACAATAATCAGGATACAGAACTTCCATCACCACAAAAAACTCTCAACACTACCACTATATAGTTGTATCTTCTACCCAGTGATAATCACTATAATTCATTTTGAGAGTGTTACATAAATAAAGTAATTCAGTATGTAATCTTTGGAAATTGTATTTTTTTACTTAGCAGGATGCTTCTGAGCTTCATCTAAATTGTTATAGGTGTTAATAGTTTGTTCCTTTTTATCGCTGAGTAGTATTCCCTTGTATCAATGCATGAGTTTGTCCATATGCTCATAAAAGAGCATTTGTATTGCTTTTAGTTGTTGGCTGTTGCAAGTAAAACTTTTATGAACATTTGTATGAAGAAATGAAAGCTTATATTAATTTATTTACAACTATGCTAAAATACAATTACTTGGAAGTATGTTTAACTTTTTAAGAAAATGCCAAGCTGCTTATCAGAATGGCTGTACCACTGTGTATTCCTACCAGTAAGTTTGAGATCCAGTGGTTCTGCAACCTCACTACACATGGTGTTGTCACTAGTTTTGTTGTTGTTACTGTTTTGTTTGTTTTTTACCCTTATAGATGTGTAGTGCTACCTCATTGTGGCTTTCATTGTGGCTTTAATTTATATACTTGGTGTATTTTCTGTTTTGGGGGGTTGAGTTTTTAATATCTATCTATCTTTAAGTGAGCTGATACCTCTCTTCTTTTAAATATACTGTTCAGCTTGTCTAATAAATTCTGCATTTCAGTTTTTGTTCTTTTCACCTCTATAACAGCCACTCGACTTTTTTTTTTTATCATTTCTGTTTTCAACTGATATTTCTGATTGAGTTTTTATCATATTCCTCTTTAATTCTTTGTGTGTATGTATGTGTGCATATATATATATATATATATATATATATATATATATATATATATCTCCTCAAGGCTTTTCTTTGAAACCTAGTTGCACACAGAGTTAGTCTCAACTACCTGTTTTTTTTTTTTTCCTTAATAGTGTAGGTCACAATTTCCTCCTTCTATGCATGTCTACTTAAGTTTTGTTGAAAATTTGATATTTTAGATAATGTATTGTAGCAAAAGTGGATTATATTTTATTTTTCTGAGTTTTGATTGTTTGTTTTAGTAACCTGAAATTAACTTCAGTCTTCGATACCTCTGCTCAATTTCTTTTCTTGTTGTTGTTCTTTTTCTTCCTCCTCTGCTTCCTCCTCTTCTTCCTCCTCCTCCTTCTCTTATTTTTGCTTTAATTTACCTTTTAGCCTAGTTCCTTAGATCTTTTTCTCCTGTAGGCATTGCTTAATGGCAAGCCAATGATTTGAATAGAAGTTGTGCTCAAATACTCCAAGTATGTAAGGCTTCCAACCTCTGCTGATTGATCTGTGCATGGGTTAGGGAATAAATTAAAAAAGTTGTAATCATTTCTCAAGTTTCTTGGCAGACTCTCTTTAATCTCAGCAAACTCATATAGTTTCTTTGTCTTTAGGTAATGTGTGGAAATCTTACATCAGACCTGCCTTTATTGTCTCAGTTCCAGGGTCTCCTTGATAATGATCTACCACTTGCCTGAAAGTAAGCCAGAAAACATAGGCTAGCAAATCTACTATTTTTCTAGTCCATCCCAATTTTTACCATGTGAAACCATAATTTTTTTTGTCTCACTCCCTGCCCTGAATTAAAATCACCTTCTCAGGAAGCAAAGCTACTATTTTTCATGGCCAGCATGAAGCTGGTAAAGCTCCAGTTCTCACCAACTACTGTGGGTGACAATGCAAATAATAGCTTCAGGTAAAAAGGCACAGACCTCGTGTTTCTTAAGAAATTCTAGAAGGTTTTCAAGAATAAATTCTCTCCATTTTTTGTCTTGATATTGGTTAGTTTCCAGATCCCTGAAATGAATGTTTTTGAGAACTGTGTCCAATTTTGAACTTTCTATTTTTGAAAAGGAATTGTCATTTTCATGACACCATTAACACTAGAAGGAATATCTTATTGTTCAGTGCCCAAATATACTTACCAAAATATTAGAATAATAATTGTTATTCAGACTCTGAAAGGTAAGTAAGTCACATAAACATTACTTCCTTTTATACTTCCACAACACTTGAAATATATTACAGTCATTATAGTTAATCCCACATTCTGATTGAAGAAAGTGAAATTAAGGTAAATTTAATGACCCTTTTACCTGTGATTCGATAATGATTACATTTCAGAGCTATCACTTAAACCTGGGTAAGCTGTTTTCTCCTGGTGTTTACTATTATTTGAAATTAACTTAATCTTTTTTTTTTTTTAAAGATTTTATTTATTTATTTATTGACAAACACAGATCACAAGTAGGCAGAGAGGCAGGCAGAGAGAGAGAGAGAGGAAGAGAAGCAGGCTCCCCGCCGAGCAAAGAGCCTGACGCAGGGCTCAATCCCAGGACCCTGAGATCATGACCTGGGCCAAAGGCAGAGGCTTTAATCCACTGAGTCACCCAGGTGCCCCATGAAATTAACTTAATCTTAAGTATCCTTAGGACAGAGACTATGTCACACTTGAAATTTTATTTCCACTTATAAGGAACTCAATGCATATATACTTGTAGAAATAGATAGAATTTAATTTTGTAAAGCAGTAAATTGATCTGAATATTTAGTTCAAGTAACAAATGAAATTTTATCTACTTTATCTACATTCTTATAAATGTCCATCTCTTTCATGTTTCTTATTAAATATTCCCTCAGTTTCAATAGGAGATCCAACTTGAATCTAACCCACACTTCAGTTCACTTCTTTACTTAGGATCTAATTGATCCATCTTTCTCTAACACCTTTTCTTTCATATGTATATATATATAGATATAGATACACACACACACACACACACGTGGTGTGTGTGTATGTGTATAAAACTATATGTGTCTGTAGTGTTTTCATATGTTTGGGTTAAATACTACTCTGTGAAAAGCAGCTAGATTGTTGTAATGACATTGTTTTAGATGTATATTTTATTTTGGCAGTTTATCTATATATGATCACCTAATATATCATCATCTTAAAATTGAATCTATTAGCACACACACATACATCTATATTCTAAAGTTATGGCTATGCCATTTTAGTGTTTTTGCCTATGAGACACTATATTTTTTAAAAATAGTGTTATAGGTTAATATTTTATTGATCGAATGAGCTCCTAAGAATCCTTTCATGATATGATTTTGATATTCTCCTATCTGGTCACTTGAAATCTAAAGAAGAATAAGGTTAAATTACACTGTGTTTTAGGTGAGGGAAGAATGGAGATATTCTGAGCAATTAGAGTTGTCAGCACTTCAAAAACAACTATTTGGAAAATGGAAGAGACCTTGGGCGCTAGTTCATTTGGATGTTAATGGATATGTTGGTTTGAAAGGGGAATTAGTGTGTGTTTTGAAGCTAATTAAGGCACAGTTGTTAAATGTCACATCTGTTGTTAATAAACCATATGGTTTTAAGATTTAATCTTGCACAGATCTGGCATTTTTAACTGATATCTGCTTATATTTGGATCAGAGATGATTTGATCCTTTTGTGGTTTATTGGAATTCAATATTCAGGGTTAGATTTCAAGAGAGATCCTTTAAAATATTTTAGAGGAAATTTTCAAGTTATGATATTTTCTATGACTCAGAAACTACTTAACATTTGTGTCTTACTTAAAAATTATGTCAAAAAATAGTCTAAGAATTAGAGAATATTTCAATCATTATATAAATAGATATTTTGAGGCAAAGAATTAGGGATCATTTTAATTGCAGCATTTTAAATTTCTATTTTTGATAAATATTATTTTTTATCTTCATGTATCTATTTAACAGGAATTTAACTTCATAGTGGTTTGGCTTTCAAGTGCATGAGAATTAACAATATGAATCACACACAATATGAAAGCATAACAGTTCAGTTGAAAATATAAAAATGTTATAAAAGTTTTCCTGAAAATTTTAATTGAAGGTCTACTTTAGGGCAACACAATTTTGTTTATGTTCAATTAATATTTTCTTTCATTGTAAGAAGATAATTTGTCTTGTTTTCATGTCTGCAATCTAAAAAGGTAAAACAAGAAGGAAATTACAATCCTCTACTTGACCTCTTTTCACATCTAATTTGAGAGCATTGTTTCTGTTGCGATAACAGTCTCCATGGTTACCGGTTACACAGACTTTTTAAATGTTTTAACAATGTCATGGGGACCCATAGGGCTTTTGCTTTGCATTTCAGCAAATAAGGACATTTGTCCTCTGAGACTGCACCTCTGAAATAAGTGTGGATTAGATGAAGCACATTGTAATGTTTATAACGTATCTGTGGCCTATAAATGCGTATGTTAGGAGGACTATCCAGCATACATGGGGAAATATCCTCTTACAACTACCCCAAACTGTAATTTGTCAAAGTAAATGCCTGTTAATAGATCTAGTTGGATTCAAGTGTCTGGTTGGATCAATATCACCAGCTGTTCAAATAACGTAGAGACAACTCTCCATTTAGGGATTCAGTCTTGTTATCTTTGAGTATAGCAGGAAATGTCATAATCGCAGGGGAAAGCAGAGATGTCACTTAAGGAAAACAGATGGCATTTTACAGAAAATAAACATTTACATGAATAGTCTAAAAAGCCTTACTTAAATTAATACAACTGTATTTTTCTTTTGATAATTTTTGGAAGACAACAGCTGGAGAAGGAGAAGGTAAAGCATTTACTATCACACATTTTAGCATCTTGACCCTTTAATCCACTATAATTTTTTCCTAAAATTATCCATTTCTCAAGATGTCAATCCTATACGCATATATTTGCACGCTGGGTAAATGTATAAGAGGTAATACTACATGTTTGCTGTTAGTCAAGTATTGTGGATTTTTTCCAGCCATATAAAATATTCTAAAGATTTTAACTGTATAAACCATATAAGTGATTAGCACATAAAAGTGTATATTTCATTCCCCTTCGGTATAGTTGATTTATGAAATCTTGAGCATTTATATTAATGACAAGAGGCCAGAAATTATTCAATTTTAATATACTGTTTTTTAAGTTTGACACATTTTATTCAATTCTTTTGGACTACCTACTGACTGTATCTGTATTACAGTGATAGACTACAGAAACAAACTGAAAGAAATAGAGCATGTAAGTAATCCTCTGGAGTGTTGGTATTTTGTTAGAGATTTATTCTATGCTCTGTTTCACCCATCCTCAGTGTCAGTCATGTTAATTCAAGAACTTTGTGTCACAGACTTAAAAAAAAATGTTTTCCCTATTAAAATTTAGCTACTTTAATCCCAAAGTTTGGTCCTGACTTCTTTTCCTCCCTTCTAAAATTTACAGTCATATTTTAATATAAATTGTTTCACATGGAAAATCAATGAAATCTATTTAAAATTATTTTGTCTGTATTTTTAATGTCTTAAACACAGAAAAATATTAAAGGAAGAGAGAAAATCAACAAAATCCCATAACTTAGTGAAAGATGCTAATACAGTTTCATGTGTAGCTGTTTTATATTTTCAGTCTTGAGATATGAAAATTATTATTTGATCTAGGACAAGTTCTTAAGAAGAAATTAAGTAGCCATTAAAAATTATTCCCATTAAGATACGTTTTTGTAAAAAAAAAAAACTATCTACAATTAAAATTATATGAGATCTACAAAATATATAGAATTTAAAAAAGCATGTATATACATATTCATTCTTACCACGATTTAAAAGGACTTTCACCATCTTTTTCATGTGTTCTTTATTATGTACTGAGAAGATATTGCCTTTCTGTTGTTTTTGTTCCCATTAACTTATCAGTATAACTAATCTAGGCTAAAAGATTTAATAAGAGAAAAGGACAATGTGATATATCAAAATTTCATGTAAATACATCTGACTCAATGAAAATGTAGGGTGGTATTGCATTTATCTAAAAGTATATAAAATAAACAGAACATGTTTAAACCCCAAAGACCATGTTACACCAATGATTCCTTAAGATCCTCAAAATACAATATTACACAGATTAATCTAGAGATAGCAAATAAGATCATAAAATATTTCAAAGGGTTTTTATTCATACTTTTTAATTTTAAAAAATTAATATAATTTCTTTTTTTAAATTTATTTTTTATTTTCAGCATAACAGTACTCATTATTTTTGCACCACACCCACTGCTCCATGCAATCTGTGCCCTCTATAATATCCACCACCTAGTACCCTGACCTCCCACCCCCCACCCCTTCAAAACCCTCAGATTGTTTTTCAGAGTCCGTAGTCTCTCATGGTTCACCTCCCCTTCCAATTTCCCCCAACTCCCTTCTCCTCTCTATCTCCGCATGTCCTCCATGCTATTTGTTATGCTCCAAAAATAAGTGAAACCGTATGATAATTGACTCTCTCTGCTTGACTTATTTCACTCAGCATAATCTCTTCCAGTCCCATCCATGTTGCTACAAAAGTTGGGTATTCGTCATTTCTGATGGAGGCATAATACTCCATAGTGTATATGGATCACATCTTCCTTATCCTTTCGTCCATTGAAGGGCATCTTGGTTCTTTCCACAGTTTGGTGACCGTGGCCATTGCTGCTATAAATATTGGGGTATAGATGGCTCTTCTTTTCACTATATCTGTATCTTTGGGGTAAATACCCAGTAGTGCAATTACAG
This sequence comes from Mustela lutreola, assembly GCF_030435805.1. Classification (NCBI taxonomy): domain Eukaryota; kingdom Metazoa; phylum Chordata; class Mammalia; order Carnivora; family Mustelidae; genus Mustela; species Mustela lutreola. The sequence continues at coordinate 136,405,133 of NC_081291.1, forward strand.
GGTCATAGGGAAGCTCTATTTTTAATTTCTTGAGGAATCTCCACACTGTTCTACAAAGAGGCTACATTCCTGAACTTCATAAAATCTATTTATGAAAGACCCACAGCAAATATCATCCTCAATGGGATAAAGCTTGCAGCCTTCCTGTTAAGATCAGGAAAATGACAAGGATGCCCACTCTCACTGCTGTTGTTTAACATAGTATTAGAAGTCCTAGCAACAGCAATCAGACAACAAAGAGAAATAAGAGGTATCCAAATTGGTAATGAAGAAGTCAAACTCTCTCTCTTTGCAGATGACATGATTCTTTATATGGAAAACCCAAAAGACTCCACCCCCAAACTACTAGAACTCATACAACAATTCAGCAATGTGGCAGGATACAAAGTCAATGTACAGAAATCAGTGGCTTTCTTATACACTAATAATGGAAATACGGAAAGGGAAATTAGAGAATCAGTTCCATTTACTATAGCACCAAGAACCATAAGATACCTGGGAATAAACCTAACCAAAAAGGTAAAGGATCTGTTCTCAAGGAACTACAGAACACTCATGAAAGAAATTGAAGAAGACACAAAAAGATGGAAGACCATTCTATGCTCTTGGATCGAAAGAATAAACATTGTTAAAATGTCTATACTGCCTAGAGCAATCTATACTTTTAATACCATTCTGATCAAAATTCCACCAGTATTCTTCAAAGAGCTGGAGCAAATAATCCTAAAATTTGTATGGAATCAGAAGAGACCCCTAATCACTAAGGAAATGTTGAAAAACAAAAATAAAATGGGGGGCATCATTTTACCTGATTTCAAGCTTTACTACAAAGCTGTGATCACCAAGACAGCATGGTACTGGCATAAAAACAGATACATAGACCAGTGGAACAGAGTAGAGAGCCCAGATATGGACCCTCAACTCTATGGTCAAATAATCTTCGACAAAACAGGAAAAAATATACAGTGGAAAAAAGACAGTCTCTTCAATAAATGGTGCTGGGAAAACTGGGCAGCTATATGTAGAAGAATGAAACTCAACCATTCTCTTACACCGTACACAAAGATAAACTCAAAATGGATAAAAGACCTCAATGTGAGACAGAAATCCATCAGAATCCTAGAGGAGAACATAGGCAGTAATCTCTTCGATATCAGCCACAGCAACTTCTTTCAAGTTATGTCTCCAAAGGCAAAGGAAACAAAAGCGAAGATGAACTTTTGGGACTTCATCAAAATTAATTTATTTTCTTGAAAAATTTTGGAACTCTTACAGAGATGTCTGTGCAGAATTATCCAACTCAAATATATGTAAGTAACAAAAGGAACAAATATCTCAAATATCCATTTATCTACCTGCGATATTTTGGTGAAGTAATTTGGTTTCTCTTTATGACATGAAATCTACAGTTGGAAGATTCTAAAAAATGAATTTGCAACAAGGATATTATATATAAATATTAGTTGTAGCTATTGCTGTAGTTTTACTGAGCTCGGGAAGAAATAATCTCTGGATCAGAGAGAAGGGAACTTAAATTTACTCAGTGCAGACAATGAGTCAAAATTTCGTCAGATGATTTAGAATTATTTTGCAGGGACTGAATTCCTGTTCTCATATTATCAATTCTTCCACCTTTGTCATATTTTCTATTGTCTATTCTTTTTTAGCCTCTTTGCTCATGTCCTTCTTTTTCTTTTATTCTCATGTTTTCCCTACCTTTTTTCTCTATTTTTCTGTCCTTTAAAACCAATCACCTGGGAATATATGTGAAAATTATAAAACTTACAGTGGGAATCTAAGCCACTAGTAAATTTGGATTTGATCTATCCTCTCTTGACTTCCCCATAAATTCTATTAGCATGTGTAGAACTAAGCCCTTCTTCATATATGTTCTTCGCACAATATGCTAAACATACTTTTACTTACTATGGTGTATGTATATTAAATTTCTGAATAGCAGTAGTTTGCAATAGTTGTTATTACTTTGGTTCTGCTATTAACTAGATCTCAACTTTGGGTAAAGCCAATCACATTAGTGAGACTGCTCATTTTTAATATAATAAGGTTGAGATAAATATTTCCTAATGCATGTTAATGTTTTACACAGTTATTATTCTCTATGATTTTTGTAGACATCTATAAAATTTAGTCCATCTTTTAATGGAAAAATCAGGTATTGGGATGCAAATTGATAAATAGATAAAAGTATAGAATACAATCTAAAGTTTAGATATAAGTTTTATCCTCTTCCTGTGTTGTTATACCACCTACTAATCTGCATATTAAAATAGGTAAATTTCACATGTTAACAATAATGTCCCATTATTTTTTCTTATATTTCACACAGGTCTTTTTCGTATTAACATATCTATTATGTGTTCAATAAGATGGTGTCTGATGGACATACGATTATAAACAAGTCATGAGGTATCCATTCATTTGTTCATTTATTCAATAGATACTTGAATTGTACTATGGTCCAGGCACTGTGTGACGGACTGGCAATAGAACAGACAAAACAGACAGGTCTCCATAGGCATGGAGAGCACTGTGCAGTATAAATACATGAATTAATAAATAGTAAAGTACAATGTGTTTAAAAATGGCCTGCAGAAGATGTTATGATAGAGGATGAGAGGGATGGATTCTCAGACAATCTGTCTATTGAGAAGCTATCTGCTAGTGATGGACATGAGTCAGTAAAGAGATAAGTCCAATGCCATAGGGTAACTATCTTGAGCAAGGATCATGCAGTCTATCTTGAGCACACAGAATAAAAGGGTTCTCTGGCATAGAATTAGAGATTGAAGCAAGGAAGTCTTCCTGGATGAGATAAAACATGAACTGAATTCTAAGAGCTAAGTCCTTGTTTACAAGATAAAGAGAAGGTAAGAAAGAGGAGAAATAAACGGATCCAAAAGCAACAAATGTATGGAAAGAGAGCCATGATAAGAGACTGAACTGATAGGAATCACAGTTATTCATATTTTGGCAAGTTTGTTTTAAGTTACTCATACTGATTTTCTTCTCTACTTGCTCTCATGACATACATAGAACAGCCTTCAGTTTTATGTAATTATAACCTAAAAGCAGCATTTTACTACTTAAAGCGGTCTTAAGCAGTAGAAACACATTTCCTTCTTATTTTGTTTGTTAGCACTGTGTCATTTGAATAATTCTGTCTCAGGTTCATGCTGATAATTCTGTTTCTGGGCCAGTATCAGTGAGTTAGAATCAGCCAAAGGAGTCAAGTCAACAGCCTCTGTAGTCCTGCTCTTCTGTCCTGATAGTTTCTTAATACTGAGCACTTAATAACTTGTGGCACAGACTTAGATAGCTACTCTCAAAGGCTTTAGCTATAAATTCTCTCATGAAGTGTTTCTGTCATTAATCACAGGTAGGATAGGTGCTGTTTTGGTTCTCTTAAACAATGTAACTGAGAATTTAATGGTGTTAGAGAAGTTGAAGACAAACTTATTTTTATTTTTCTTCATTTCTTTGAAAAAAAAAAAAAACATTTCTTCATAAAATATTCCTAAAAATGGAAGCTCCAAAGAAAGGTAAATGTCACTATAGCAAGACAACAGAATTTTATTTTTATATAAATCATCCAAAGTTCATATGACACCTTCTCTATGCCATCTATTACTGACATCAATAATGTCATCCTCACGATCTGAAGGATGTACAGGGATGAAACTACCTCATTTCAAAGAAAAACTGTATTCCTAAAATATAATAAATATACTAATCCTCATAATTAGTATGTAATATATTTCAAGTATTTAAAAATCTACTTTATTGAGATATAATTTACATATGTTTCATTTTAATTATACAGCTTGAATTATCTAGTTTAATTTTAAATTTTAATTGTATATTTTGGTGCTTTGTGACAAGTATACAAGTCATATAACCACCACAACCACCATATAGAATATTTTCAGGTGATGGAGTTGTAACCATAAGTTTCATAGATCTTATCACTGAAAGCCAAATAGATATTTGCTAAAGAGGTAATAATATTTATTTAGTATTTATATAAAATTTAGTATTATATAACTAAATAAGCTGAAATTAATATGCAATGACAATATTATGTAAGATCTCTGAGGGCAGAGATTTCTGTCAGATATGGTCAATGCTATACATTCCAGTGACATATGCTAGGTGTTCAATACAGGTATGTCATATAGTTGAGCTAGGAATAAACTGCTTACCCGAATGTGTGCATTACCATTATTTGTAGCCTTTCAAATTTCTCACTACCTTCAATTATAATAACCAAATCAATTTTCATTAAATTTCCCTGTATTCAAATTTTCATTTGATTATGTTATAGGCATACATTTTGCAATAAGGAATAATATGTACCAACATTAACAAAGCACTGTGCTAAATATATTAGTTCTTACCAACATATATAATTTAACCAAAGTTTTGTCCTTTCTAAATGTAACCCCTCTAACCTCACCATCATTTTCTTAAAAATACTATTTATCTAACTAATCAGAGCAATTGCTTCAATAAACTACCCAATACTCATTAAATTTTTTCAGTTTTATGTTGGTAATGGGATACACCAGTTAACATGGTTACTGCAAACTTGTATTATTTTGAAACATTGAAGACAAGTGGTCACTAAAAAATAGTAGCCAAAGTTGAGATTATTGACCATACAATTTTTTCCCAGGTAGCAAAAACTGTTAGATTGCTAAGAAAACTTTTCATCCAGACATAAGCAATTGTCTTTGGTGACAGTAACATATTAAAGAGCAATGACCCAAACTGTTCTTAATACTACAAAAACGAGTTCTTTCATTCCTGGACAGTTGCAGTTCTCCATAAAAACAGTAATTTTCAGTGCCTGGAAAATCTATTTGACATACTAGGGTCAGTAGTTGTTATTACCAGTAACAGCAGGTGCTTCTAATTTCCATGACAGCAGAAAAGGTCTCACCGATTATGATTGTTATAAAATTTTAGACAATAGATATTTTCATTCTTTAGCAACACCATTCTCTTTATAAAATAGCCTATTGTATTATTTGATAACCCTTCCACTTGTGAAATTGCATACTCTTTCTTTTGTACAGCAAATGTTCTGGATAGTTCTCTTCCAGTCACCCTCAGCCCTTCTCACAAGGTTTGGTCTTTCTGACAGCTATGCCATTGCTCAGATCTATCACAACAGATGCTGCTTCTTTATCAGCTTCTACATCCCTTACATCTGAGTTCAAATGCTCACCTGGCAGCCCCCAATTTTTCATGTCATGCTATGTATTCATTTTAGTAGAGGGCATGCCTGGCCAAGTTACTTTGCAACAGGAAACAAAATGAAAAAATATCATCAGCAAAATTAACAAAAGGTTATAATTATGGGTTAAATATGTACTAAGTGGCTACCCTGCGATGCTAATGAATGGCATCTTTTTTTCTGAAAGAAAAAAAAAAAAGGCAAATAAACCAACTGAGCTACAGTAGCAGATCATTTCAAAAATCATGAAAGGAAATAATTTCTTTTGGACTGAAATATAATCCAATTCTTTTAGAAACTGTACCCCTGGGGTTTTGGAATAATTTTAGTAAAAGTTTTTAAAAGATCACTCTCTAGTCCTCAATCAGGTAAAACCCAATTTAGAGGCATCCAGCAATTGCAGTTAAACTTCATTGTGCTGGGAAATCTCTTTGGGAACACAGGTGTTTCCAGCATTCACTTTCGAAGTATATCCTACTAAAGAAACCATTCATAGATCTAAACCTTTTCTTCTTACATCATGGTTGTAAAGGATGTCATATGTGTATATATATGTATATATGTATATCTATATATGTGTACATATATATGACATATATATACATATGACATCCTTTACAACCGTGATAAATAAATAAATAAAAATAAATAAATAAAAATAAAATAAAATCTTAAAAAATATATATGTATATATACGGATATATACATATATATACACACCCACAGAGAGTATATATGTGTGTATATATATATATATATATATATATATATATACCCACAGAGAGAAAGATATCACAAGTAGGCAGAGAGAGCAGAGAGAGGGGTAATCAGGCTCCCCACTGAGCAGAGAGCCCAGTGAAGGGCTCTAACCCAGGACCCTGAGACCATGACCTGAGCCAAAGGCAGAAGCTTAACTCACTGAGCCACCCAGGTGCCCCAATGTAATACATTTGATCAGGCTAATGAATAAAATTAGTATTAATGGTCACAAAAAAGTGTCATTCCACAACAATGACAACAATAATAACAGGAACATTAGTCCAATCCAACTACATTTTGCTGGACAAGGCACAAATCCTCAAAATGTATATGAAATATACAGAAAGACATGAAGGCATTATTTTTTCTTTTATTTTTAAAAATATTTTATTTATTTATTTGAAAGAGAGGCTGGGAGGGAGAGCAAGCACAAGCAAGTGGGAAGAGGGAAAAGAAGACTCCCCATCGAGCAGGAATCCTGATGTGGGGCTCAATCCCAGGACCTTAATATCATGACCTGAGCTGATGGCAGATGCTTAACCAACTGAATCACCCAGACACCCCTATTTTTTTTTCCTTTATGTATGTTTTCACATTCCAGATACCATAGGAAAGGTAGAGAGAGAGAGAGAGAGAGAGAGAGAAAGAAAGAGATGCTGGTACTCTATTCCCATGTTTCACTATCATGATATGAAAATAAACAATTAAAATTCATTAAAAATTTTTTTTTTCAAAGATTTATTTATTTATTTATTTATTTATTTATCTGAGAAAGAGAGAGCATGCAAGTATACAGTGTCAGGGGCAGAGAGAGCGAACCTCAATCAGCCTTCTCACATAGGGCAGAGACCAAACTGCAGTGCAATCACAGGACCCTGAAATAATGACCTGAGCAGAAATCAAGAGTCAGATGATTAAATGGCTGAGCCATCCAGGCACTCCCCCAAAAATCTATAACATATATTTTAAAATTAAAGATCTAGGTATTATAATTTATCTTATTTTTTTAAAAATTACTATTACTATTATTATTATTATTATTATTATTATTATTATTTTAGAGAGAGTGCACATGTGTGTCAGGAGTGAGGAACAGAGGGAGAGAGAGAGAATCTTAAACAGGGATTGGATCTAAAAGATGGCAGAGGAGTAGGGGACTCTATTTCAACGAATCTCTGGAATTGAGCTGCATTCCTATCAGACCATTCTGAACACCCACAAAATCAGCCTGAGATGTAAGAAGATATATCTGGATCCCTACAATCAGAGTATCTCTGCTGGTTTGTCTCAAGGTATGAAGCAGGGAGCCATGATTCTGTAGACAGATATCAGAAGATAAACAAAAGGGGAAGGGAGACTCCAGGATCCTGTACCACCAGAGTGCAAAAGCCTCCCACCCTGGAGATCCAGCACAGATGCATAGACCGGTAGTGGTAGGGAAAGAACTTTAGGGAAGGTCCCGAGATTGAAACCTGGAGCTCCAGGGGCACGTGTGTGAACTGGGGGGCAGCTGCAGTTTTAGAAGCACAAAGGTCAGAGACATGCCTGGACCTAGAAGTGAGGGCTGAGAATGCTACTGTAAGCCATACAACCTAGGACACTGCAGTTTTTAGCAGCACAGAGTCAGTGTAGCCTGGAGTGCTCAGTGGAGAGCAGATTGTGATCTTGCTCTCTGATCTTGTGTTCTAAGACAGAGGTTTGGATATGGTCACTTCTGCTCTGACTCTTGAAAGAGACACAGAAAGCTGCCAATGAAAGCCACCAGAGAACAAAAGTCCCCCCAAACCAGCTTTCACTGAGCCCATTCCCCCTCCACAGTGGGGGAGGAAAACTCTGCCCAGACAGGGTTGTCTGAGTAACAGCATGTCAGGCCCCTCCCCCAGAAGACAGGATGGAAGAACAAGAGGCTGACAACACTAAGGTCCTCATAAAACAGGTACATCTTGCTTGGGTTGTGGTCAATAATTTGGATTCTGTACGTTCCCTCAACCACTCCTCAGATAAACCCCCAACAAAGGAAAGAACCAGAGAATGTGGCCTCTGCCACAGAACTAAGGAATATGGATATAACCAAGATGCCAGAAATTGACTTCAGAGTAATGATTATCAAGGTGATATCTAGGCCTGAGAAAAATATTAATGACAATATTGAATCTCAATAGGCAGAAATAAGATCTAATCTGGCCAAACTTAAAAATGCAATGAATGAAATGCAATCTAAACTGGATACTCTGACTGCCAGGGTAAATGAGGCAGAAGAACAAATTAATGAGAGGATAAAATAACAGAAAAGGAGGAAATAGAGGCAACAAAACAAATTAAATTGTTTTGGCAAAACAAATTAAAACCCAAGGAATCAAACTGAGAGACACTACTCAATGAAATTTTCCAATATCAGAATTATTGGGATCCTTAAAGGGGTGGAAAGAGAGACAGAGAGAGAGAAAGCGAGAGAGAGAGAGAGAGAGATCTAGAAGATATATTTGAGCAAATTGTAGCTGAGAACTTCCTTAATCTGGGGAAGGAAACAAGCATTCCTGTGCAAGAGGGAGAGAGGACCCTTCTCAAGATCAATGAGAGCAGACTGATGCCACAACATATAATAGTACAATTTGTAAATCTTAGATCAAAGGAAACTATCTTTAAAGTGATGAAGGGAAAATTATTTCTTATATACAGAAGGAGGAACATTGGAATAATGTCAGACCTGTTCAGAGAGACCAGGCAAGTCAGAAAGGGCTGGCAAGACATATTCAGGGTACTAAATGAGAAGAACATGCAATCAAGGATACTTTACCCAGCAAGACTGTCATTCAAAATGGATGGAGAACAAAGGAGCCTCCAAGACTGACAGAAATTGAAAGAATATGTGACCACCAAGCTAGCCCTGCAAGAAATATTAAAGGGGTTTCCAAAAGAGGAGAAAGACCCTAAGAGTGGTATAGATCAGAAACTTACAGAGGCAATGTATAGAAACAAAGATTTCACAGACAACATGATGACAATAAAATCATAGCTTTCAATAATCACTCTCAACATGAGTAGCCTAAATGCTCCCATGAAACAGCACATGGTTGCAGACTGGATAAAAAGACAGGACCTATCCATATGCTGTCTACAAGAGATGCATTTTGAACATAAAGATACATACAACCTGAAAGTAAAGGGAAGGAGAACCATCTTTTATGCCAAAGAACCTCAAAAGAAAGCTGGGATAGCAGTTCTCATATCAGACAAATTAGATTTTAAGCTAAAGACTGTAGTTAAAGATACCGAGAGACACTATATCATGCTAAAAGGGTCTATCCACCAAGAGGACCTAACAATTGTCAATATCTATGCCCTCAACATGGGAGTGGTCAACTAAATATGCGAACTGTCAACCAAAATAAAAAGATATATTGATAATAATATGCTTAGAGTAGGACATCTCAACACTTCACTCTCAATAACAGACAGATGATCTAAGAAGAAAATCAACAAAGAAACAAAAGCTTTGAATGGCACACTGAACCAAATGGACCTCACAGATATAGAAAGAACATCCCACATTAAACAACAGAATTCTCATTCTTCTCAAATGCACATGGAATTTAATCCAGAATAGACAACATACTGAGTCAAAAATCAGGTCTTAACCAATATAAAAAGATTGAGATTATTCCCTGTATATTCTCAGACCATAATGCTATGAAATTGGAACTCAGTTACAAGAAGAAGTTTGGAAGAAATGCAAACCCTTGGAAGCTAAAGACCATCCCACTCAATAATGTTTGGGTTAACCAGGAAATCAAAGAAAAACTTAAACAATTAATGAAAATCAAAGAGAATGAAAACACATTGGTCCAAAACCTATGGAATACAGCAAATTCAGCCCTAAAGAGGAAGTACATAGCCATCCAGGCCTCACCACCCCCAAATGAAAAAATCCTGAATACACAAATTAACTTTACACCTTAAAAGCACTGGAGAAAGAACAACAAATAAAGCCTAAGCCATACATAAAAAAATAAATAATTAAGATTAAAGCAGAGATCAATGAATTGGAAACCAGAAATGTAGTAGAGCAGAACAACAAAACTAGAAACTTGTTCTCTGAAAGAATTAATAAGATCAATAATCCACTGGCCAGACTTATCCAAAAGAAAAGAAAAAGGACCCAAATTAATAAAATTTGCAAATAGAAGCAAATTATTAGATAAAGTAGTATTTGAGAAAAACTTCCTAATAATTCTTTCTTTTTTTCCCCTCTGTGGAATAAATTTTCAGCTGAGCAACAGGCGAAAAGAGATGATGGAAATCTGAAAAAAGAAAAAAATAAAAAGGAAGCTATAAATTTATCTTGAAGAATAGGGTAGGGAAAGACTAGGAAACTGTCATGATTGTAAGGCAGTATCAACCTTTGAATTTGGTAATTTTAGGTTTAAATGGTGACCATCCAGCAGGCTCCTGTGTTTATCACTCTAGCCACGTTCAGCTGCAGGAATTTATGTGATAAGTGGGCAGCAATGAATTCAACCACATTCATGGCAGGAAAAACAGGAAAACAACACATTGAATTGAATTGAAGTCATTAGTACAAATTCATTTTCCCAAAGTATAAAATATGTAGATATTAAATAGTTGGGATTATGTTCATTTTCCTTTTTTCTACCAAGATGCATGGAATATGCAACATTAGGGAATCAGTCCATACAGTAGTGCAGACAGTATAGTGCAGAAAGAAGAAAGGAGTAGAATTTCACAGTTATAAATACATACTGGGTAGTTAAATAAGTAGAATAAATTCTAGCTTCAAATCTATTCTGGGAACATGGGTGCTTATTTAAATTCCCTCAGTTTCAGTTTCTTTGATGGTTTAATTATAAATTTGATGTGAGAATTTAATGAGATAATAATGAAAAATATTTAGCCATGCTTTTGCTGAGATTAAATTATCAATTGTTTATAGTTTATTACAATTAGGATTATTTGTCCATAAATAATCCCATGTTTTTCTGCTTACCTGCAATCTTATTTATACATTTGCTGTATGTTCTCTCTGTACTACAGAATTGCCTTGACTCACATTTGACCCATGATTTTATGATATACCATTAGCTGCCCCTTGCTCTTTTGACATCTAGCTAAATTCATCCTTGTGACATTCAGATGCTACATCCTAGTAGAATAACAATGGTTAGAGGACTCTTTCCTGACTTAGCCATTCTGAAATGTAAACCTGTATATTTTATTTGTTCTTAAATTTATTTCTCAACAAATACATACTAATTTTTCTGCACAATTTAAATATATATATTATTACATAAGTTTACTGTCTCATCTTACAGATTTTTCATTTTTTCATATTCTATAAGCAATTTATAAGATAATTTCAAATGTAAAATTACATAAAATCATTCATTAAAATTTTCAAAGTAAATATTAGTAAACTTTCTTATTTATAGATGAAACCAATTTACTTATAAGTTAACAAAAATATGTGTGATGGTCTACCAATTGAAAATGACATTTGTAGATTTTGTTAAGAGATTAATTTTAATTAAATTTACTTTCATATTGTATATGAAATATGTATATTCTAAAAAAAGAAATATGTATATTCTGAAATATGCATATTCTGAAGAATCTGAAAAACAATAGGATAATTGCTGATTTAAAGTTAAATGTGACTTGATATTTTAGTAACATGAGACTGAACAAAATTTATTTCTTTTCCATTTAAAGACCCAATGCCCTATGATCTTCCCAGGGGATTCCATTCTATCGGTTCTGTCCTAAGCCAGCACCACATCCAAGGACCATCTGCTCCTTGCTCCAGAGTACCGTGAGAGGAAACACAGTACCCCTAAGCTCTGGTACTTGAGGTAGATACTGGCAAAGGACTTTGCTCAGGAAAAGGAGGAAAAAAAGTGATAGGAGGATGATAAAAAGCAGGCATATGCCGGATAGACTTATCCTCATCAACAGAACTGAGCACCATGGGTCAGATGAAGAGAGTTAGGCCTTTCATCTGATCCCCTTGAAAAACCAAAGTAGATTAAAGCAGGTATACCTACAGGGTCAGGCATGCACATAATATTATTTCTGGGACAGCAGATATCCATTTTTCCTTTAAAAAATCCCTATCTCTGCTCCCAGATGCTTGCAATAATTTTCATTGAAAAATATAATACTTTTTAAGATATTTTATTAAAAATAATAAGCTGAATCTTAAAATTTCCAATTTCTAAAACAATTTATTTTAATTGGAGGGGATGGTGGTAGTTGTTGCCAGAACTGGAGATGGAAAGATTATGTACCATGGGAGAGATAAGCCACCTGGGAAAGGTCTTTGTGTGCTGCACAATGTTGCTTAGATCTCATTTGTTTATTTCATGTTGATGTTGACCAAAAAAGTCTGATAGAAGAGCTTTAGCTCCTGTCCCACAGCCCTGAGGCTCAGCTTTATGATAGCTCTGTCTATAAGTATCTCCCAAGTAATTAAAATTATAATAAAGTGTCACCCTTGTGAAAATCTATAATGTTTACAAACTCTTTCTCCTGAGGGTACTTAAAATGTTATTAATAATGCAATTAAGACTGACAATTCTGAAATTAAGATACACTTGTTATGTATTATAAAACCGTTAGGAAAAAGTTATGCCAGGTATTTTCTGAATTCCTTCAAAACTTTCTAAGACTTTTCTTCTGGTGAACTTGGGAATAGTCTTGATATATAACTTGTGTGTGTGCGCGTGCACACGTGTGTGTGTGTGTGTGTGTGTGTGTGTGAAATGAGGAGAGCTGACTGGTGGAGCTTGCTTAAGAGAAAGAATGGGCAGGTTCCCCTTGTCTACTATTTACTCTTCTAACTGTTAGTTTTAGACAACTGAGCATAGAATAGGAAGGGAGCACAGGAATGTAGGAAATCTGGCTGGCCTAAACACTTAACTTTTGGTGATCTGGTTGGCCGATTTTAGGTGAAAGCAGTCCCTCTTCCTCAGGTTTCCCAAATCAATCCTTGTGATTTGTTCCTTTTCTTACACATACTCAAGTGGCAGGTGTCAAAGAAAACTGCACCTGACAGAGTTAAACAAGCAAGGAAATGCATTCAAGATCCTTCCAGTAGTGGAGCTCAATTCCTCTGAAAGGACAGGCAGAGGGAATTTTAAAAGCTGGAATAAGCTGATGAAAAAATACAAGAACACATTGGAGGGTAGGCTGGTCAAACTGATTAAGCCATGTATGTTTGCTAACTGTTGCTTTATTGAAGTTAGGACCCTACCCTCTCACAGAGAACAGGGAAAAAGGCCCTATCTCCCTAGATGACTGCATTTCAAAGGGATGATTCCCAAGACTTTAAAAAAAAGATATTCCTGGGTTAAAAAACAAGAGACTGAGACATTTACATTTCAGAGGAGCAAAGAAAGAATTTGCAACTCCAAATTTTCTTAGAGGAAATGCTCTAAGAAAAAGGAGGCCTGCAGCTTACCCAGAAAGAAGGCTGTCTGAAGTTTGGGCAAGTGAGAAAACTTTAAGGCCATCATGCCAAAAGCTTAATTTGGGGCACATTAGCATCTTGGGTCTCAGCAAAAGTGTTGCTGACCTAGGTTTTGTGCTTAAGAAAATTCCATTCAGGCCCTCTTACAGCTATACACCTTCCATAAGATGAGGAGCACCTGGTACTAATACCTCTACTTCTAGTCTATGTTCTAGATGCCTGGCACCTGGCTTCCTACCCAAAGAGCTCCAAGTTCTGGTCTAAGGCTTGCATAACACTACTAGGGATTTCATGACACTACCTGAGTCCACATTCTTAGGTGTATGTGGTGGCAAAACATGACTATTTTTAGGGCTGCAGATGGACTATGGATGCGTAGGCTTGAGTGCTCATACACATGCATGGTTTTGATATTTTCAAAGGGCTCAAAACAGAAAACACCCCAAAATGATATGACTATGTGATAACAATCCTATGTGAACCTCAAACCCCAAGATATTTATGATTTTGTCCATTACAGGAAAGATTTACTGACCTCTACTCTATGTGGTTATCTAGACCTTCCTGGGTGGTTAATATTTTTTAGACATGAATATGTGCTAACAAAATTTTCATACTTTGTGCCCACTCTCATATATGCATACTCATGATTTACCCTAGATTGTCTTTTCATCTTATATTCTAGGTTTTTTTTTAATTTTTTATTTCTTTTCAGCGTAACAGTATTCATTGTTTTTGCACCACACCCAGTGCTCCACGCAATCCATGACCTCTCTAATACCCACCACCTGGTTCCCCCAACCTCCCACCCCCCACCCCTTCAAAACCCTCAGATTGTTTTTCAGCGTTCATAGTCTCTCATGGTTCACCTCCCCTTCCAATTTCCCTCAACTCCCTTCTCCTCTCCATCTCCCCTTGTCCTCCATGTTATTTGTTATGCTCCATAAATAAGTGAAACCATATGATAATTGACTCTCTCTGCTTGACTTATTTCACTCAGCATAATCTCTTCCAGTCCCGTCCATGTTGCTACAAAAGTTGGGTATACATTCTTTCTGATGGAGGCATAATACTCCATAGTGTATATGGACCACATCTTCATTATCCATTTGTCCATTGAAGGGCACCTTGGTTCTTTCCACAGTTTGGTGACCATGGCCATTGCTGATATAAACATTGGGGTACAGATGGCTCTTCTTTTCACTACATCTGTATCTTTGGGGTAAATACCCAGTAGTGCAATTGCAGGGTCATAGGGAAGCTCTATTTTTAATTTCTTGAGGAATCTCCACACTGTTCTCCAAAGTGGCTGCACCAACTTGCATTCCCACCAACAGTGTAAGAGGGTTCCTCTTTATCCACATCCTCTCCAACACATGTTGTACAACAACAATTCTTTCAAGAATTCTTTGTCTTTCATTCTTTCCAGCCCCCTGACCAGGTAAGGCTTTTTGTCACTATCAAGGAATGTATATATATTTCACCTCAGGCCACTTCTTCCCAAGTGGATGATGGGTGCACTGCTCTCATCTCTCCCAGCACAAAAGTTTTCCCTCCCCAGTGTCTTTCAGGACCATCCCTGAATGTGTTTGTGAGGCAGTCACTGTCCATCTTTGGCGTAGTCCTCAACGACCTAGCTCGGGCTTTTCTTCCATCTTCAGCCCAGATGGAACACCCCAGATGGCACAGGGTGTATTTATATGGAGGTCTTGACTAACAACTCACACAGCTTGTTCATGCCCTCTGGTCCTGTTTACACTTGACCCTAGTCGTAGCACTTCCATCTGCTTCTGGCTCATTAGGCACTGTGACTTGGCAGGTTATCAGTATCCATGGCATAATGGGTAATTCTGATACATGTTCATTTAGTGTCCATGGTTAAATTAAATATCCTCTTACAAAGATCATGCTTTGCAATTATTTGGGAGGTCTCTTTTATCTCTTATAATCTGGAATGTTTCCTCAGAGTTCTGTGTCATTTGTGACCTTTACATTTCTGAAGAATACAGGTTCTATTTATGTTGCAGGATGTTCCTCAGTGATGTTTCCTCATGATTAGATTCAGGTTGTACAGTTAAGGTAGGAATAGTACTAATGTGATGTGTCCTTCTCAATGTATCATATCAGGAGGCAAGTGATACCGGGTTGTCCCAAAGTTGGTGATGTTTAATATGATCACTTGGTTAAGATTTGCCACCATTATTCTTTAGCATTTCCTTTCTCTACACCTGCCCCAGCATTGAACAGCATTGAACAGTACATTCTTAAAGAAACTTTGTTTTCTTTTAGTGTTGAATGGTATTCAGAGACCAAGATATGCATGCTAGGTTTGGTCAAGAATATCTTAGGTCCTTAATTTTAAGCCCTCTTATCAGAAAAATTCAGAAAATAAATGGGTGTTACCAGAATGTAAGTTTTGAAATACTACTCTAGTTGCACTTTAAGAAGTTAGTCTGAACAAGGTCATAAATGCAGACAAAAGTCACGGAGTTCCTGGATCAGAAGACTTTATTCAGAAGGGCACACAGGCATCAGTAGCTTCATGCTCCCATCTCTTCCTGTTGCCCCCAAACTCCACAGGGATAATCTGGAGATGGGTCTATGTGGATGCTGTCTACATAGTAAGTTTTGTGTGACAACTGAGGAAATATGACCCGAGGAAACTTCCAATATTGGAAGGGAGTTGCTGGCAAATCTGCCCAAACTGCCCTGGAATGAGACTTTACTACTCTGTTGGAGAAGCAGATCTGTCCTCTGTCTCAGAGGTACTATGTTCATTAGCCCAAACTGGATGCCATAAACCATCTGGAAAAAATACTTTTAATAGTTTAATAGGTTTAATAGGTTAAATAGGTTTAATAGTTTAATAGGTTTTCTTGGAAAATGAGCAAGAACACGGGGCACTCATGGAGAATTGTCTTCCACCGAGTGTGTGTGTGCGTGTGTGTGTGTGTGTGTGTGCATGCGCGTTTGTGTATGCAATGAGTTCATATGGATAACTCTAATTCCAATCCATAGAGTACATCCTACTTTTCTCGTTTTCTGTATTTTTAACTCTTCTCTGTTTCCTATTATTTTTCCATATAATAATTAACTATCTAAATAACTTAATTATACAGAAAATACTTTGAGTTTTGCCAACTTTATACTGCAGAAAAAGTAAAGATACTAAATAAAATTCAATATTTTTATACTTATTTTCAAAGTAATATTTAAGTATTTTTATTTTATACATCTTAAATGTATAATTTAATATTTGATGAGTACTTAGCTTTGCACCTCATACACTATCAATATATAGAACATTTCCATCTCTAGAAAGTTCTCTCAAAACCATTCTTTTTTTTTTTCTTTAAGACTTTATGTATTTATTTGACAGAGAGAAATCACAAGTTGATGGAGAGGCAGGCAGAGAGAGAGAGGGAAGCAGGCTCCCTGCTGAGCAGAGAGCTGATGTGGGACTCGATCCCAGGACCCTGAGATCATGACCTGAGCCGAAGGCAGTGGCTTAACCCACTGAGCCACCCAGGTGCCCCTCTCAAAACCATTATTAATCAACTACCTTCAATTGTTTCTGAATATTTTTACACAGGTTGGTTGTGTCTGTTTTAGAATTTCACATAAAAAGGAATAATATCATATTTACATTTTAAAAAATATTTTATTTATTTGACAGAATATAGCAGAGATCACAGGCAGGGGGAACAGTAGAGGAAGAGGGAGAAGCACGTTCAACCCTGAGCACGGAGCCCCACGTAGGACTCAATCCCAGGACCCTGGGATCATGAGCTGAGCCAAAGGAAGACATTTAACCATCTGAGCCACCCAGGTGCCACAATATGTACTTTTTTTTTTTTTTTTTTAAAGATTTTATTTATTTATTTGACAGAGAGAGTTCACAGTAGACAGATAGGCAGGCAGAGAGAGAGAGAGGGAAGCAGGCTCCCTGCTGAGCAGAGATCCCGATGCGGGACTCGATCCCAGGATACTGAGATCATGACCTGAGCCGAAGGCAGCGGCTTAACCCACTGAGCCACCCAGGCGCCCAATATGTACCTTTCTTATATGACTTTTTACACTAATGTAATTTCTGTGATATTCATCCAAATTTTTGTATGCATTAGAAGTTTGGTCCTTGCATTGTTGATTGGCATTTTATTTTCTTGTGTGGAAAAAACGTAATATGATTTTCCATTCTCCTTCAGATGGACATTTGGATTATTTCTGGGTTTGGGTCTTTTTGTTGTTACTTTGGGGTTTTGTTTTGTTATTGTTGCTGTTGTTGTTGTGTTTTGGATATCCGAACAGTGCTACAATGTGCATTCATGCATGAGTCTTTTTGTAGATATATATTTTATTTGCCTAAAGTCTTTTTTTTTTAAGATTTGTAAAATTTATTTACTTGAGAGAGAGAAAAAGCATGAGAAGGGAGAGGGTCAGAGGGAGAAGTAGAGTCCCTGATGAGCAGGGAGTCCAATGCAGGACTTGATCCCAGGACTCCAGGATCATGACCCAAGTGGAAGGCAGTCTCTTCATCCACTGAGCCACCCAGGCACCCCTAGAGTCAAGTTGTAAGAGTGGAGCTGTACTTAACAAAAACATTTTACTTCTTGGTATTTTCATCTTATCTCAATTTTAAGATTTCTTTTTGACTTTTCCTTCAATCTTTTTGATATATATAATTCAGAAATGTGGGAATCACACTTGTGGGATTAATGGGGAAATGTGTTTGAAGGGTCCTCCAAGCTTCAGTAACACAATAAATGGAAGTTCTGGTTATATAAGACCACAGGACATTTAGAAAGGTTGCTGTTTAGGGCAGGAATGCATGCTGTAGAAGAATGAGATAATGGATAACAATGAAAAGATTTATTGGACTAGATTTGCAGATTTTAAAATATTATTTCACATTTTCAATAACTTTATTTCTATATGCAGATTTTTTGCCTTTCCCTTTCCTCTTGCTTTTATGTGAAATTAAACTAATAGTCCTAAAGAATAATCTGCACTCTCACAAAAAAAGAGGTAATTTTCTTTTCAGTCAGATGTGAACAATAATCTTATGCCAATAAGCACTAAATTATTACATTTGTTCTTTATATGTAGATTTCTACCTATATTAATTGCAATATGAAAACATGTATTATCTACCCTATTTGGTTAACATACATAAAACATTTTAGGTTACTTACAGTATTATCTATAAAAGCACCTGGAAACCAATGCCATGAACATATTTCACAAATTTCTTATTCTTGTAACAATGAAATCTTTTTAAAAAAGATTTTATTTATTTCAGAGAGAGAGACAGAAGGAGCACAAGTTGGGGGAGAGGCAGAGACAGAGGTAAAATCAGACTCCCCACTGATCAGGGAGCCCCATGTTGGTCTGGATCCCAGGATTCTGGGATTATGACCTGAACCAAAGGCAGGAGTTTAACCAAATGAACCACCCAGGTGCCCAAATAACAATGAGATCTTAAGTTTTTAAAAAGGTTTTGGAACTTTAACTTTGGAAAATATGCTCTTCTTATGTAAGGCTTATGCTTTTATATTCAGTGTTGCCTAGGAAAGTGCTCTACTTCAAGGCTGTCATAGAACCATATTAAAATATTGTTTTGATAAAATAGTATTAAGTCCCAAACTGTTTATCTTCTCTCTTAAATCTTCTTGATCTGAATTCATTTCTGTTCAATACCTTCCTTGTTTGTCTAATTTGTCTCAAACTCTGGTTAGTTTTATCAATTTTTCTGAAGTTTATTTTTTTTTTTTTTGGTTCATGCAAATTCTGTAATGTCCCTCCACAATATTTTAAATACATCTTAATGGATATATACATCCAAAGGCATTTCATGTTAAATGAACAAAATGTACAAAACTCAAATATTTCTTTTTCAACTCTTTTTTTTTGTTAGTATCCAATTTCTTTTCTTTTCTTTTTTTTAAAAGATTTTATTTATTTATTTGACAGACAAAGATCACAAGTAGGCAGAGAGGCAGGCAGAGAGAGAGAGGAGGAAGCAGGCTCCCCGCTGAGCAGAGAGCCCGATGTAAGTCTCGATCCCAGGACCGTGGGATCATGACCTGAGCTGAAGGCAGAGGCTTTAACCCACTGAGCCATCCAGGCACCCCTAGTATCCAATTTCTTAAATCTCCTTCTCATCTCCACTTCTTCAGACAATATAATGTCATATAAATTTAAGTAAAATTATTTAAATAGACATTTATTTTTCATCAAACATTTTACTTGATGATTTGCCTCATCTCTTATCAGGTTCATCTGTCAATCATCCACCAGAAGAGGGAAAAATACAACTATTGGTCAAATTAGTTAACCTACAATAACATGGTGCATCTCTCAATGAATTACAAATACCATGTTAACAATAAATAAAAACTAACAATTTTCCATAATGCAAAAATTTCAAGGTGTCTCATTATATAGTCTTATAAATACCCTCTTAATGATCTTAAATAACCATATTTTCATTTTGAAGGGCAGGATACTATGAAAAAATGAAAATGCTAAGTGAAAGTAAGAAACTTTCCCAAAGCTGTTAAGAAGATATATCCAAATGAATTACTAAACTTTAATTTTAAACACTAGTGAATCTGAAATCGCTACTTTTATGATAGGCTTCTTGCAGGTTTCTATTTCCAGTGACAGCTATACTTCAGTAATCATGTAACTATTTGCTACTGCTATAAAGCTCTTGCTTAGCCACGATCACATACTATTTCAATTTTCTAACACAAAATCAGATGTAATGTTTCTGTACAGTCATTTATAATAATCCTTTTAAGGAACATAAGAATCCCAAAGTATATGGGATTAAAAAAGGTGAACCCAGGACAATTTTTTTATTAAAAATAATTTGTAACAGTTATAAATCCATTTCCTCTATCATTATGTCTTTTAAAGTTAACTGGCAGTATTTCTACACTTCATAGCATAATTGAAGCAGCTATGGGATTATTAAAAGTGATATCTAGGGGGAGGAGTCAAGATGGCAGAGAAGTAGCAGGCTGAGACTACTTCAGCTAGCCGGAGATCAGCTAGATACCTTATCTAAAGATTGCAAACACCTGAAAATCCATCCGCAGATGGAAGAGAAGAAGAACAGCAATTCTGGAAACAGAAAAACAACCACTTTCTGAAAGGTAGGACCGGCGGAGAAGTGAATCCAAAGCGACGGGAAGATAGACCCCGGGGGGAGGGGCCGGCTCCCATCAAGCCGCGGAGCAACAGCGCACAAAATCAGGACTTTTAAAAGTCTGTTCCGCTGAGGGACATCGCTCCATAGGCTAAACCAGGACGAAGCCCACGCGGGGTCAGCGTGGCCTCAGGTCCCGCAGGGTCACAGAAGGATTGGGGGTGTCTGAGTGTCGCAGAGCTTGCGGGTATTGGAACGCTAAAGCCGGCTACAGAGACAGAGCGGACAGTAAGCTCGCAGCTCGGGGTTACCTTGAACCAGTCGAAGGCTCGGTGAGCTCAGAGCATGGCCGGAGGTCAGGCAGACGGGAGTAACTGGGCACTGTTCTCAGAGGGCGCACTGACGAGTGGGGACCTGGGCTCTCGGCTCCTCCGGGCCGAGCCGGAGATCAGGAGGCCGCCATTTGTATTCCCGTCCTCCGGAACTATACGGAAAGCGCTCAGGGAACAAAAGCTCCTGAAAGCAAACCCGAGAGGATTACTCACCCCGGCCCCTGGTAAGGGCAGTGCAATTCTGCCTGGGACAAAGACACTTGAGAATCACTACAACAGGCCCCTCCCCCAGAAGATCAACAAGAAATCCAGCCAAGACCAAGTTCACCTACCAAGGAGTGCGGTTTCAATACCAAGGAGAGCAGCAGAATTCCAGAGGAAGAGAAAGCAAAGCACGAAACTCATGGCTTTTTTCCTGTGATTTTTTTTAGTCTTGCAGGTAATTTAATTTATTTCTTTTTCATTTTTTGTTTTTTTTTTCTCACCTTCGGGTAAAATTTTTTTTTTAACTTTTACCTTTTTCTTTTTTAACGTTTTTTCACTAGTTTATCTAATATATATATTTTTTCTTTTTTATATTTTTCTTATTTGTTTTCTTTTTTTTAAATTCTTTTCTTTTCTTTTTATTTTCTTTTTTCCTTTTTGAACCTCTTTTTATCCCCTTTCTTCCCCCTCACGATTTGGGATCTCTTCTAATTTGGTTAAAGCATATTTTCCTGGGGTTGTTGCCACCTTTTTAGTATTTTACTTGCTCCTTCATATACTCTTATCCGGACAAAAAGAGAAGACGGAAAAATTCAACGCAAAAAAAAGAACAAGAGGCAGTACAGAAGGCTAGGGACCTAATCAATACAGACATTGGTAATATGTCAGATCTAGAGTTCAGAATGACAATTCTCAAGGTTCTAGCCGGGCTCGAAAAAGGCATGGAAGATATTAGAGA
This sequence comes from Mustela lutreola, assembly GCF_030435805.1. NCBI lineage: Eukaryota > Metazoa > Chordata > Mammalia > Carnivora > Mustelidae > Mustela > Mustela lutreola. The sequence continues at coordinate 136,427,060 of NC_081291.1, forward strand.
AACCCTCTCGAGAGATATAAAAGCCCTTTCTGGAGAAATAAAAGAACTAAAATCTAACCAAGTTGAAATAAAAAAAGCTATTAATGAGGTGCAATCAAAAATGGAGGCTCTCACTGCTAGGATAAATGAGGCAGAAGAAAGAATTAGTGATATAGAAGACCAAATGATAGAGAATAAAGAAGCTGAGCAAAAGAGGGACAAACAGCTACTGGACCACGAGGGGAGAATTCGAGAGATAAGTGACACCATAAGATGAAACAACATTAGAATAATTGGAATTCCAGAAGAAGAAAAAAGAGAGGGGGGAGCAGAAGGTATACTGGAGAGAATTATTGGGGAGAATTTCCCCAATATGGCAAAGGGAACGAGCATCAAAATTCAGGAGGTTCAGAGAACGCCCCTCAAAATCAATAAGAATAGGCCCACACCCCGTCACCTAATAGTAAAATTTACAAGTCTCAGTGACAAAGAGAAAATCCTGAAAGCAGCCCGGGAAAAGAAGTCTGTAACATACAATGGTAAAAATATTAGATTGGCAGCTGACTTATCCACAGAGACCTGGCAGGCCAGAAAGAGCTGGCATGATATTTTCAGAGCACTAAACGAGAAAAACATGCAGCCAAGAATACTATATCCAGCTAGGCTATCATTGAAAATAGAAGGAGAGATTAAAAGCTTCCAGGACAAACAAAAACTGAAAGAATTTGCAAACACCAAACCAGCTCTACAGGAAATATTGAAAGGGGTCGTCTAAGCAAAGATTGAGCCTACAAGTGGTAGATCAGAAAGGAACAGAGACCATATACAGTAACGTCACCCTACAGGCAATACAATGGCACTAAATTCATATCTCTCAATAGTTACCCTGAATGTTAATGGGCTAAATGCCCCTGTCAAAAGACACAGGGTATCAGAATGGATAAAACAACAAAACCCATCTATATGTTGCCTCCAAGAAACTCATTTTAAGCCCGAAGACACCTCCAGATTTAAAGTGAGGGGGTGGAAAAGAATTTTCCATGGTAATGGACATCAGAAGAAAGCAGGAGTGGCAATCCTTATATCAGATCAATTAGATTTTAAGCCAAAGACTATAATAAGTGATGAGGAAGGACACTATATCATACTCAAAGGGTCTGTCCAACAAGAAGATTTAACAATTTTAAATATCTATGCCCCCAACGTGGGAGCAGCCAACTATAAACCAATTAATAACAAAATCAAAGAAACACCTAAACAATAATACAATAATAGTAGGGATGTTAACCCTCCCCTCAGTGAAATGTACAGATCATCCAAGCAAAGGATCAGCAAGGAAATAAAGGCCTTAAACGACACACTGGACCAGATGGACATCACAGATATATTCAGAACATTTCATCCCAAAGCAACAGAATACACATGCTTCTCCAGTGCACATGGAACATTCTCCAGAATAGATCACATCCTCGGTCCTAAATCAGGACTCAACTGGTATCAAAAGATTGGGATCATTCCCTGCATATTTTCAGACCACAATGTCTGAAGCTAGAACTCAACCACAAGAGGAAGTTTGAAAAGAACCCAAATACATGGAGACTAAACAGCATCCTTCTAAAGAATGAATGGGTCAACCGGGAAATTAAAGAAGAATTGAAAAAAATCATGGAAACAAATGATAATGAAAATACAACGGTTCAAAATCTGTGGGACACAACAAAGGCAGTCCTGAGAGGAAAATATATAGCAGTAGAAGCCTTTCTCAAGAAACAAGAAAGGTCTCAGGTATACAACCTAACCCTACACCTGAAGGAGCTGGGGAAAGAACAAGAAAGAAACCCTAAGCCCAGCAGGAGAAGAGAAATCATAAAGATCAGAGCAGAAATCAATGAAATAGCAACCAAAAAAACAGTAGAACAAATCAACGAAACTAGGAGCTGGTTCTTTGAAAGAATTAATAAAATTGATAAACCCCTGGCCTGACTTATCAAAAAGAAAAGAGAAAGGACCCAAATAAATAAAATCATGAATGAAAGAGGAGAGATCACAACTAACACCAAAGAAATACAAACTATTATAAGAACATACTATGAGCAACTCTACTCCAATAAATTTGACAATCTGGAAGAAATGGATGCATTCCTAGAAACATATAAACTACCACAACTGAACCAGGAAGAATTAGAAAGCCTGAACAGACCCATAACCAGTAAGGAGATTGAAACAGTCATTAAAAATCTCCAAACAAACAAAAGCCCAGGGCCAGACAGCTTCCCAGGGGAATTCTACCAAACATTTAAAGAAGAACTACTTCCTATTCTCCTGAAACTGTTCCAAAAAATAGAAATGGAAGGAAAACTTCCAAACTCATTTTATGAGGCCAGCATCACCTTGATCCCAAAACCAGACAAGGATCCCATCAAAAAAGAGAGCTATAGACCAATATCCTTGATGAACACAGATGCGAAAATACTCAACAAAATACTAGCCAATAGGATTCAACAGTACATTAAAAGAATTATTCACCACGACCAAGTGGGATTTATTCCAGGGCTGCAAGGATGGTTCAACATCCGCAAATCAGTCAATGTGATACAACACATCAATAAAAGAAAGAACAAGAACCATATGATACTCTCAATAGATGCTGAAAAAGATTTGACAACGTACAGCATCCCTTCCTGATCAAAACACTTCAAAGTGTAGGGATAGAGGGCACATACCTCAATATCATCAAAGCCATCAATGAAAAACCCACCGCAAATATCATTCTCAATGGAGAAAAACTGAAAGCTTTTCCGCTAAGGTCAGGAACACAGCAGGGATGTCCATTATCACCACTGCTATTCAACATAGTACTAGAGGTCCTAGCCTCAGCAATCAGACACCAAAAAGAAATTAAAGGCACCCAAATCAGCAAAGAAGAAGTCAAATTATCACTCTTCGCAGATGATATGATACTATATGTGGAAAACCCAAAAGACTCCACTCCAAAACTGCTAGAACTTGTACAGGAATTCAGTAAAGTGTCAGGATATAAAATCAATGCACAGAAATCAGTTGCATTTCTCTACACCAACAGCAAGACAGAAGAAAGAGAAATTAAGGAGTCAATCCCATTTACAATTGCACCAAATACCATAAGATACCTAGGAATAAACCTAACCAAAGAGGCACAGAATCTATACTCAGAAAACTATTAATTACTCATGAAAGGAATTGAGGAAGACACAAAGAAATGGTAAAATGTTCCATGCTCCTGGATGGGAAGAATAAATATTGTGAAAATGTCTATGCTACCTAAAGCAATCTACACATTTAATGCAATTCCTATCAAAGTACCATCCATCTTTTTCAAAGAAATGGAACAAATAATTCTAAAATTTATATGGAGCCAGAAAAGACCTCGAATAGCCAAAGCGATATTGAAAAAGAAAGCCAACGTTGGTGGCATCACAATTCCGGACTTCAAGCTCTATTACAAAGCTGTCATCATCAAGACAGCATGGTACTGGCACAAAAACAGACACATAGATCAATGGAACAGAATAGAGAGCCCAGAAATAGACCCTCAAATCTATGGTCAACTAATTTTCGACAAAGCAGGAAAGAATGTCCAATGGAAAAAAGACAGCCTCTTCAATAAATGGTGCTGGGATAATTGGACAGCCACATGCAGAAAAATGAAATTGTACCATTTCCTTACACCACACACAAAAATAGACTCAAAATGGATGAAGGACCTCAATGTGCGAAAGGAATCCATCAAAATCCTTGAGGAGAACACAGGCAGCAACCTCTTCGACCTCAGCCGCAGCAACATCTTCCTAGGAACAACGCCAAAGGCAAGGGAAACAAGGGCAAAAATGAACTATTGGGATTTCATCAAGATCAAAAGCTTTTGCACAGCAAAGGAAACAGTTAACAACATCAAAAGACAACTGACAGAATGGGAGAAGATATTTGCAAACGACATATCAGATAAAGGACTAGTGTCCAGAATTTATAAAATACTTAGCAAACTCAACACCCAAAGAACAAATAATCCAATCAAGAAATGGGCAGAGGACATGAACAGACATTTCTGCAAAGAAGACATCCAGATGGCCAACAGACACATGAAAAAGTGCTCCATATCACTTGGCATCAGGGAAATACAAATCAAAACCACAGTGAGATATCACCTCACACCAGTCAGAATGGCTAAAATCAACAAGTCAGGAAATGACACATGCTGGCGAGGATGCGGAGAAAGGGGAACCCTCCTACACCTTTGGTGGGAATGCAAGCTGGTGCATCCACTCTGGATAACAGCATGGAGGTTCCTCAAAATGTTGAAAATAGAACTGCCCTATGACCCAGCAATTGCACTATTGGGTATTTACCCTAAAGATACAAACGTAGTGATCCAAAGGGGCACGTGCACCCGAATGTTTATAGCAGCAATGTCCACAATAGCCAAACTATGGAAAGAACCTAGATGTCCATCAACAGATGAATGGATCAAGAAGATGTGGTATATATACACAATGGAATACTATGCAGCCATCAAAAGAAATGAAATCTTGCCATTTGCGACAACATGGATGGAACTGGAGCGTATCATGCTTAGAGAAATAAGTCAAGCAGAGAAAGACAACTATCATATGATCTCCCTGATATGAGGAAGTGGTGATGCAACATGGGGGCTTAAGTGGGTAGGAGAAGAATCAATGAAACAAGATGGGATCGGGAGGGAGACAAACCATAAGTTACTCTTAATCTCACAAAACAAACTGAGGGTTGCTGGGGGGAGGGGTTTTAGGAGAATCGGGTGGGGTTATGGACATTGGGGAGGGTATGTGCTTTGGTGAGTGCTGTGAAGTGTGTAAACCTGGTGATTCACAGACCTGTACCCCTGGGGATAAAAATATATGTTTATAAAAAATAAAAAATTAAAAAAAAAAACAAAAAAAACAAAGGAAGAACATGTCATTGAACATCCTAGGGTTCCATTTCTTCAACTCTGAAATTGAGATGGTACTATCAATAGTCTGATTACTTTATAGATATGACAAGGATTAAAGTACCTTATGGCATACATAAGCATATTTTTTATATGTAAAGCTACTAAAAATAATAAAACATTTTGTGGAAGGAAGCAGGTTCATTAGTCTAGAACTGTTATGTAGAGCATAGAGAATACTACTTCCTTCTAGTGGATCAATATTCAAAAGTTTTCCACAAATGAATAAAAGCCAAATATATGTAATATATAAGTAAATTAAAAATATGAACAGGTATAATATGTATAATATCCATTCAATAATCACTCTTTAATTATATCATTTAATGTTTAATGGATTTGCTATGTTTATCTAATCATATAGTCTGCACTACCCAATACAGAAGAGCTGCATCATGATAAAACATCCCCTCATTGCCTTTTTCACTAAACTCCCTAAGCCCTAACCCACAACAACTGATCTATGTTCAACCATGCTATTGTTGCCTTTTCTAAAATTTCCTCTAAGTGCAATCATACAGTATATAATTTTCTGTGTTCAACTTCATTCTTTCTTCAATGTTGTTTCATGTGTTAATGTTCCTTTTTTCCCCCCAAATCACTTAGTAGTACTCCATAGTAGTGATAGACTACAATTTAGTCCCATTAAATGGATATCTGCGTTGTTTTTAGTTTTTGGCTAATATTACTACTAAGAATATTTGTGTACAAGACTTAATGACATATATTGTTTTTATTTCTCTGGCAATTCAAAGAAATGGAAGGTAGATGCCTTACAGTAGTTAAACACTTAATTTTATCAATTACTGTGATAACTGTATTCTTAAAGTTGCTAAATGTGATTCCAGTCAGAAAAATAAAACAGCTCCACATCTTGTAAAAAAGAAAAATTGAACAAAATCGAAACACTAAAATGAGGTTTTTAAACATTAAATGTTCAACATCGCCTACCACTGAAGAATAAAAATTAAAGCATCAATTTCTTTTTTTCACCTACTAACTAGGCAAAACAGTAAGGCTGAAATAATACTAATGGAAGTGTAGAAAAGCAAGAACTTACAGTGCTTGTGAATGGTATTAAACAATTTAGACCATTTACATGGCAATACAAAATTTAAATACATACGCTTTTCAAGTCAGCAAGTCACCATTTAAGGAATTGCACCAGAAACTGTAGACTGTCCTTTGTAATCTGGGCTAGATTTAGAAGTGGGAGAATTTCCTATTCTTTTTAAGGTTTTAATATGTGCATGTGTCAATTTTATTAAAAAAAAATACTAACATTTTTAATCAGAAAAAAAGAATAGATGCTAATCTAAAATGACTGAAATGTATTTTTTTCCTTTTGTTTCGTTTTTGTTAATAGAATATATGGAGACCATTCTTTTTTTTAATTTGACCTAATTCGCTAGGTGGTTATATTCTCTGTGGGTCCAGTCCCATTAAATTGAGCTTTATAGACAATCATCTCTCTTCCTACTTTTATTACTGGTCATTTTGAATCTCACTGTTGGTTTTGATGAATTTCACCTAAAAGAGAAATAATTCTAGCACTAAGCTTAATTCACTTAGCCTCACTCCCACTCAATGGGAAATATACCACAGTTTCTGACAAGAAGCAATCATAAGTGATAATATCAGTTGGCTTAATTATCATGACTGTTGCATGCTGTGATGCAAATTAGAGATATCAATTTTAGCAACATGCTGAGCCTATCTTTAGTGATTGTTTACATCTTAAGATGAATCCAGATATCAAAATGTCCATGGATCAAAGGAAACATAATTAATCAAATACATTTGATGCCTTACTTAAAAATCATCTATAATTTGGCCAATAATTCTAATCACAATCTTTTACTAACTTTACAATAGATTTTCAAAAATCTAAGTTAAATAATGGCCCAGTAATATTCTTGGGTGTTTTGTTCTTTTTAAATTATTTGATAGAAATTATCTTTTTTATCTTTTTATTTTTCTTTCAATCTCAGACATTTCTGCATACATTTTCATCAAGGAGCAAGATGGTAAAACCACCCTCATTAAGTGGAGAAGTTGAGGACAAAGGATGTATATAACTTTTCCTGTGTTTTCTTAGTATGGACCTCAGATACAGATTTTTTTGTTCTCATGTCAGTGCAGTTTTTAATGCAATCCAGGTATCTATTTACCTTGAAGGCAATGTGTTTGCTTAGGAATGTTATGATAGGGGTACCTGGGCAGCTCAGTTGGCTGAGCATGAGACTCTTGGTTTTGGTTCAGGTCATGATCTCATGGGTCTACCTTGGGTTCGGCCCTCAACAGGGAGTCTGGTTGGAGATTCTCTCCCTCTGCCCCCTTCCCTACTCTCTCTTTCTCTTTTTCTCTCAAATAAATAAATACATCTTTTAAAAAATGTTAAAATATATTAAAATGGCATTAACCAGTACTAAGGGCTTATAGTGGATGTTGTCAGTGCTGAATACCTATCCCCTTGGTCATTATTTCTAGGTACCTCAATTAGAATTCCAACTGGTGGTGGCTGCATGCATACCTTTGCCTGAAAGTTTTTTGTTTTGTTTTGTTTTGTTTTTGTTTTTGGCAACTGGATTGTCCATATAAATGTCCATATAAATTGTCCATATAAATGGAAGCCAGAATTCCTGTGGAATTAACACCACACTATTTAACCAATGACTGACAGGAAGTGGTAAATAAATACTCTGGCTTCTTTGGGTGATGTATCTGAAGAATGTGTTCCACACTGGCTTTCCAAATTCTTAGTGGGATTAAACTTTGTTGTCCCCAATGGTGACTTGCTTATTAATACAATTTTGTTGGTCATCTTCCTGCCTCACCCAGTCATAATCTTTCCCTTGTATTTGGGTTTCTAGAGATCATTTCTGAATTAAATTACCCATGCTTGATATTTTATTTTAAAAAAATGAATGCATCAAGTTTTAAATTATTTCTGATTCAGGTGTCTGAACATGAATATGATTTAAGGACACTGAGGATTTCAAGAGTGAAATATTTGTAACGTGCAGAAGATTGCAAAATATAATAGTGGAGATAAACAGAGAAGACAATTAATTAGTCCAGTCTAACAAATCCATATCTTATTGAGTACCAATCTCCTGCAAAGAGGACCAGACCATGACCTCAAGAGGAAGAATATATTGCTTCACACTCCATTCATATGATTATCACTGTTCCATGCTTTGTCTTTCCCTTTGTGAAGCTATGTGAAGGAATGGGAAGAAGGTTTTCATGGAGTATTTGGAGAATATGAAGAAGAGAAGAATGCCAGCAGAATGGTACAAGGCATATGCAACATTCTGATGTTAACATGGCCGTAGGCAGGCCATTTTGTTAGGGTGAGACTTCATTTAAACACATACTTACAAATATACCATTTTCCACCTTAGATAGTTTGCAATGCTAAAGTTGGTATTTCCTTGCTAAGATACTTTTAAATAATTGGTTTTGAATTATTTTTATGATACAGGTTTTTCTTTCCTGCAACTTATGCCATTTCATTCCTATACAGTTAGCTAATGGAAGTGTATGTTACTGCATTTTAAGTATCACAGGGAGAAAAATACTAAACTAATACTCTACCTTTATCTCCGTGCATGTGTCCACTTGTTTAAAGTAAATGGACTTTTTAAATTTAGCTATTCAAGGAAGTAAGGGTTAGCATTCAATTATGACATTTTAGTAGAAAGACAACAGAAAGTAGCATTTACGATCTGAAATCCTGTGATGATACTTCAGTTACAGAATTAAATTTGGGAAACAATGTATTACAAGAAGGAAAGCTATTAAAGATTCTTCTAAGCAACTATATTTTCCCAAAAAGACTCAAAATAAAAGGTTCTGAAGAACACAAATTGCTGAAAGAACAGATTGCTCTGTACTTTTCTATCTAGAGGTCTACCTCTGCACAGGACTGCTCACCCCACTCTCTATTGAGACAGAAAGCAAAGTTATGTGTAATAGCATTCCCAGTACTCTAGAGTACAGAATGTTTGTCAGGAGCTACAGGAGGCAATGATGACCCTATAATATCCTGCTCTATAGTCTTCTCAGACTGTCAAAGTCCTTCTTTTTCAAGAGTCAAGAACCTTGCTTGAGGCTTATCTGGTAGCCTTTGTGATGGGCATATTATGTAAATAGTAATATATTTCTGAGGAAAATTACAGAACAATAGTAAGCTGTCAGGAAAAAGTCTTTGCAAATTAAAATCCCACGTGTCCTGTGTCAGGCAATCTAAAAGTAAGTGTCACTGCATGATTAGTACAGTCATATACACACAAGACACCCTAAACGTGGATATCTTCACCATCTATAGTTTGCAACAAAAGAGGTCACCTAAGGCAAAACTAGTGTGTTGGAGATTTCACTTCCATGGCCTCCAAAAATATGACAGTGGTACTTTTGATTGGAGAGGAGACCACTCTCTTGGTTCTTCAATTTTTATAAGAGTTGAATTATGGTTTAAATAGGTCTTTAAAAATCAATACAAATATGACTAAACATGAAGATGAGGGATTAATAAGAAAATATTCAAAAATAAAGAGGAAAGGAAATCTTATTCTGTAGAAGGGGAGTAAAACTAAGAAAAAGTAGCAATCAAATAACTAAAAAAGAAATGTTTTACAGCAGATATCACAACTCCAAAATTGATCATTGTACTTAGGCTATTAAAAAGAGAAAGTATGAAGTCTGGTAATGGCACTACTCATTTCTGTAAGAATATGAGAAACACCTGGGCAAATGTGATAATTTTCCCTAGCTCATGAGAAAAACATCATTTATCTACACAAGACAACAGATGAGATTTTCTATTTCTCTATACACAGAAAAAGTACTTAAGAGTAATTATAAGGATGTCTCACTATTATTTTTCAATATTTGATAATTATATTTGGTTTCAAAGATTAAATCTTTGCATCCTCATCATTTAATGAAATTAGATAACACTAATTAGGGTTTTAAGTAAAAAATATATAACTACAGGAAAGTGAAGAAAAACATTCTTCACTAAAGTAACGGAGGTTGACTTATGGTATGTTACAGATTTACCAAATCAAATTTGTTTCACTGTCTGATGATGCAATAAATTCCAAATTTTTAATTATTTTACTCACGACACATGAACACTTCATTTCTTTTTTCCCTTTTTATGGTATACTTTTTCTTGAGATATTGATATAACTCTTTTTCTCTTTTTAGTTTTCAAGTCAGTTTACCTCTTCATAGAAGACCTGACTATTATATCAAAAATGGGAGCTCATCATTTAATCTTTTGCTTTACATTTTTTTTTTGCATGAACTGTCTTCTCTTATTTGTTAAAACTTTGTTAAGTACTAATACTCAGTCTATACCAGACATTGGCAAACTGTGGCTATGGACCAAATTTAGCCCTCTATCTGTTTCTGTACATAAAGTTTTAATGGAAATAGCCATGCTCATTCATTAATGTGGTATTTTTGTTTGTTTGTTTTGGCTACTGTCATGTTACAACAGCAGAGTTGAATGTCACAGCAGAGACCAAATGGGCCACAAAACCTAAATAAAAGATTTACTATCTGGTCTCTAGCAGAAGTTTGCTGACCTATTGTCTATACTACTATACACTAATGACAGACTTGCTGTTTGTAATCACTGTTGTATTTCCAAGACATATGATAGGACTGGTACTTAATTGGTACTGAAATAGTATTGAAAAAATAAATGAATTAATTATTAATTAAATGAGTATTGAATAGGCCTAAAAAATTGCCTGGCATATAAAGATATCCAATAAACATTTGGGTAATAAGATGAAATAACTACTAAGCAGCAAATGTGAGATTTACAGTTTACAAAATGGTGAATATAATGATTTTGTGTGTGTGTATAATCTTTAATGTATGTTTATATAATTGTATTTATATATCTGTGTATATTATATAGAACATACAGAGTCTATATGTACAGACTATTATTTATATGTATCATGCACATACATGTATCTATATGTACAGGTAATGTATATATACAAACTAAGTAGATACATATATATGTACATTCTCTCTCTATATATATGCATATACCTATACATATACTAATACCTTAGAATGATTATCTCTGTCCTGATAATTTTTTCATATTTTGTATGAAGTTCTTTCATTCTTTCTTTCTTTCTTCCTTTCCTTCTTTATTTTTAAAAAGATTTTTTTATTTATTTGACAGAGATTACAAATAGGTGGAGAGGCAGGCAGAGAGAGAGGAGGAAGAAGGCTTCCCACTAAGCAGAGAGCCTGATGCAGGACTTGATCTCAGGACCCTGGAATCATGAACTGAGCTGAAGACAGAGGCTTTAACCCACTGAGTCACCCAGGTGCCCCAAGTATGAAGTTCTTTAATGACATGATTGTTTCAGGAATATAAGAAAACCATAATTTTACCTTAGAGTTATTGTTTATGTTTATTTTTAATCTATATTGTGAAACATTTTATTTTTATTTATTTTTTAAGATTTTATTTATATATTTGACAGACAACACAAGTAGGCAGAATGGCAGGCAGAAGAAATAGGGAGAAGCAGGCTTTCCACTGAGCAGGGAGCCCAATGTGGGGCTCAATCCCTGGACCCTGGGATCATGATGTGAGCCGAAGGCAGTTGCTTAACTGACTGAGCCACCCAGGTGTCCCTGAAACATTTTATTTTTAATTCAATTTTTTCTGGGTCAATTCTAGATTTTTTTGTATTGACATAACTGCAACACCTAGAATTTTGCCATACATCTTTGAAAAGGCATTCTTACTAACATTTAGGCTTAGTAAAAGTCTAATTTTTCAGTATCAAATTTTCCCTGTTTTATATATTTTAAGAAGTGTATTAAAATAAATTCTATCAGTCATGTTATTGAGAAGGCTTGAATCATTATATGGCTCTTCTTGAATATATTATATTTTTAATAGCTTTACCAACTTCTAAAATGCAAATGTAGTTGAGATCAGGTATTATATCTTAGAAAAGCTTTGTAGAAGGGGATGAAAAATGTTTTTCATAGGACTAAATGTATGGAATGGAAGGTGTCATTCAATTATACATTTTCCCCTTTATAATGATTTAAAGGTAATCTTTTCACAAACATTTATAATCCCTTACATTTTGCCTTTACACACACACATGTACATGTGTGTATATATATGTACATACATATATATACACACATATATGTATATCTCTATATACATATATGCACACATTTATAAACACACATATGTATACATACACACATGCACGTGCCAAGATCTATACCAAGATGCTGCAGTGGATTCCCTCTACCAACTGGGAGAAGGAGAGAGAAAAGACTGTAGCACATATGGAAACACCAGGGTTGAAGCAGGAAAAGTTAGAAAGGAGGGAAAATAAGAAAGAAGAGTTAAGAAAAGATTCGAATTACATGCTCAGAGGTTTTATTTCATTTGTAAGGGATAAGAAAAAGTAGAACGTCTGTAAGGAATATGGCAAGAAAATAAGATTTGTATCTTACTCCAGAGGAGAGAGCTTGAAATCAAGTGGAAGAAAGTAGCAGGAGGGGCATCTGGGTGGCTCAGTGGGTTAAAGCCTCTGTATTTGGCTCAGGTCATGATCCCAGAGTCCTGGGATTGAGCCCTGCATCGGGCTCTCTGCTCGGCAGGGAGCCTGCCTCCCCCTCTCTCTGTGCCTGCCTCTCTGCCTACTTGTAATCTCTATCTGTCAAATAAACAAATAAAATCTTCAAAAAAAAAAAAGAAGGAAAAGAAAGCAATAAGGACTAGAGTTTACAGTTTATTCAAATACTCCATCTAGACTCAATACAATTTAATTTGATGGAAAAGAATTATGATTAATAGAAAGTGTAAGAAAAGCTTTCAGGGAACATAAAATGCTACCTAGTATCTAGAAAAAATGATAAGAGGAAAAAAAGGGGGTAAAAACAAAGGTGGGGTGAGAGGGCTGGAAAGGCTCCCAGACCTTTATTCATATTCATTCCTTCTTCCTTCCAGGTAAGCCAAGCAAAGTTTCTTCTCTCTTTCTCTCTCCCTCTCTCTTTGCCTATCTGCCCAAAGGCTAAAAGTAAAAAAGCTTCAGAGCTGAAACAGAAAAATCTGAGTTTTAAAGTTTCTAATACATTTAAAAATACCACTATTAAATCTACTACCATTTTATTTATTTATTTTTATTTTTTATTTTTTATTTATTTTTTTTAAATTTTTTATTTTTTATAAACATATATTTTTATCCCCAGGGGTACAGGTCTGTGAATTACCAGGTTTACACACTTCACAGCACTCACCAAAGCACATACCCTCCCCAATGTCCATAATCCCACCCCATTCTCCCAAACCCCCTCCCCCCAGCAACCCTCAGTTTGTTTTGTGAGATTAAGAGTCACTTATGGTTTGTCTCCCTCCCAATCCCATCTTGTTTCATTGATTCTTCTCCTACCCACTTAAGCCCCCATGTTGCATCACCACTTCCTCATATCAGGGAGATCATATGATAGTTGTCTTTCTCCGCTTGACTTATTTCGCTAAGCATGATACGCTCTAGTTCCATCCATGTTGTGGCAAATGGCAAGATTTCATTTCTTTTGATGGCTGCATAGTATTCCATTGTGTGTATATACCACCTCTTCTTGATCCATTCATCTGTTGATGGACATCTAGGTTCTTTCCATAGTTTGGCTATTGTGGACATTGCTGCTATAAACATTCGGGTGCATGTGTCCCTTTGGATCACTACATTTGTATCTTTAGGGTAAATACCCAATAGTGCAATTGCTGGGTCATAGGGCAGTTCTATCTTCAACATTTTGAGGAACCTCCATGCTGTTTTCCAGAGTGGCTGCACCAGCTTGCATTCCCACCAACAGTGTAGGAGGGTTCCCCTTTCTCCGCATCCTCGCCAGCATCTGTCATTTCCTGACTTGTTGATTTTAGCCATTCTGACTGGTGTGAGGTGATATCGCATTGTGGTTTTGATTTGTATTTCCCTGATGCCAAGTGATATGGAGCACTTTTTCATGTGTCTGTTGGCCATCTGGATGTCTTCTTTGCAGAAATGTCTGTTCATGTCCTCTGCCCATTTCTTGATTGGATTATTTGTTCTTTGGGTGTTGAGTTTGCTAAGTTCTTTATAGATTCTGGACACTAGTCCTTTATCTGATATGTCGTTTGCAAATATCTTCTCCCATTCTGTCAGTTGTCTTTTGATTTTGTTAACTGTTTCCTTTGCTGTGCAAAAGCTTTTGATCTTGATGAAATCCGAATAGTTCATTTTTTCCCTTGATTCCCTTGCCTTTGGCGTTGTTCCTAGGAAGATGTTGCTGCGGCTGAGGTCGAAGAGGTTGCTGCCTGTGTTCTCCTCAAGGATTTTGATGGATTCCTTTCGCACATTGAGGTCCTTCATCCATTTTGAGTCTATTTTTGTGTGTGGTGTAAGGAAATGGTCCAATTTCATTTTTCTGCATGTGGCTGTCCAATTTTCCCAGCACCATTTATTGAAGAGGCTGTCTTTTTTCCATTGGACATTCTTTCCTGCTTTGTCGAAAATTAGTTGACCATAGATTTGAGGGTCTATTTCTGGGCTCTCTATTCTGTTCCATTGATCTATGTGTCTGTTTTTGTGCCAGTACCATGCTGTCTTGATGATGACAGCTTTGTAATAGAGCTTGAAGTCCGGAATTGTGATGCCACCAACGTTGGCTTTCTTTTTCAATATCCCTTTGGCTATTCGAGATCTTTTCTGGTTCCATATAAATTTTAGCATTATTTGTTCCATTTCTTTGAAAAAGATGGATGGTACTTTGATAGGAATTGCATTAAATGTGTAGATTGCTTTAGGTAGCATAGACATTTTCACAATATTTATTCTTCCAATCCAGGAGCATGGAACATTTTTCCATTTCTTTGTATCTTCCTCAATTTCTTTCATGAGTACTTTATAGTTTTCTGAGTATAGATTCTGTGTCTCTTTGGTTAGGTTTATTCCTAGGTATCTTATGGTTTTGGATGCAATTGTAAATGGGATTGACTCCTTAATATCTCTTTCTTCTGTCTTGCTGTTGGTGTAGAGAAATGCAACTGATTTCTGTGCATTGATTTTATATCCTGACACTTTACTGAATTCCTATATAAGTTCTAGCAGTTTTGGAGTGGAGTCTTTTGGGTTTTCCACATATAGTATCATATCATCTGCGAAGAGTGATAATTTGACTTCTTCTTTGCCGATTTGGATGCCTTTAATTTCCTTTTGTTGTCTGATTGCTGAGGCTAGGACCTCTAGTACTATGTTGAATAGCAGTGGTGATAATGGACATCCCTGCCGTGTTCCTGACCTTAGCGGAAAAGCTTTCAGTTTTTCTCCATTGAGAATGATATTTGCGGTGGATTTTTCATAGATGGCTTTGATGATATTGAGGTATGTGCCCTCTATCCTTACACTTTGAAGAGTTTTGATCAGGAAGGGATGCTGTACTTTGTCAAATGCTTTTTCGGCATCTATTGAGAGTATCATATGGTTCTTGTTCTTTCTTTTATTGATGTGTTGTATCATATTGATTGATTTGCGGATGTTGAACCAACCTTGCAGCCCTGGAATAAATCCCACTTGGTCGTGGTGAATAATCTTTTTAATGTACTGTTGAATCCTATTGGCTAGTATTTTGTTGAGTATTTTCGCATCTGTGTTCATCAAGGATATCAGTCTATAGCTCTCTTTTTTGGTGGGATCCTTGTCTGGTTTTGGGATCAAGGTGATGCTGGCCTCATAAAATGAGTTTGGAAGTTTTCCTTCCATTTCTATTTTTTGGAACAGTTTCAGGAGAATAGGAATTAGTTCTTCTTAAAATGTTTGGTAGAAATCCCCCGGAAAGCCGTCTGGCCCTGGGCTTTTGTTTGTTTGGAGATTTTTAATGACTGTTTCAATCTCCTTACTGGTTATGGGTCTGTTCAGGCTTTCTAATTCTTCCTGGTTCAGTTGTGGTAGTTTATATGTTTCTAGGAATGCATCCATTTCTTCCAGATTGTCAAATTTATTGGTGTAGAGTTGCTCATAGTATGTTCTTATAATAGTTTGTATTTCTTTGGTGTTAGTTGTGATCTCTCCTCTTTCATTCATGATTTTATTTATTTGGGTTCTTTCTTTTTTCTTTTTGATAAGTCGGGCCAGGGGTTTATCAATTTTATTAATTCTTTCAAAGAACCAGCTCCTAGTTTCGTTGATTTGTTCTATTGTTTTTTTGGTTTCTATTTCATTGATTTCTGCTCTGATCTTTATGATTTCTCTTCTCCTGCTGGGCTTAGGGTTTCTTTCTTGTTCTTTCTCCATCTCCTTTAGGTGTAGGGTTAGGTTGTGTACCCGAGAACTTTCTTGTGTCTTGAGAAAGGCTTGTACCGCTATATATTTTCCTCTAAGGACTGCCTTTGTTGTGTCCCACAGATTTTGAACCGTTGTATTTTCATTATCATTTGTTTCCATGATTTTTTTCAATTCTTCTTTAATTTCCCGGTTGACCCATTCATTCTTTAGAAGGATGCTGTTTAGTCTCCATGTATTTGGGTTCTTTCCACACTTCCTTTTGTGGTTGAGTTCTAGCTTTAGAGCATTGTGGTCTGAAAATATGCAGGGAATGATCCCAATCTTTTGATGCCGGTTGAGTCCTGATTTAGGACCGAGGATGTGATCTATTCTGGAGAATGTTCCATGTGCACTAGAGAAGAATGTGTATTCTATTGCTTTTGGATGAAATATTCTGAATATATCTGTGATGTCCATCTGGTCCAGTGTGTCGTTTAAGGCCTTTATTTCCTTGCTGATCTTTTGCTTGGATGACCTGTCCATTTCAGTGAGGGGAGTGTTAAAGTCCCCTACTATTATTGTATTATTGTTGATGTGTTTCTTTGATTTTGTTATTAATTGGTTTATATAGTTGGCTGCTCCCACGTTGGGGGCATAGATATTTAAAATTATTAGATCTTCTTGTTGGACAGACCCTTTGAGTATGATATAGTGTCCTTCCTCATCACTTATTATAGTCTTTGGCTTAAAATCTAATTGATCTGATATAAGGATTGCCACTCCTGCTTTCTTCTGATGTCCATTAGCATGGTAAATTCTTTTCCACCCCCTCACTTTATATCTGGAGGTGTCTTCGGGCTTAAAATGAGTTTCTTGGAGGCAACATATAGATGGGTTTTGTTGTTTTATCCATTCTGATACCCTGTGTCTTTTGACTGGGGCATTTAGCCCATTAACATTCAGGGTAACTATTGAGAGATATGAATTTAGTGCCATTGTATTGCCTGTAAGGTGACTGTTACTGTATATGGTCTCTGTTCCTTTCTGATCTACCACTTGTAGGCTCTCTCTTTGCTTAGAGGACCTCTTTCAATATTTCCTGTAGAGCTGGTTTGGTATTTGCAAATTCTTTCAGTTTTTGTTTGTCCTGGAAGCTTTTAATCTCTGCTTCTATTTTCAATGATAGCCTAGCTGGATATAGTATTCTTGGCTGCATGTTTTTCTCGTTTAGTGCTCTGAAAATATCATGCCAGCTCTTTCTGGCCTGCCAGGTCTCTGTGGATACATCAGCTGCCAATCTAATATTTTTACCATTGTATGTTACAGACTTCTTTTCCCGGGCTGCTTTCAGGATTTTCTCTTTGTCACTGAGACTTGTAAATTTTACTATTAGGTGGCGTGGTGTGGGCCTATTCTTATTGATTTTGAGGGGCGTTCTCTGAACCTCCTGAATTTTGATGCTCATTCCCTTTGCCATATTGGGGAAAATCTCCCCAATAATTCTCTCCAGTATACCTTCTGCTCCCCTCTCTCTTTCTTCTTCTTCTGGAATCCCAATTATTCTAATGTTGTTTCTTCTTATGGTGTCACTTATTTCTCGAATTCTCCCCTCGTGGTCCAGTAGCTGTTTGTCCCTCTTTTGCTCAGCTTCTTTATTTTCTGTCATTTGGTCTTCTATATCACTAACTCTTTCTTCTGCCTCATTTATCCTAGCAGTTAGAGCCTCCATTTTTGATTGCACCTCATTAATAGCTTTTTTGATTTCAACTTGGTTAGATTTTAGTTCTTTTATTTCTCCAGAAAGGGCTTTTATATCTCTCGAGAGGGTTTCTCTAATATCTTCCATGCCTTTTTCGAGCCCGGCTAGAACCTTGAGAATTGTCATTCTGAACTCTAGATCTGACATATTACCAATGTCTGTATTGATTAGGTCCCTAGCCTTTGGTACTGCCTCTTGTTCTTTTTTTTTGTGTTGAATTTTTACGTCTTGTCATTTTGTCCAGATAAGAGTAAATGAAGGGGCAAGTAAAATACTAAAAGGGTGGCAACAACCCCAGGAAAATATGCTTTAACCAAATTAGAAGAGATCCAAAATCGTGAGTGGGGAGAAAGGAGATAAAAAGAGGTTCAAAAAGGAAGAACGAAAAAAAAAAAAAGAAAAAAGAAAAAAAAAAAGAAAGGAAAAGAATTTTTTAAAAAAGAAAACACCTAAGAAAAATGTAAAAAAGAAAAAATATATATATTAGATAAACTAGTTAAAAATCATTAAAAAAGAAAAAGGTAACAGTTAAAAAAAAAAATTTTACCCGAAGGCGAAAATAAAAAAAAAAAAAAAAGAAAAGAAAAGAAAAAAAAAAAAACAAAAAATGAAAAAGAAAAAATTAAGTTAACTGCAAGACTAAAAAAACATCACAGGAAAAAAGCCATGAGTTCCGTGATTGGCTTTCTCCTCCTCTGGAATTCTGATGCTCTCCTTGGTATTGAAACCGCACTCCTTGGTAGGTGAACTTGGTCTCAGCTGGATTTCTTGTTGATCTTCTGGGGGAGGGGCCTGTTGTAGTGATTCTCAAGTGTCTTTGCCCCAGGCGGAATTACACCGCCCTTACCCGGGGCCGGGGTGAGTAATCTGCTCGGGTTTTCTTTCAGGAGCTTTTGTTCCCTGAGCGCTTTCCGTAGAGTTCCGGAGGACAGGAATACAAATGGCAGCCTCCTGGTCTCTGGCCCGGAGCAGCCGCGAGCCCAGGGCCCCACTCCTCAGTGTGCCCTCAGAGAACAGCGCCCAGTTACTCCCGTCTGCCTGACCTCCGGCCATGCTCTGAGCTCACCGAAACTGCGACCGGTTCAAGGTAACACCGAGCTGTGAGCTTACTGTCGGCTCTGTCTCTGTAGCCAGCTTTCCCGTTCCAATAGCCGCAAGCTCTGCGACACTCAGACACCCCCAATCCTTCTGTGACCCTGCGGGACCTGAGGCCACACTGACCCCGCGTGGGCTTCGCCCCGGTTTAGCCTCTGGAGCGATGTCCCTCAGCGGAACAGACTTTTGAAAGTCCTGATTTTGTGTGCGGTTGCTCCTCCGCTTGCCGGGAGCTGGCCCCTCCCCTCCGGGGTCTATCTTCCCGTCGCTTTGGATTCACTTCTCCGCCGGTCCTACCTTTCAGAAAGTGGTTGTTTTTCTGTTTCCAGAATTGCTGTTCTTCTTCTCTTCGATATGCCAATGGATTTTCAGGTGTTTGCAATCTTTAGATAAGCTATCTAGCTGATCTCCAGCTAGCTGACGCAGTCTCAGCTTGCTACTTCTCCGCCATCTTGACTCCTCCTCCTCATCTACTACCATTTTAAATTTGTTTGTTTTATCTCTTTTTTTTTCCATTATAGAAATAAGAGTCAAACTATTTTTATTCATCTGGATCCACTTTTTTTTTTTCCTGTGTTTACTCAGGATATGAACTATGTCAACAATAAACATCAGAACAAGACTCTTTTTAAAATTTTATGCAAAATACAACAGGGTGTACGTTGAATAAATAAATGTTTGAAGTCCAAATGAATACAGGTGCTTTTGTAAACCTCATACCGATTCAAAAATAAACTTAGAATTTATTTTACTGTAGTGAGAGCCTAATATCCTATTATCTCCTAAGTTTTAAATAAACAACTTGATGACAGATTACAGTACTGTCCCTTTGGGTTCCCCTTCACTCAGAAATTCCTGCTTTGTCTTGCCTCCTTTCTAGCTGCCTCATCATTTATGGCAACTTAGCACGGGAGAACTAGTTTTGCTCTATCATAGAGAGCAGAGGCAGTTCCTAATGTGTACTTACTCAGACCCTTTTTATAAAGATAAATGTCTCTTTAAGTTATACAAATTGATAGTTCAGTTTTATTTAAGTCGCTGTAAGGTGCATGTGCTGTAAGTAGTGTTTTTCAAATAATGATGGGTCCCACATATATATATTTTATGATATTTATATAGGCAGGGTAATAAGGGAAATGAATAAGAAAGAGGAAACAAGTACTATATGAAGTCCCAATGTGTGCGTGTGTTACCAATTTACTTATCTGCTTCCTCTGGATGAAATTTTAGAATGCTTAAATCAGACTGAATTATAAAAACTTCCTAGGCCTTTTCTTGTATATGCCCCTTTGTGCATGTGAACAAGTGTTTCTCCAGTGTATATTCAGGAATTACTGAGTCATAAGGTATGAGCATTTAAATTTTTATGAGATCATTTTAAATTACTCCTTAAAGTAGCTGTTCTAATTTACATTCTCACTAGAAATGACTGTATAGTACACACTTTCTGTGCCTTAGCTTAATGATGAGTTAATATCATTCTCCTCTCTAGAGCCACCTTTTATTCCTGTTCTGATTTAAATGTTTTATAATTGACGACTATATTATTTTAGTCATTAGCCTTAAGTTTGTAATGTGTCTATTTTTAGCTAATTCTTAACTTATTTATATCTTTAGTTCTGAATAGGATAAGCTAGGAACAGATTTTCATTTCCATCTGAAGAGCTCATTCTTAAATTCCAAGGTATTTTGTAAAAAATTTTAATTATAACTGTATTTAAATATATATAAAATTACTGTTATTACATTATCAGAGTCATAATATTTTGGATGGGCCAAACTATCTTATTGATATACTTTTCCATTTTACTATACAATTTGAATACTTTTTTTTCTCTTTGAAATATATTGTTTATAATATTCCTGTACATATCCTGGGTTTCAACTTTTTCATTTAACAGACCTAAAAGTATTACAATTTTTGGAAAGCTACATATCTCTATTTTTAAATTATTTTAGGTTAATTTGTTAGACATAAAGGTCTAATTTCAATTTCCCTTTAGAATTTTCGGGTTATTCTTCACTGAAATTTGTCATCTATTTTTGCTAAACATTTATAATTTTATTCTTTTCTTTAACAAATTTCAATTTTAAGGTAATGTTTATCAATGCTGGTCTTTAAAATGAATTCTACTCAACATTTGGTGGTACTTTTAATTCTGAGGATCCAGGACTTTCTAATTCAGGAAAATTCTAGGATTTCTTTTTTTTTTTAAATTTAATCTAATTTATTTATTTGACAGATGGAGATCAGAAGTAGGCAGAGAGGCAGGCAGAAGGAGACAGAGAAGCAGGCTCCCTTCTGAGCAGAGAGCCCAATGCGGGACTCGATCCTAGGACCCTGGAATCATGACCTGAGCCGAAGGCAGAGGCTTAACCCACTGAGCCACCCAGGCACCCAAATTCTTGGATTTCTATTTCAATTTCTAAACCAATTATTCTCCATTATATTGCAGAAGCACTTAAATGAACAGTGGGGGCTAGAACAGAAAAGATAATGTACTTAATCTAGGATTATTCCTATCACAGAAATGGACAGAATTTTGGTTTATGCAGGAGCTCAACAATTGTTACATACTGTAATAGCAAATTTAAAAAAATATATTTTATTTATTTATTTGACAGACAGAGATCACAAGTAGGCAGAAAGGCGGCAGAAAGAGATGAGAGATAAGGAAGCAAGCTCCCTGCTGAGCAGAGAGCCTGATGAGGGGCTCGATCCCAGGACCCTGGGATCATGACCCAAGCCGAAGGCAGAGGCTTTAACCTACTGAGCCACCCAGGTGCCCCAGCATATATATATATATATATATTTTTTATTATTGAAGTATAGTTGACACACAATTTTACACTAGTTTCAGGTATACAACACAGTGATTCCCCGTGTGTTGGGCTTGGCTCACCACCAGTGTAGCTACCATCCATCACCCTACAAAGCTGTTATAATACCATTATCTATATTCCCTATGTTGTACATTTTATTCCTGTGACTTATTTATTCCATAACAAATAACAGCGTAAGTTTCATTTCAAAGATTTACATCTATTTAGCATTTGGTAGTAAGAGTACTATACCACAAAATTGTAAAAGAATAGGAAAAATAGCAAAATTAACTTATTAATTTATTATTCACTTGGGTTTAGTCCAGAAATCAGAATCTAAGTCTAGGTTTTGCAAGCAGGTAGTTCATTTGGGGAATTGATCCCAGAGACTGGAACTGGGCAGATGGGAGAGAACAAAGCAAGGAAGAAAGGGAACCCAATTAAAAGATGAATAGGTTAGTTTCTTCTGTGGGAACCTGGGATCAGTGTTGCTAGGGATGACCTAAGAAAGCTTATATCATGCATTTCGAATTCATCTAAAACACAAATGAGGGGAATGTGTCTATTGCCTTTTCTGCTCATTAATCAAATGTAAGCCCAGAATTCTTACATCCTTCTTATTTCCAGGTTTGTGCATGCAAAGATTTTCCCAGTTTGAGTATCTGAGTAGATTCAATTAGACTCACAGAGTATACTCATCTTTTATTTAAAGGCTTTTATTCAAAGGCAAATGCTATGGTCCATCAAGAGTTGCAGGCAAGTTTCAGGGGTCCCAGATACATTCTATGCAAAAACTCCTCAGAGGACCTTATTCACAAACAATGGAGGATGCTCTCTCTTCAGTTAAAACCATGGACATCTGTGTGAGGAAGTTTGCATTTGAGAGAACTCAAAGCAGAAGTTCCTAGTGAAGGTCTGAAATACCTCTTTGGCCACTTAATCAAGAAAAACTGACTTAACTGATTCAGCCAGTAGCAAACCATCAGTAAGGAACTGATTTGGGGGTCACCAACAGAGTTTCAATATAAAACCGCATATCATAGGTCTGTCTTATTTTAGCCGAGAGTCAAAAGCCAGACATCCAAGACATAGATAAAGATTTTTCAGCCCAGTTGTAAATCAACTGTACACGTGCCAGATGGTTGAACAGCTTCCTACAGGCATCCACACAGTGGAAGGAGAAGATGAAGGCATAAAGCAAAACATATCGGATGTAGCTGAGGAAGGCATTTTCAGGATAAATCTTCAACTTCTATTGTAACAATAATGAATGCCCAAAGATGGGTGAAAATAGGTAATGAAAGTATAAAAGATATCCAACATAGAAAAAGGAGACAATGTCATTTATTGGCTCAAGGCTTTTAGAGTATATTACTTATATTTAATAACTAAAACCTTAACATTTATTTATATGCAGTTTTTCAGTTAACTTAATGAAGCAGATCTGAAGATGGTTAAGTGTCATATCTTGTCAATATTATTGTATCATTTCTAAGATTTTTGGAGAAATTACTTATTTTTCACTTAGGAAAGACACATAACATGCCCCTGAATCATAATAATATTAATAACAATAAGTTTAGTTTTTTCATGTCATGTTCACCATTTGAAGGAATAAGCATTAACTTATTATAACATATTTATAAAATTACAATATTGTCCCAACATGTATATAAGTTGGTAGATAATGATAAAAAGTATACCATCAAGGTAAAATAATAACGAGTAGTTTTGACATTTCTTTGGGATTTAGTTCTAGTAATATTTAGCATTTCAAAGCATATAGGGTAGGTTTGAAATTTAATGAGCAGCAAGGAAGATCAGAATTACCTTTTTAAGGCAAAATACAGATTAATATTTTCAAAAACCTACAGTTGGTTACTTGAGGATTCTCAGGAGATTCATCGGGTGACTGAGTTGGAAAAAAATCCAGAGGCCCTAAAAGTTTTAACAAAATTTAGAGGACTGATTTAAAGTGATATTTATCAGTTTCTATATATTTGAAATATTTGCGATTTTTAGGAAAAAGTGATTAGAAATATTTGTAAGTTTAATATAACTTTCCCTTTAAATATAGGATAGAGATTTCATTTTTTAATTTTCAAAATTCATTCTCTCCATATGGAAAAGGCAAATGTTTTTGTCCATAAAAAAAATAATCACCCACAAAATTGATATGGTGTGTGTTTCATTCTTTTCCTTTAAGAAAATGATGCAAGAAGGAATACATATCATAGAGTTATACAAAATGGAAATATAATTATTTTTAAGAGATTTATTTATTTATTTGGGAGAGAGAGAAAGATGAGTGAGGGGGGTGTGAGGAGAGGGAGAGGCAGGATCCCCGCTGAACAGGGAGCACAATGCAAGGCTCTACCCCAGGACACTGAGATCATGACCTGAGTGGAAGACAGACACTTAACCAACTAAGCCACCCAGGAGCCCCAGGAATATAATTATTTGTGTAGTAAAAAATTACTACAGAAGTGAATTTATAAAGAAAAATAACTTATTTATAGTAAAGGTTAAATCTCCCTTACAATCAGTTTACTGTTCTATGTAGGATCAATTTTGAAAGCTTTAGCATAGTAATGCAAATGTATACAAATATAAATATATAAATTAAGAATCATCAGAAGTAACTAAGAATGTAAAATAATAGGTTATAATATAAAGATATGAATAAAAGTGATTTAAAAGAAGATGAACAATACTTATTAATGTTTTCAGTGAATATTAACGATTATATATATATGTATCATATGAAGAGTATGTATGAACATATGAACAGTATGTATCAGTTAGGGTCCAATTAAGATGATAAAATCACATAATAATTTGAGGAAGAGAGTTAAATATCAGTAATTATTAATTATAACAGGTGATTACTTATAAAAAGGTAAAAAAAAAAAACCTCTAAAAAATCATCTAGGCCCAAAAGAGATTATTCAAGAAAAGAATAAATTTGGCAGAGTCCCTCCCAAGGTTGGGATTCCGATGGCAGGAGAAGGTATGGTTGCAGCTCACAGGATGGAGGAGAAATTTGTTGAGTTGCCCTGCCAGGGCTGGTCTAAAGTCAGTAAACCCAATACTGGCACATAAGAAACTGCAGACTAGGACTGGAGTGCTCAAAGCCTCTTGCAGGGGTATCTGTGGGTGTAAGCAGGTGAGCAGAATGTATTTGTTGGTTCCAAGAAGCTGAAAATGCCCTGATGAGATATAGGTAGGCAAGGCCAGGAAGCTGATCTTAAATAAGGTAAATAAATCATTAACTATTTATGAAAAGATTAATATATTTATGTTGATTAAATGTTTACATCCATCAAAAAAACATTATTTAAAAAGTAAGATCATAAGGCACAAAGGAGAAAATATTTATCACACATTTTTTCAAAAAGCTTATTATCAAGAATATGTAAGCAAGTCCTATAAATCATTGAGGTAAATATAAAAAACTAAATAGAAATATTGGCAAAAAGTAAAAGAAGCATGTTTATCTTACATCATACACAAAGATCAATTCTAAATGGATTAAAGAAAAGTAAAACACTAATGCAAAGGGATATATGCACCCTAATGATTATTAAAGCATTACTTAACAATAGCCAAGATATAGTAGCAATACAAATTGTCCATCCATTGATGAATGGATAAAGATATGAGATACACACACACACACACACACACAGATATTACTCTGCCATAAAAAGGATGAGATCTTGCCATTTGCAACATGGATGGACCCACAGGATATTATGTGAAGTGAAATAAGTCAGACAGAGAGAGACAAATACCATCTGATTTCATTTATATGTACAATCTAAAATACAAAACAAATGAATAAGCAAACAAAAAGCAGAATCAGACCTATAAATACAGAGAAGTATTTCAACTGATAGTTGCCAGAGGACGGGGAGGGAAGAGGCAAAATGGGAGATGGGAAGAAGGAGATACAAGTTTCCAGTTATTGAATGAACTCATGGGAATAAAAGGTATAGCATAGGGAATACTGTCAATGGTATTTTAATAGTATTGTACAGTGATACAGTGACAGATGGTAGCTACACTTGTGATGGGCATAGCATAATATCCAGAGGTGTTGATTCACTACGTTGCACACCTGAAACTAATATAACATTGTGTGTCAACTATACCTGAATTAAAAAAAAAAATGGATTAAAGGCCTGAAACTATTAAACTCCTAGAAGAAAACATAAATAAAGAGCAACTTGACATTGACCTTAGCAATGATTTTTTGGGATATTACACAAAAGTTTAGGCGACAAAAGAAAAAAAGACAAGTGGGACTACATCAAACTAAAAAGCTTCTGCACGCTGGAGGACCTAGATGCCTCAATTGGTTAAGAGACTGACTCTTGATTTTGGCTCACGTCATGATCTCATGGGTTGTGGGATCGAGCCCTGAGTCAGGCTCCATGTTCAGCAGGGAGTCTACTTGAAAGATTTTCTCCCTCTACCCTTCCCCCTACTCAAACACTCACTCTTTTTGTCTTTCAAATAAAATAAATCTTTAATAAAATAAAAAGCTGCTGCACAGCAAAGGAAACAATCAACAAAGTGAAAACATAACTTATGAAATGGAGAAAATATTTGCAAGCCATATGTCCAACAAGGGGATAATATCCAAAATATATAAAGAATTCATACAATTCAACACCAAAATAAATAAACAGATAGGTAGACAGATGAAGGGCTAACTAAATAGATAAATAAATAAGCTATATAGATAGATACATAAATAGCATAAATAGATAAATAGCATGATTTAAAAAATGGGCAAAGGACCAAGACAGACATTTTTCCAAATACCAACAGACATATGAAAATCTGCTCAATATCACTAATCATGAAGGAAATGCAAATTAAAATGAGATACCACCTCACACCTGTCAAATGATTATCAGAAAGATAAAAAAAGTAAAACAAGTGTTGGCAAGAACATGGAGAAAAGGCAACCCCTTATACACTGCTGGTGCTAATGTAAATTGGTGATGGCACTGTGGAAAACAGTATGGAGGATCTTCAAAAAATCAAAAATGAAGTGAGCACGACCTAGCAATCCCTTTGTTATGTATATACCCAAATGAAATGAAAGAAATGAAACCAGTACCTTAGAGATATATCTGAACTTTCAAAAAAACATAGCACATATATACGATGGAATATTATTGTCTCAAAAATAAGGAGATCCTGTCATTTGTGAGAACATGGATAAACCTGGAGGACACTACACTAAGTGAAATAAGGCAGACACATAAAGGAGAAAACTGCATGATCTCACGTATTTCTGGAAAATTTTAAAAAGGTGAATACCTAGAAGCAGAATAGCATGTTGGTTTCCAGGTTGGGGGAAGTAGAGCAAATAGGAAGATGTTGGTCAGAGGTACAAAGTCACAGTTATATAGGATGAATAAATCTAGGAATCTAATAATATACAACATGATGGCCATAGTTACTAATAACTGGAAACTTGCTAAAAGAGTAGGTTTCATGTACTTTCATCACACACACACACACACACACAAGAAAAATGACAACTATGTCGGGTGATGTTTAAACAGCTTGATTATAATAGTTATTCATATATAAAGATAGTAACTTTGTGCACCTTAAATATATACAATCTTTAATAAATAAAATAAAATCAGTAAATATAGTTCTTCCATGGGTTCCATGTGCCTTTTTGCTTGAATTATGGTTCCCATCACTTCAGCAGATCTCTGTGCTATATTTGGTATTGATCATCTCCCCCAACCAATATCCATTCTAACTTCCCTTTAATGTAAAGTGTCACTTGGGTGGGCCATTCTGGAATGTGTTCTAAACCTCCATTTGCTGAAATCTGAAAAATGATCACCTGTTCAGGTCAGGTTGCTGTGTAAGACCCCTCACAGTTAAAATACATCATGGGAGCATCAGGAGACACTTAAGTGGATTACCTGGGTTGCACACATATTTCTTCTTGTCCCCATGGTGTAAAAGCAGCTCCACCTCCTTCTTCGCCAGTTTGGTGACTCTTTTTTTCCACCTGCCAGTAACTGGGCAAAGTTTAAAATGTTTTGACAGTACCTGTAGCAGGTAATCCACTGATACCATTTCTTTTTTTTTTTTTTTTTTTGTCTCCTGGCAACAGTGTACCCCTCTATGAGGGCCACTACTTCTGAATTTTCAGAGCCCCAATTTGTGGTAATGGAATGCACAGTTACCTATCTGAATCACTGGAAGAGACAGTGATCAGAGCCACTCTTCCTTCAGATCAAGGGTCAGAGGCCCATATGACTTTAAGTTTGTTGAGGTATTTTCTCATGATTATTAATTGAGTTCAGAGTTCTGGAGAATACTAAAAAGGATGCTCTCCTCATCTCCTCAAATCAGGAGGAATGCAATATCAGCCTGGTTTATGATTCATGACATTAATCTTATTTGGGTAAGTTGATGTCTGACAAGTTTCTCTACAGTAAAATTACTATTTTTCTTTTTCATACTGTGTTGTTGTAATAACTTAGGTGTTGAAACAAGGCTACACTCAAAGGGAAGGAAAGTAGACTCCATATATTGAAGGGCGGAGCATCAAAGACTACAGACATATGTTACAATCATTATAGTAATTAATAAGTAACTCAGAGGAGATAACTTGAAGGTATGCAAGTAGTCTGTTTTTCCTCAAAGTTTAACATGCTAATTTTATAATTCAATGGATATTGTATATAGCAGTTATTTTTGAATAACTGAAAAATAATGATTTTCTACTTCCTACATTCCTTCTACATTTATGATTCAGAATTATGTTAGGATGATTTATTTCTTCTCTCCCATTCATTCAATCATTTATTCAATCACTTTTATTTATATAACACTACAATAATTTTATGTTACAATAGAAACTATGTTATAATAGAAATTGACTATGTTATAATAGAAATTCTATGTTATAATAGAAAATGACTACAAATTTAACAATTTAGAACAACATACATTTATGGACTCATGGTTCTGTAGGCCAGAACTCTGGCAAGGTATGACTAGGTTCTCTATCCAGAGACTTGATTACAAGGTCAAAAACAAGATGTCAACCAGACTAGATTCTCCTTGAAACAAGAGGAAAAAACAAACAAACAAACAAACAAACAAAAACATTTCCAAACTCATTCTTTTAGTTACAAGAATCCAATTTCTGTGGTTGTAAAATGAAGATCTCCCTTTCTTTGCTGGTTGTCACATGGAAGCTATTCTCATCTAGAGACCACTCTCAGATCCTGCTGACATGATCCCCAGTAGGCAAGTCATGGCGTGAATGTTTGCTTTCTTTTAGGCAGATTATCCAATTTGGATAATCTCCCTTTCTTAAGGTCAATGTTACCATATAACAAGGCTTAGTCATGGGAGGGATATCCATTATAGTCACTATCCTAGAAATTATATAGGGTATGTGCACCAGGAGGACTGACAATCTTGGGGAGCATCTTTTTTTTAAATTTTTAAATTTTTTTATTAACATATAATGTATTGTTAGACCCAGGGATGCAGGTCTGTGAATCACCAGGTTTACACACTTCATAGCACTCACCATAGCACATACCTTCTCTTGGGGAGCATCTTACATTCTCCCTTTCAAAGGATAGTCCCATGGGTATTTCTTCTTTGGGT
Source organism: Mustela lutreola (assembly GCF_030435805.1). NCBI lineage: Eukaryota > Metazoa > Chordata > Mammalia > Carnivora > Mustelidae > Mustela > Mustela lutreola. The sequence goes on from NC_081291.1 coordinate 136,456,710, forward strand.
TAAAGTCCAATATTATTGGGGCACTGGGGTGGCTCAGTCAGTTAAGTGGCTGCCCTTGGCTCAGGTCATGATCCCAGGGAGCCCCAAATCGGTCTCCCCTGACAGCAAAGAGTCTGTTTATCTCTCTCTCCCTCTGCTGTTCCCCTTGCTTATGCACTTTCTGTCTCTTAAATAAAAAAAATTTTATTTAAAAAAATCCAATATTATCAATTATTTTGTTGCTGTACTTGTACCGGATTTGGTTACTAAAAGCCCCTTCAGATAGGTTGTTATATTGTTTTGACATGACCACTTTCATTTTTTTTTCAGCATTCCTTCACTTTCTGGCACTGCAAGAGGCTCCAGGTTCATCTTCTATATTCCCTAGCCAACATTAGAATATGCTATTTCATTAATGAGACCTATTATACATAGAAAAGCAATATCTGGGTGGTGGGTCTACTTATTGCTACTGGGGTGTCTTTGCTTTTAAGCCCTTTCAAATGGCAGAGCAAGAAAATATTTTATGCAGACTAACCTATGTATATGTATGTAGGTATGTATCTACCTATCTACCTATCTCTCTATAATCTATGAATCACATGTTTATCTATATATCTATATCTATATTAAGCTGAACATGAATTCATGTTATCTATAAGCCAGAAGGGAGCTCTCACTAGGAACCACATCTACCAACATCTTGATCTTGGACTCCCCAAGCTCCAGAACAGTGAGAAATAAATTTATATTCTTTAAGCCATTTTGTCTATGGTATTTTGTTATGGAAGCCTCAGCGTAGACAGAAGTTAAACATCTTTCATATGCTTATTTTTTACTTGTGTACCTTCTTTGATGAATTGTCTTTTTATACTATTTGCTCAATTTTTCTATTGGGTTGTCTTACTTATTAATTTTCAGGATTTTCTGGTATATTTTGGATATGATTCCTTGTCAGTTATGTTTTTCAAATATTTTTTTTTTATGGCTTGTCTTCTCATTCCACTAATGGTCTTTTACAAAACAGAAATTTTCAATTTTAATAAAATTTCAATTTTAATATTAAAATTTTCAATTTTAATAATTTTAATAAACTAGATTTTCTCCTTCGTTTTCTTCTAGATGTGCTATAGTTGTTTTTTGTTTTGTTTTGTTCTGTTTGTTTCAGGGGTACAGGTCTGTGATTTATGAGACCTATGCAATACACAGCACCCACCACAACACACACCCTCCCCAGAGTCCATCACCCAGCCACACCATCACTCCCCACTCCTCCACTCCTGCAACCCTCAGTTTGCTTCCTGAGATTAAGAGTTTCTTATGGTTTTTCTCCTTCTCTGGTTTCATCTTGTTTCACTTTTTCCTCTCTTCCCCTTATGATCCTTTGCCTTGTTTCTCAAACTCCATGTATCAGTGAGATCACATGATAATTGTCTTTCTCTGATTTGCTTATTTCCCTTAGCATAATACCCTCTAGTTCCATCCATGTTAAGCAAATGGCAGGATTTCATTCTTTTTGATGACTGCATAATATTCTACTACACACACACACACACACTCTCTCTCTGTCTCTCTCTCTGCCTCATCTTTATCCACTCATCTGTTGAGGACGTCTGGGCTCTTTCCATAGTTTGGCTATTGTGGACATTGCTGCTATAAACATTTGGGTGCACGTGCCCCTTTGGATCACTACCTTTATATTTTGGGGGTAAACACCCAGTAGTTCAATTGCTATGTCATAGGGTAGCTCTATTTTCAGCTTTTTGAGGAATATCCATACTGTTTTCAAAGTGGTTGTACCAGCTTGTATTTCCACCAACAGTATAGGATGCCAAGATGTCATTTCCTAACTTGTTAATTTTAGCCATTCTTACTGGTGTGAGGTGGTATCTCATTAGGGTTTTGATTTGTATTTCCCTGGTGCCGAGTGATGTTAAGCACTTTTTTATGCTTTCATTTCATCAATAATCCTAAAATTTGTATGGAACCAGAAAAGACCCTGAATAGCCAGAGGAATGTTGAAAAAGAAAACCAAAGCTGCTGGCATCACAATGCTAGACTTCAAGCTCTATAACAAAGTTATAATCATCAAGACAGTATGGTACTGGTACAAAAATAGACACATAGATGAATGGAACAAAATAGAGAACTCAGAAATGGTCTCTCAACTCTATGGTCAACTAATTCTTTACAAAGCAGGGCAGAATATCCAATGGAAAAAAGGTAGTCTCTTCAACAAATGATGTTGGGAAAATTGGACAACCACATACACAAGAATGAAACTGGACCATTTCCTTATACCGTACACAAAAATAGATATAAAGTGGATAAAAGACCTCAATGTGAGACAGGAATCCATCAAAATCCTTGAGGAGAACACAGCCAGCAACCTCTTAGATCTTAGGTGCTGCAATTTCTCCCTAGACATATCACTAAAGGCTAGATAAGCTGTAGTTTTAAATTTTAGATACAAGTCTTAGGAAATTTTGAGTTTAATTTTGTATAAAATGTGAGGCTATGAAGAATTTATTTATTTATTTATTTATATTATTATTATTATTAATTTTTACATACAAGCTTCTAAATGTTTCAGAAAAATGTATTGAAAAGACTATCATACCTCTGTTGAACTGACAATCGCAATCTGGTCTAAAATCAGTTGACTCTGTTTATGTACATCTATTTTTGTGCTCTTCATCTGTTCCATTCACTTATAGGTCTATTATTTCCCAATACATTGCCTCAATTACTATGGATTTATAATAATTCCATTATTCAGGTATTGTGAATACTCCAACTCTGTTCTTCTTCCTCTTCTTCCTTCTTCCTCCTTCTTCTCTTTTATCCTTCTTTATGTAGAATGGTTCTGGCTGTTCTCATTGTTTTGCCTTCTCATATAAATATTAGTACCTATAACTAGCCAGCTGGGGTTTTGCTTGAGATTACCTTGACTTTTATAGACCAAATTGGGAGGAACTGAAATCTTAATAAAACTGAATCTTCTAATCCATATACATGAATATACATGGGTATTTCTTCATTTACATCACTTATTTTTTTTTTCATCAGTGTTTTATAGTTTTCCATGTATAAAACCTATACACAACTTGTTAGGCTAAAACCTAAATATTGCAGGGGGAGCCTGGGTGGCTCAGTGGGTTAAGCCACTGCCTTTGGCTCAGGTCATGATCTCAGGGTCCTGGGATCGAGCCCCACATCAGGCTCTCTGCTCAGCGGGGAGCCTGCTTTCCTTTCTCTCTCTCTCTGCCTGCCTCTCTGACTACTTGTGATTTCTCTTTGTCAAATAAATAAATAAAATCTTTAAAAAAAAAATAAAACCTAAATATTGCATTTTTGTTATTGTTGCTATGTAAATGGCATTTTTTTAATATAAGATTTTGTTTTTCATTCTGCTATATAAGAAAATTTACTTTTATATTGATACTTTTACCCTTCTCCCTTGTGATACTTGCTAATAGTTCTAGGAGATTTTTGGAGAGTCTTTGAGGTTTTCTACATAGCCAACAATGCCATCTGGAAATTAAAAAAAAAAAAAAAAAAAACTTTTATTTCTTCTTTCCAATATAGATACATTTTAGTTATTTTTCTTGTCTCATTAAGTCACTCAAGACAGATACTTAAACAATAGATCCATCCAGGGGTCCCAATTCTGTATCTTTAATAGATGCAAGGTATATTGTATTTTTCTATCCTTTTATTTTTTTAACTTATCTACATATTTATATTTTAAATGGGTTTCTTGTAAGTAGAATGTGTTTGAGTATTGCTTCTTACAACTTCTTTCACTGATATGCTAACCTAATTACTTTTAAAGAGATCATCTTTCCAGCGTTCTATTCCATTTTTTCTGTTTTCTTTTTCTATGTTTCTGCCTTCTCTAGGGTTAATTGATTAATTTTATTACTCTAATTATCTCCTTTATTGATTATTTATACCTATAGTTAAACACTTTTGTGGTTGCCTTAGGATTCATAGTATATATTTCATTTGTTCCAAGGCTAGCTTTAAACAAGATTCATAATATATATTTTATTTGTTCCCATGCTAGTTTCAATTTCCATCATTTCTTATAGAAAGTAGAAGCAGACAGATAACTTCCTAACTTATTTTATGGGGCTGATATTACTCTAATACCAGAAACAAATTGTCATGAATACTACAGACTAGTATTAACTTGCTTCACACATAATAATCTTATATTCCCAAATATTACTTTCTATACTTACTGTCTTCATTTCCCTATTCATTGCTATGACAACATGCAAGGGATGTCTGTGTGGCTCAGTGGGTTAAACATCCAACTCTTCATTTTAGCTTAGGTCATGATCTCAGGGCCCTGAGATGGAGGCCTGCATGATTGGTTCTGCGCTCAATGGGGAGTCTGCTTCTCTCTCTTTCTTCTCTGCCCCTCCCCCTGCTCATGCACTCTCTCTCTCTCTAGCCAAGAGGAGGAAAGGGATGGGATTTTCTTTGGTGGTCCATTCGGACCTTAGGCTTCCTAGGTACTGTGAATCCAATTACCAAGTGTATGGCTTTCACAGACATTATTGTCCTTCCACCTTTAACACATGTAGAACCTAGCATAGATTCCTCCCCCTTTCCCAGCTGCAGTAGATTTCTACTCTGCACCCAGGCTACAGTTTCAGCTTTTGTTTTTGCTCTTTCTTCTGCAGATTAAGGCTCTCCTCAATAAGATAGAAGGGGAGATGGATTCAGGCAAAGGTTCTTATGGGCATAATATTTGGGAACATTTATAATAGTAGAATTTTACATTGGTAACAAATAATGCTTTCCATCCATTAGATTAAAAGTGTAGGTTGTAGTACTAAGTATAAAGACTATTTTATGAAGCTATAAATCCAGAAATTAATAAACAAGACAGTGTTTACTACTAATGGTCAATTAGCATATTATTTTCCCCAGCCAGTTAAATGGCTAAAATAAATGTAACTTAGCTTGTTTCTTTCTGTTCTTATAAGACAGTAATAATCTCTAAAGATAGAAATTAGTCAAGGCATAAGTACATTCTTCATAAATATAAATTTTCAGTTTCATAGCATTTTAGTTAAAAATTAACAAATAATACTGATTGTCTTATTTTGAGAAAAAAAATGTTCCCCCATGTTATAGTTGAAGTCAAGAACTGCAATGATTTATCCTAATACATCTATAATGCATATCTTGGGCTGTAACTGTTTTTCATTGTTTTGATAAATCCATACTTACCTTTTAATTTCACAGAGATTAAAAGAAATTCAAAAAGTCCTAAAAGAGAGCGCTTGGGTGGCTCAGTGGGTTAAGCCGCTGCCTTCGGCTCAGGTCATGATCTCAGGGTCCTGGGATTGAGTCCCGCATCGGGCTCTCTGCCCAGCAGGGAGCCTGTTCCTCCTCTCTCTCTCTCTGCCTGCCTGTCTGCCTGCTTGTGATCTCTCTCTGTCAAATAAATAAATAAAATCTTTAAAAAAAATAAAATCCTAAAAGTTGATGCAATTAGAATGATTATATTATTTATTCTATTGTAGAAGTGGCCTCTCATTATATAAATAATGGACTACTTAGCATATACTGGAAGAAAGACAAATAGGTGGCAGCAAAATGACAAGATGCCAACAGATGGCACTTGTTTTCAAGACAGAGTTGAAATACTTAGGTAAAATATTGATGGCTTAAAGGACAATTGTATAAATAACTTCTTGGAAAGGATTTTGCCCCCCCCCATGATGACAATGAATTTTATCAAAATCCTGAAAAATGAGGATAGATTTCTTTCCTCCTTATTTTTGGAAGAAAAAACATTGATTTTTGTAAGCACCTTAAGGTTAATAAAAATGACATTAAAGGTTCAACTCATATGTGTATCCAAATGCTTCTAGCAAACTTTTCCATATGTGATTGTGGTCATTTATGACTTTTGGTGACTTTGCTAAGCCTTGTTCGCAACCTGACAGTGCAAAGACAGTGAATGGTAACAAAGTGTCACACAGGCTATCAGTGTGATACTTTATAAATGATAATGGTAAGTTTAAATATCTATTTGAAAATGAAAAACAAATACCGTGGCCTTCTATCTCCTTTAATAAGTCTAGCAATCCTTACATAATAAAAGCTTGTTTTTGAAAAACACACTATTTTGCCTTAGGTATTGAAAGATAGATGTTTAGACTAAAGAATTTGCAATGTTTTGCAAAACAACATATTAAATGATTTGAATCCTAAAGCAACTCATTTCCTTTATGTGACAGGCAGAGATCAGCATATGTTAAACTTTTTCCTTACCAACAAGTCATATTACTGCTCATCTTTACAATTTTCTGTCTCATATATTTTGTAAAAAGTTGATAAAGAGTTTTATTGGTATTCACATTATTTGTCAACAAGAGAAACTACTGTTGGTAGGTACCTTTAAGTAAGGCGAGTGTAGTTTTTTTGTTTGTTTTTTAATTGGGTTTTGTATATTTAGTGAAGGTGTAAAATACTAATTCTACTGCAATAAGGATGCTATATTGGTCAAAATCGTACAAAGTTATTTTTGAGAGCACATGAAATAGTCAAATATGTATTTCATTTCAAATAATCTCATTGAATTTTTCCATTTATAATACTTATTTGTAAATCTAATTTCTTTAAGCAGAAACAAGATATTTCTGGTTAAAGAAATTTTAAAAGTACACATAAAAAATAATTTGATAAAAGATGTCCTTTACTAGCCTTAATATTTTTCCTAGTTTGATTAAATATAAAACATGACTACATTTTTCTCCATTTAAAAAAAAAGTGAAAAGAGGAAAGGACTGAATTTTTAAAATAGCAAAAATTATATTCTCAGGAACAAGTTGTTTTTTTTTTTTTTTTTAACACAGATCACTGTGTTCAGTGATCTTCTGTGTTCAATTGTGCTGTGGAATTTGAAGCAATTAACCTGAAATGTGGAAAAGTGATAGCTAGGACATCCTGCCATATGACAGATTGTTTATATAGAATGGCCCCCTCCCAGGCATATTAAAAACACAGCAAAAGAAAATACATAGAAATTTTAGGTAAGCCTTGAAAAAAATACCTTGTCATACACACAGAGAGGGAGAGAAAGAGAGAGAGAAAGAGAATCCTTAACTTCTAGAGTTGAAGATTAAAGGCAAAAATTGTGAGGTAAGCAAGAGCAAAATTATAGAACACCCAGGTATCAGATATGATTAAAGTTTCAGGTACTTTTTTTTTTTTAACTCAAGGATGGTGACCTATCAGTGATTACTGAAATCAAGCTGGTGGGTTGTATCAGGAAAAAAAAAATACAAATAGTAGAACTAAGTATAAAAAAAAAAATAAAGTAGATGACTCTCACTGTAGTGCTTGGATTGAAGTTTTTGAGGTTTTATTGACGAGTCTATTTTCTAATAGAAATTTTGGGTAGAAGTTAATTTGTAGATTTTTATTTGGAAAATATGGGAATCATTGATTTCATTAGATATAATGCACCAAGAGTTATACTTTGTTGTCATGTAGGTCACTCATCAGTTTGTATCTTACCCTGTGATTCTATCCTGACATTCCTTTATAAAAATTCATATTCATAGTTTCTAAAATTCTTGTTTAATCCCATCTTTTTTTAAAGACTTATTTGAGAGAGAGAGAGCTTGCTCGTACGTGCACACACAGGAGTGGGGGAGGAGCAGAAGGAGAGGGAGAAGCAGGATCTGCACTGAGCAGGGAGCCCAACATGGGGCTCCATCCCAAGACCCACAAGATCATGACCTGAGCTGAAAGCAGATGCTCAACTAACTGAGCCACCCAGATGCCCCTAAACCTGTTTTAATTGCTTACTAGCTCCTTATTAGTAGGCTAATTAAAATCATTGAAGTATGACTATTTTATATTTGAATGAGTGCTATTTTTGTTCACCTTTTGGAAATTATACAGGAAGAACTTTAAATAGCATTAATCAGAATGAATCTCCTATAACAAAGGTAAGTTTTATTTTTAGAAACATACAGTTTATGTGTGTGTAGCAAATTATAATACAGATTATAATACAAATGAGAATTAATTTCTCTCTCCCTCCTTTTTTTTTTAAAACCCACTGTACTATGGTCTAGGGTTTCTGTTGTTAATATCTATCAAAATATTTAAAAACATGTTGGCAGAGATTGAAAGCTATGCCCCTTGCCAAAAGCTAGAAAACATAAAACATAAAAAAAAAATGTATTTTCTGTGAAACGAGACCTAGAAATATTTCTTCCTAAACTGTCCCATCCAAGCCATGGGTGGGAAAAAGAGGCACTAAAGAACGATTTAAAACACAAGCTTAAATTATGAAAGTGCATGGAGAGTTCTTAATTTTTGCTATATGGTTATGTCAGAACCCCTACCATAGAAATTAACATATACTGGATTTGGTCTTGAAACTTCCCCTGAAAAAACAAGTTCAAAACTACTCTGTAGGCATATATTAAAAAGAGCCTAGCCCAAGAAATAAACTAGTTTACAATAGAAAAGTTTAAAGTATTTACTAAACAAATTATTTTAAAAGAAATTCAATATTTAAAACAATTTTCTTGGGTGCCTGGGTGGCTCAGTGGGTTTAGCCTCTGCCTTCGGCTCAGGTCATGATCTCAGGGTCTGGGAATCAAGGCCCACATCAGGCTCTCTGCTCAGCAGGGAGCCTGCTTCCTTGTCTCTCTCTGCCTCACTCTCTGCCTACTTATGACCTCTCTCTCCCTGGCAAATAAATTAACAAAATCTTAAAAAAAAAATAGTTTTCTTTAAAAAATAAGACTAGATTCATTATGTAAAATTAAGGCATTGTTTTGTAAAAATCCCTGTTATTTGAATCATACTGGTCTATATTATTTTGCATCATCATTTAGTGCAAATGGGATCCTTTAGTAAATATTCTACCTTAAATTCTACAAAAACAAAAAACAAAACAAAACAAAAAAAAACACATGTTACACTTTAGCTATCTACAGTTGCTGAAGTATTTTAGAGCTAATGGTGTATATGTACTAGCTTGCTTGACCCACTAAAAAGCATTTTCAAATAAATGATCTGAAGAGTAAACATATGTCTATATAAAATCATTATTTTCTTACTTCACTTAAGAGACCATTTTCTTGGACAATGACAACATTTGGGCTTACAATATAAAATAAATATAATATTTTTCTTATTTTTTAACACTAAAAATATTAGGAAATAGTTCATGTCCCACAAACTGAATCCCTGATTATTATCTATGACTTTCAAGTGCCTACATCATTTTATGTTTTTCCTTTATATCTACATGAGAAGTTGTGGAGGGACATTTAGTTTCTCTGTAATGAATTCTCTCTAAGAATTTAGTACTATTAATTTCACATTTCATGCTAACTCATAAAAATATGATTTTACTCAAAATAATATAGTTTTTATGGGAGGATACAACAAAGTAGATAAGAATTAGTTAATTTTTTCATTATAATATTCATGTAAAAATAAAAATAATAAGAATAATGAGATTAACATAATTTTTCTATCTTTTTATTTTTTTTTTACTTTGTCCTTCTTGGTATGACAATCACTGGCAACTGAATAGAAATATGTAAATGAACCAATTTGGGTTTTAGGGCAAAACATGGTTATGCAAATGTTAATTATAATATTAGAAGTATTCTCTAAACTTCAATGTTTTACTTTATGTATCAATTGAAAAGTTTGTTTACCACACTGGCCAAGGAATGCTTAAGATGAATCTTCTACAAATTACCAAGACTGATATTACAAAATCCTTACTTCTGTGTTGATATAACCTTGGTAAAATCCTTCTGAAAAAATAAATCTTCCAAGGCAAGGATAATATAAGGAAATCCTATTATAAATATCTTGAAGATAAAATTATTTTAAATAGCTCAGAACTCTTAAGTGTTAGCATCTGCTCTCAACAAATGTTAAGATAAAGTACCCACAAAGAGTCAGACTATGTTTAAGGTTCACTGTCCTAGTTCTACTGTCACAGATAGAGGTGAACACTTTTGGGGATATGACTAGCAGTGGGTGCCATATTTTAGCTGGCATCATAATCTTAGGGATTATGTGCAGAGTTGTTATTCCACCTGAAGAATAAGGTAAAGAAAGAAGGGGTCAACCAATCTGATATGAAAACCTTAAAATAAACTGATTAGAAAGTCTAGGAATAAGGTTCAGATGAGAACATTGAAATCAGGATTCAGGACCAAGAGAAAAGCAACAGAAAAAAAAATCTTACAATAGCTAGGAACACTGTATCTTCTGGCATATTTGAAATCTCCTCCACTGACCTCAATTATTACCAGTGTGGTATTGCTGCATTATGAATAAAAAAAGAGATATGAAATAAAGATAAACATTTTTATATATTTAGTCAGTAAATAAATTTATATATGTACTTAAAACTTGATTCTTGGGGAAATAAATTAAAGGATTTAAGATTAAGAGTAAGATGAAGATGAGTAATTATGATCACACATGGAAAATGTTTGGAGAGATGGAATTATTCTGTTCTTACTAGGGTGGTTACATGTGTTAAAATCCATTGTACTGTACACCAAAGCAATCAGTATTATGGTATGTTACTTTAAAACATAAAATACGAAATAGGTGAAGAAATATGTTCATACTATCTTCAATGTAGCAACAATATGAATGAAAGCAACAATAAGTTTTCTCAATAGAAATAATGGATCCTAGTTTAAAAGGGAATGGCATCTTTAAAAAATATCATCCCATAGTTCTTGAGTTTTGTTTTGACTTTTTGTTTTCCTCTTTACTTTTAAGTTTGGTAGGCTTCTCTTGACATACATTCAAGTACACTGATTTTTCCTCAGCTGTGCCCAGTCTAGTATTTAACTGTTCAAAGGCATTCTTCATTTCTATTACAGTGTTGTTGTTTTTTTTTATTTCTAGAATTTCCTTTGAATTCTTTCTTATAGTTTCTATATCTATACGTACCATCTCCTCTTACATGATCAGACTTGTCCCTTAGAGCTTTTAACATATTTAATCATAGCTATTTTAACTTCCCTATCTACTTATTCCAAAATTTCTCTCATATCTGAGTCTCATTCTGATGATTTCTTTGTCTCTTCAAAGTGTATTTTTTCTTGCCTTTTTGCACACATTTTAACATTTTTATTGCAAAACACACATTGCAATGAGTAGTAGAGATTGGGGTATAAATCTTTAGTATTGGGATTTATGTTAATTGGGCTAGCAGTTGAAAGTTGTTTAATGTTTTCTATAGTTATATATATCAGGGTTTCAAGTACTTCTAGTGTCTTTGTTTTTTATCTTTCATTTTGACATTGGCTCTTTCCTATATCCTCCCTCTTCTAGAGAGTTTGTGTCCAGCAAATTTCTGCTGCAACTATTGTTATACTGCAGCTTTGCTGTTATAGTGGTAAGGTGTGGGGAGGAAGGGTATTCTATATTTGTCTGAATACTTCTCAGCCCTTTGGTGAATCTCAGGGGTGTGGCCTTCACAAGTGCTGCATTCCTTTATCCAGACATATAACCCCTTGTGTTCTCCTTTCCCTGGCTGTAGCATCCCTAATCTATTTCCTTAATAATATTTTCTCTGGGGGTGCCTGGAAGCTCAGAAGGTTGAGCCTCTGCCTTCAGCTGAGTCATGATCTCAGGATCCTGGGATCTGGCCCTGAATTGAGTGCTCTACTCTGCAGGGAGCCTGCTTCTCCTCCTCTCTCTCTGCCTGCCTTTCTGCCAACTTGTTATCTCTGTCTGTCAAATAAATGGATAAAATCTTAAAATATATATATTTTCTCAGAATAATGTAATTAAGTTGCAAATCAATAATAAAAAGATTGTTAAGATCTCTAAGAAAATTAAAATGAATGGGACATATTGAAACCTGGGAAATTCAATTGAAGCAGTACTTAAAAGGAAACATACAGTATCTGGGGCGCCTGGGTGGCTCAGATGGTTAAGTGTCTTAACTTTAGCTCAGGTCATGATCTCAGGGTGAGCCCTGTGTTGGGGGAGGGTCTGTGCTCCGCAAGGAGTCTTGCTTGTCCCTCTCCCTCTCCCTCTGCCTCCCTCCCCACTCATGGTTTCTCTCTCACTTTCAAATAAATAAATAAAATCTTCTTAAAAAAAGGAGAAATATACTTTTATCCATATATTAAAAAAAGGTGGAAAGCAATGATAAATAAAAAAACTATCTCAAAAATTAAATCAGATCAAAATAGAAAGTAAGAACTGATAATGAATGGTAAGAAATAAATGAAGAGTGGGAAAACTACATAATACCAATAGATAGATGATAGAGAGGTAAACAGATTAGATAGATATTTTTCTTTAAGTTTTCAACGCAAAGCAATGTTAGAAAATATGCATGAAAAAAAGTATTTATAATTTCAATTAAATAATAGAATATTGTGGGGTGCCTGGGTGGCTCAGTCGGTTAAAAAGTCTCTGTCTTCGGCTCAGGTCATGATCCCAGCATCCTGGGATTGAGCCCCACATCGGGCTCTCTGTGCAGCCAGGAGCCTGCTTCCCCCTCTCTCTCTACCTGCTTCTCTGCCTACTTGTGATCTTTCTCTCTCTCTGTCTAATAAATAAATAAAATCTTTATTTAAAAAAAAGGAGGCTTCATTAATACCTTCACTGCTATTTTGAAATAAAAGCTTAAAAAAATAATAAAATATTGTTCAATCTGGCATGAATTTAAAAACATAGATACAAAGCTCTGCATTGGCTTAGATGAAATGCAACATGAAATAATTAAGTTAATTTTAAAAAGGAATAGCAAACATTTTTAGATTTATGAAAGAAACGTAATTATAAGCAACACAGAATATGTTATTTTGATGATATTTAGTCTTAGCAGTATTAATATGCTACCTTTTAGCTCTATATGCATATTTACCTGCTCAGTCATGAATATCTGAATTGACTTTCACTCTTTAGAATAAACCACTAGATTTTAAATTACATTAATTAAAACAGTGGGTTTTTAAATCAATTACTTTTCACATCTGTTATCTATATATATCTAAACAACTATTATTTTTAGAAGGCAAGAATTTTGACTATCCCAAGAAACATTATTATCAGCTAAAAAAGTTACCATTCATAGAAATATAACAGTTGTGAGCTAAAAATAATCAGATCTATAACATGTCTAATCAAGTATCTTAATGCTAATTTTTTAGAAATTATTTATGTTTAATGCTTAAAAGTCTAAGCACAATCTACCATTATAGAAATATTGGTGGTCAATACAATACATTAGAACTCTGTACAATGCACAGTTTAGTATCAAAATCTTTCTACACCATTAAGTTTTACAAAACTGTCATTAACATTAATGACATCAAACACTAAACACTTAAGACACCATTTTATTTTTCTGCTACCACATTAGGAACATCACTGGATGGTCTATTTCAGGTTGTAGCATCCATCTGTTTCTAGTATGAAATTAAGTAATTTTTCTACTTACACAATAAAGTTTATCTACACCATTCTCTTGATTTTGATCCATAGCAGCAAATTGATGTTATTTTTTGTAAAGGAGACTAACAATTTTGAATTACTATTGACAAAACCAAATAAAATCTGCATTTACTCTTCAATAGGTGAGTTTGAATTTGTGTTTGAAAATAAAGTCTCTGTTTAAAAATGGCAAGAGAAAATACATGATCTAAACTTATATAAACTTGCCTAATGATTTTGATCAGATATTTTAAGAAAATAAAAAGTACCTTCTCAAAGAATTTAAGAAAAATTCATTTTACTGTGTAGAACTTAAAAATAAAAGCCAATAAAAACAAAATATTTTTTTCAAAAAAAGATGTATTTATTTATTTATTTATTTAGGTGAGGGTAAGGGCAGTAGGTAAGGGATAGAGAGTCTTTTTTTTTTTTTTTTTTTTTTTTTTTTTAAAGCTGATTCTGTGCTGAGTGTAGAGCCCAACCCAGTCTCACATCCTGAGATCACGACCTGAAGTGAAACCAAGAATTGGTCACTCAATTGACTGAACCACCCAGGTGCCCCCAAATCTAATTTTTTAATGCTCTAATATTGGTGAAGATACAACTAAGAAAAAAAAAAATAGAATAGATACATATATAAAAGTCAATTTTTAAAATAAATAATAAAAATAAATTAATGAAGTCCTACATGTCACGATGGAATGCAATTTGTGAGATTATCCATGGCTAAACCCAAAGTAATTTGCCATTTATAAATCGGTAACTGCAAAATACATTTATTTCTTAAAAAAACACAAAATCTTCACAAAGAACAACAATCAGAAAAATCTTAACTTCATAGAAATTTTCTTTAATAGTTTTCTGATTAGCTTTTTATCTTCCAGGATGGAGGACTTCCCTTTGGCACTAAAGAGATCAACAATAAAATAGGTTTATTTGGGCACCTGGGTGGCTCAGTTGGTTAAGCGACTGCCTTTGGCTCAGGTCATGATCCTGGAGTCCCGGGATCGAGTCCCGCATCGGCTCCCAGCTCCATGGGGGTTCTGCTTCTCTCTCTGACCATCTCCTCACTCTTACTCTCTTTCACTATCTCTCTCTCAAATAAATAAAATAAGTTTATTTTTTGGCTGCTGTTGCTAACATATTAGGGCTCAAGGAGCACTCCCTACTTCCTGTAAAGGCAAAGTCCAAAGGTTATAAAAATTGAGTCATGTTAATAACTTATATAAAATTATTGAAAACTAATGTTAGTGTGGTAGTATTTTAAAATGAAATTTTAAATGAATAAATTTGAATAATTCAATGCTTATCTGTGTTCAGTTTTTAATTTTCTGACTGGCCATATAAAAATTCTTTTCTGAAATTTCTGTAGAAACAGGCATGGAAACTATAATCTGTCTTCTTCAATTAGTGAAAAAGTACAGTATAGACAGAAAATTGTTTCTAACATATATTTTTATTTGAAAAGTGTTTATAATTGTATTAGCTTTCCAATGAATTTCAAGAAGGTTATAAAAGCTCCTTAGATGGAAGTGAATATGTATATTAATCTTGGCATGAAGTACAGAATACATATTTATATTTAATATTATTTTGATTTGGCATTTCAACCTATATAAATTCTTATTAGGTAAAAACTCCGGGAGAGCCATCTACTGGTAAAAATTGGACATGTGTGCATGACTTTACTTCTCCTGTTACTTTAAGAATTATACCCTAATGTATTAACCAAAGAAGCCAGGTTGTTCAGAGCCATAGTCATGTAACAACAGTGGTAAAGCAAAGAATACTGAGTAAATAAAATGTGATGACCATAGTATATATTAATTTTTTTCTGATTTTAAAAGTATTAACATTTTCCTTTTTAATTTGCAAATAATACATTTCTGATACTATATATTTGAAGTTATATTTCTTGCAGTCACCAAATCCTAAGTAGGTAAGTGTTTCTCTAACTGCATATGTTATTAATTCTGTGAAAATATTGGTAATACATAAATAGAAACTCCTAGGTTTGTGTAAAAATTTTCAAGTCATCATCTAAGCCTACATTTTAATAACAGCAAAAATTTTATATGTGATACTTTGATTTGAAATGCTGAATTAATGTTCACTGTTGAAAATGTTCATTCTTGACAACTCAATACCAGCATAGCTAACCAAAGCAAAATACTATTATTTTGGAAGACTTTGCATCCCTACAATTTCAGAACTGGACAGCAGTGTTTAATTTGTTGGGGTGTCTTTGTTTAAGAGCAGATTAACCATTGACAGGAATTAATTTCTTAAACACCTTGTAAACTCATGGTTATAAATCTGTCCAAAATAATTTTTAAATTTCAATTATTGGTTTTAAAATTAATGTAAGCAAGGGGATTTTAAAATAAGGGAATAGTTTATTAACATAATTTGAATCCTGTAAAGAAAAATGGCATATAAAAATGTCCAATGATGATAGTAGAATTCTACAACATTGTGTCAGAAAATATATTAAATTTAACCAATTTGTTTGGCAGAACAGGACTTTGAATTTTTTTATAGAAACCTTTTTTTTTCTGAGTTTGATAATTACATTATGTGGAGAAGATATGAACATGTGTCAATGACTAATTTTAGTCACTACTCATTTATGTGTTTGATTTTTCTGTAAGACTTACCAAGTAAATGGTCAAATAAAAGCAATTGGTGACTGCACGTTAGTTATCTTTCTTGTATTCATTGAAGTCTGATTGCTTTTCTAAAACTGATGCTTTTATGAAATTGAAAGTGGAACTTCTGTTTCATTTTAATTTTATGATCATTCTGGAACCATATAAATTTTAACAGACCAAAGAAGACCAAACTGTTCATCATAAACCTTAACTATAAATGTTTCATCAAGAAATAAGAAATACACTTTTTTCCCAAAAATATTTCCATAGATAAGTAGAATGAGAACAAGACCAAAAAATTCATATTGCTATGATAAACCACTGACATGGAAAGCATCAAACCAGTGTACCAGAAAATGCCTGCAAGCAGCAATTCTGGCTGCTCATATCAGGAGAGTTACTGCAGGTGACATCTATTCCACACGCAAATGTCATAAAGACAATGGTGCAAAGGGAGAGTCAGCACTGGGTCAGCAGATACTGAAAAGTAGATTTAGAAGATGTCAGCATAAATGTAGTAGTAAAACTCATGAGCATGAATGATGGTGCCCTCAAGAAGCATATAAATAGATACATATTCAAGTGGAATTTTGAATGATCCTTGTGTGATTCCCTGAATATCCTGGGCAATACTAGTTTAATACAAACATGTAACACTTGGTGGAAATGAAAATTTGTTATAGGCTATAGCCATATGAAATTTCATATAAAAACAAATACTTTAAATTCAAACAGACAGCAGAAATAACTATGTCTGCAATTTACAATGGGGAATGATTCATCAAAATTTAAAATAAAAGGCTATATTTTTTTTATTTTATTTACTTAATCAGTATTTTTATATAATATTTATTATATGATGGGTATTGTTTTAAGTGGTTTACAGAATAGTAGCTAATAAATAATAACACATTTAACATATATAATAAACACCTATAATTCATGGGTTACCAATGAAGACACAGAGATTCTGTAATTTATCCAAAGTCTTATAACTCACCAGAGAAGGTGCTGGATTTAAAAACTCAGGGTTTTGCTATACTCTGCAGAAGAGTATAAGTGATTATGAAATTGAAAATAGATGGTAGTAATAGATGGTAGTAATTTTTCTTTTAAAAAGTGAATATTATTTCTTCTAAAAAAATTACTCCATGGAACGAAACAGGAGTGAGGATGAAACTTTCTTGTATTATTTTGTTGCTCTGTCATGTGACATTGGCATTAAATAGAAACCATAAGAACTAAAATATAGGAAGTCCCCATGATTTTCCCACATTAAAAATCAATATTTTGGGGCACCTGCATCAACTCAGTGGGTTGATGCCTCTGCCTTTGGCTCGGGTCATGATCCCAGGGTCCTGGGATCAAACCCCGCATCGGGCTCTCTGCTCAGCGGGAAGCCTGCTTCCTCCTCTCTCTGCCTGCTTCTCTGCCTGCTTGTGATCTCTCTCTGTCAAAAAAATAAATAAAATCTTAAAAAAAAAAAAATCAATATGTTGGCAGACTCTCACTTTAGGTTAACCAACTCATCTTAATTTGCCAAGTACCCTTCCAGCTGTAGCACTGATTGTCTAACATGCTGAGAACTTCACAAATCCCAGGTGAACAGGGACAGTTCATCACCCTCTAGTCGGAGTCGCATAACAAACATTGGCTATGTGCTACTTGTTGATAAAAAGCACTGTGAAGGGGTGCCTGGGTGGCTCAGTGGGTTAAAGCCTCTGCCTTCGGCTCAGGTCATGATCCCTGGGTCCTGGGATCGAGCCCCGTGTGGGGCTCTCTGCTTGGTGGGGAGCCTGCTTCCTCCTTTCTCTCTCTTCCTGCCTCTCTGCCTACTTGTGATCTCTGTCTGTCAAATAAATAAATAAAATCTTAAAAAAAAAAAAAAGAAAAAAACACTGTGAAGCCATTAAGATGTTTGCATCTGTTACCAAATTTTCTGGATGTTTATATTTTTCATTTCCGAAACAAATTTGGTGAGACCTCTGGTATAGTATATAATGGAGAAACTGAATCACACCCCCTGCTGAAAAACTAGAAAAGCTGAATTAAGAAAATATGTTTAAAGACATCAGAGAAATAATGAGGCTTCTGATAAAGAGGGGCCAGATTTTGGTGAAGAGATTATGCCAAGGAACTGAAACGGCATTCTGAAGTAATTTGTACCTGTCACAGGAGTACCTGTCAATCTGGGCCTAAAACAGAGCAAAGGATCTCTGCTATGTACAGAAAAATCAGAAAGATACAGGTATTTATTTGGGGCTATAGTACAGAATTATAGAATGAAGACCAAATTCCTAATGAGAAGAAAGATGTAGAAAACTCAGTCTGATAATCAGACTATCCACCTCTTTCTCTCTCTAGATCAATAGATGGATACACACACACACACACACAAACACACACACAGATTGCATAGGTTTAGATCTCAAGAAACACAAGAAGAAGGACTCTGGAAAACAGAGTAGCACTTCTGCAATCCCACTGTGTCAAGGAATGAGAACCCTCCACGTCAGGGGCTGGAAGGGTATGCCTTAGGAGTAGCCCCATCAGATGTAGACACAGGCTAACCAAATATGAGAGATGTATGGAGAAATGTTTCCCAACAACCATTTTAGAGTACAATAATAGGGGCGCCCGGGTGGCTCAGGTCATCATCCCAGGGTCCTGGGATCGAGGCCTGCATCGGGTTCTCTGCTCAGCGGGGAGCCTGCCTGCTTCCTCCTCTCTCTCTATGCCTTTCTCTCTGCCTACTTATGATCTCTGTCTGTAAAATAAATAAATAAAATCTTAAAAAAAAAGAATACAATAATAAATGATGGATGCTATATCCACAGAGAGGCGGTTCAGTCCAATAAAGAGGTAAGCAATTTGCAATTTAGTCAGGAAGATAAACATACTATGAGAACCCTAAGAAAGGGTTCTCCCTATAATTGGGGTGTACTTTTTCTCTTCCTGTCTGGAGTGTAGATGCCTTCCTAATTTATAACAGTTATGTATGTAGAATAATGTGAACTCAGTACATTGAATCCTAGTTTATAACGCTACATAGCCTTGTTAGCCCCAGAACAACCCATATTTGGAAGAGTTCTCTTCTTTTTCCTCCTGCTGCACAGGACATTAATTTTCTTTCAGTAAGTTTCTGTGAGATTTCAGTCTGAACTGAAAATTTTGCTGTTGGGAAGAAGAGGTGAGTTTACATTGAGGTGGTATTCATTACTCCCTAGATTGTGGGCCATCATCCTGTGCTCACTTGTGGGCTAGTTCTTAACAAAAGTCTTTTCACAGATCATAAAATAAGTTCATTACTACAAATAGCAAAATAATTCCCAAGTTACTTAAAGTTTCTATTTTTTTATATTTTATATATATAAACATATATAATATATATTATATATATATTTATATATTTTATAAAAGTGTGCTGTAAAATAGTGTTTACTTACCCTCTGATTAATTCAATTAAATATTTATGACCAAATTCTATATATCAGAAACTTTTTAAGAACTGGTTCCATTTTCCACAAAATCATTTACACAATGACGATCACTGCTTTGTTGCAAATCCTTTGCAAGTTAATAACTGAAGCCAGCACTGTTCCTTCATAATGTGTACTTTCATTTTCTCTCTCTCTCCCTCACCATTTGACTCTCTGTCTCTTTCTTTTGGAACAAGTCAACTCCTCAGGGCTATTGAAACCTAGCCTCATGACCTCCTGCAAAAATCAGTGTACTCTCTAAAACAAATGTGATGAGATATATCATAACGCTGAAAGACAACCAGAAAACAACCAGATCCAATTGGTCTCATAAAAAAAAAAAAAAAAAAAAAAAAAAAAAAAAAATGGTTTGAAAGCAAAAGTGAGACAAATTGCTCCTTACCTCATCATCCATGGTGAAATGAGCTCTTGCTTCAGTTTATCCACCTCAGGGCCCCAGGAGTTGTTTCTCTTTCAAATGGGAATTCAGAACTGGGTGAAAGCATCTGCCTGAGACACATGTTAACCAAAAAGTTATTTCATAGTGACTTCTTGTTAAAAGTTGTGTGACAATTTAAGCACCAGAAATAAATAGCTTAGTGTCTTGAAGCAATTGCTGTAATTTTTTCCCTTCTCTCTCAGAGATTGTTTTTAAAGACAATTCATAACTAGAACAAACATTACTTGAACTGTAGTCAATATCAGCTAAGAAGATTATTTGCATTACACCTCTGTAAAACTACAACTCCTCAGCTTAAGACCATTCATCTGTTGACAATCATTTTCCGAGGAATCTCAACTATGTCTTTATAAATGTGTAAAATGTAATAATTATACAATAACAGGAATATTTTGAAAATAAAAATCACCCTAGAAACATTAATGATGCAATATTATCACATTATCATATTAGCATAAACCCTTGAGACAAATTTCAAAATACTGTACTTTTTGATATTTAAAAGTTATCTGGAAAACATTAAATATTATTTTGCTTTTAACACTTTCTACTTGAGTTCCATGTTAAATATAATATTCAAATAAAATTGATCTTTATGAATGACCCATTTAAAACTATACATCAATTGGGAGAATGTTTGCTAAACACAAAACCATACCAGAATGCAAATGTCATAAACTTTTAAGTGCTTTTAAGCAACATTTTCTAAATCATCCAGAATAATTGCAGAAATACAATATATGTCCATTAAAATTGCTTTTAAACAGACATATAACAAGTATGTAAGTAAGTATGTAATAATGAGAATTTGTTGCTATTAAACAGTATCAAACTTACAAGTTGTCATTATTCTGACCCACAATTCTCTTCTACAGTTGGTGCTGGTGGAGAAGTGCCCTCTTTTCCACTCACTGTAATTTATCTTTCTAGACTGTTTTCTGTCTACCACCTTCGAATACTTTGACTCTCTCCCCAAAAGACTATATAATCGACGATCTCTCTTCGTTGTAGTTATTTACTGATTCTTGAGTTACCACTTAGAATTTCTTGTATGCCTCTCTGTTGCTATTTTGAGCATTATTCCTGTTGTATATCTTGGGGATTTTAAGATCCACAAAGATAGTCCTTTCAGTAACTGCCACCTCAATTTTGTGACCACCTCTCTTCCAAATACTACTCACACTTTTCTAAACTACTTACTCCTATGATTATTCATTTGTTCTTATAATTTTCCCACATTTTATCTCCTTCATCAACTCAGGTTTCCAGCACTCAATTCTACTTTTTCAAGTCATTCTCAAATCACTACACTCTGAATCCAAAAACTTTTTACCTTACTAAGACTTTTACCCATTAGTCTTCTTTAACTTTTTATTTTTTCTATCTAATGTCTTCATTTACCATTATTTCTAGTCTAAATGCTATGGGGAATTGTTAGAAGAATGATTAAACTTACTTCTTTGTATCACTTCTTTTACACTTTCATCTGAATTCTACTTCTATGCCTGGCAACTCCACAACATTATAAATTGGGGGAAGAAGGACATAATTTACTCCAAAACATCCACTATAGGAATTAGAGATTTTCCTTTTCATAATTTCATGTTTTTCAAAGATGTAGAGTTTCTTAAGTACTATAGTACTTAAAATGAGACTTTGTGGCATTTTATTTTATTTTATTTTTTTAAAGATTTTTATTTATTTATTTATTTGACAGACAGATCACAAGTAGGCAGAGAGGCAGGCAGAGAGAGAGGAGGAAGCAGGCTCCCTGCTGAGCAGAGAGCCTGATGCGGGACTCGATCCCAGGACCCTGATATCATGACCTAAGCTGAAGGCAGAGTCTTTAACCTGCTGAGCCACCCATGCACCCCAACTTTGTGGCATTTTAGAGTTAATGTGGTACAAAAGTTATTTTTCCTTGTGAAAACAAGATATAAACAGAGTTCACATGCTTGTTTTGTTAGTCCAAATTTGTGTCAAATATGCTTATATGATGGGCAATTGAGACTCTAGGTTACATAAATTTTTTAGTGTTATAAACATAATATGAAATTAATATTTAATGACATCAGAAACAAGTGGAAATCATGACTTTAAAAGTTAGATGAGAATTATACAAATGGATGACATAAAAACTCTATTGATTACATTATCCATTATAAGCAGCATTATTCTAATACCAACCTCCAGACAAACCATTACAAGGCAAAAGACTTCAGATCAATATGATCAATATATCAATATATCAGATCACTATATCCATCAGATCAATATATCAATCCAATGATATATGAAAGGCTAAATAACATCATTAGCAAGTGGACTTTATCCTAGGAATAAAATGTTACATTAGTATTAAAAATTAATAAATGCAGTTTTCCATATTAACAGACCAAAAAAAGGGGGGCAGGGAGAAAAGCATGTGGCCACCTCAGTAGAAACAGAAACAACTGAAATTAACCAATGTCTTTTATTGGAAATTATATGTGTGTATATATATATATATATATATATATATATATATATATATATACCATATGATTTCACTCATGTGGAA
The DNA here is from genome assembly GCF_030435805.1 of Mustela lutreola. Taxonomy (NCBI): domain Eukaryota; kingdom Metazoa; phylum Chordata; class Mammalia; order Carnivora; family Mustelidae; genus Mustela; species Mustela lutreola. Next base: position 136,479,321 of record NC_081291.1, read on the forward strand.
CTGAAGAAAAAAATAGATGAACACAGGGGAAGGGACAGAAAAATAAAAGATGAAAATTGAGAGTGAGGCAAACCATATAAGATGCTGAACTTGAGGAAACAAACTCAGGGTTCAGGAGGACAGATGTGTGGGTGGGAGGGATAATTGGGTAATGGGCATTAAGGAGGACAACTGAAGTAAAGAGTAATGGGTGTTATGCAACTGACAAATCACTAAATTCTACCTCTGACACTAAAAAAAACAGAAACAACAAAAAAAACTATGCTAAAAAATTATGCTAAAAAAACTATGCTTTATGTTTGTCATAAAGGCAAACAATGGAACAAGGCAGAGCAGAACAGAGAAAACTGAACAATGGAATAGATGGATAGAACAGAAGATCCAGAAAGAGACATATATACACATGTGTGTGTGCATGAGTGCATGTGTGTGGTGTACATATGCATGTGTGTGTGTGTGTGTGTCTATAAACTTGGGAGACTGATATGTTTACCAAATACAGAAATGATTTTATAAATGCACACATGTTAAAATCATGAAATAATATGCTTTAAATATGTTCAGTTTATTATACATTAGATATAATAATAAAGCTGTTAAAAGGTAACATTTGAGAACACTGTAATGGAAAATAGCAGAAAGAAATATTTATAAACAATAGTTGATAAAGCTCTCAAAAAGGTGACTGGAAAATCTCTGATATTGATCATTAGTGAACTTTCCATTAAAATGCACAATGATTTGGGGGGGCTGGGGTCTCAGTTAGTTAAGCATCTGCCTTGAGTTCAGGTCATGATCTCAGGGTCCCAGGATCAAGTCCCACATTGAGCTGCTTGCTCAGTGGGGAGCTTGCTTCTCCCCTCCCTCTCTCTCCCTTCTGCTTGTGTGCACACACATTCTCTCTATCTTTGTCAAGTAAATAAATAAAATCCTTAAAAAAAGAAAAATAGATAAAATGCACAATGGTTTATCCTAAATTTTGTGCTTTTCCTTTTTATGAAAAAATAATATGAGAAAGACATAGTCTACATTAGTTGTATTGATGAGATAATTTACATACTTTTTTCTTTTTTTTTCCTATTCTTTCGTGTACAATTCTGTAAAATTCAGATTGTATTATAGAAAGCAACAATATTTGAAGAAACTTTTTATATATGTTCCAGAAAATATTTATGGGGTATAATGACATCCATAGAAATTGCTATACCAAAGATTAACTTCATCTCTCACTTTAAGTCTAAAATGAACTCCTATGAGAAATATCAGGGCTTGGAAACAAGTTTCACACTTTGGCAGGATGTAAATGTGTAGAGACAGAATCAAATAAAATAAATATGAGAATGGCATGGTTTATGCAAGGGATGCATTCCTGCATACCACATAAGGCAAACTTGCATAAAACTGAGATTAATTCCAAAATAAACAAAGTAGAAAAACTGTCTCTTAGGACTGTAGAGTTTTTAACATCTTTTTTAGTACAATTTTATCTTACTATGTTTTACTACATAATAGCTTTAGATGGATTCTAAAAGAATATCAATGTCATGACAGGGTTTTTTGTGTTTTTTTGTTTGTTTGTCATTATAACCAAACAATTTTTTTTCATTTCAGTATAGTTGATACACAATGTTACATTAGTTTCAGGTATACAACATAGCGATTCAAATTCTACATATGTTATGCTCTGCTCACCCAAGTGTAGCTACTATCTGACAGTATATAATCCTTATGTTGTACTTTTTATTCCTGTGACTTATTTCGTATTTGGAAGCCTACATTTCACTCATTTTGTCCATCTCACATACGTCTTCTGTCTCACATCCATCAGTTAGTTCTCTGCATGAGAGTTTTTATTTATTTATTTATTTATTTTACATAGTCCTACAGCTACCGTATTTGCAGAAATTTTTAAAAATGAGATTATTCCCCCCTTGATTAGAAATCAATGTAAACATTTTAGGAGGATTTGCAGACTTAATATTTCCTAAACCACTAGGTTTACTTGCTTACTGAATATCTTTTTTGGTGAGATTTTTTGTTCAGATTTTTTCCCATGTTTTTTTCTATTAAGTTTTAGAGTGTTGTACTTTATATTTAGATCTATATTCTGCATTAATTTTTTGTAAGGGGATGAAGTCTTTGTCTATGTTTGTCTTTGTTTTTTGGGTTTGATTTTTTGTTTTGTTTATTTTTGTTTACATATAAATATACCATTATTCCAGCATTACTTGTTGAAAAGACTATAGTTTTCCAATTAGGTTTTTTTTTTTTTTTTTTTTTTTTTACTTGTTTGATTGTTTGTTTTTGTTCTTTGGCAAAGATCAACTTGACTATTTGGTTTAGGTCCATTTCGGGGCTCTATCTATTATTCTGATCTACTTGTCTATTCTTTCACAAATGCTATTCTGTCTTATTGCAGATTTGTAGTAAGTCTTGAAATCAAGGAATCTGAGTCTTCTAATTTTATTCTATTGGATTGGTTTAGGTCTATTTACTTTCCATATAATCTTTAGAATAAGTTTGTTATTGTCTACATTATAGCTTGCTGAAATTTTGATAGGAATTGGCACTGAATCTATAGATCAAACTGTGAAGATTTAATATCTTAATATTGCTGAGTCCTCTACTACATGAACATAGAGTATCTTTTATCTGGATCTTTTTGATTTCTTTCATCAGAGTTTATACTTTCTTACATATAGATCCTACACATATTTTGTTAAATTTATAACTATTTCATTTTGGTGTACCATCATACAGAGTAATTTTATTCCATTTAACCATTGCATGTACACAAGAAAGCACTTATTTTTTAATATTAGTATTATAAACTTGTGATCTATAATCACTCAAAATTTTCAGGAGTTTTCAGGATTTTCTGCACTATTAAGTCTTCTGTGAATAAAACAGCTTTTTAAAAAAATCTGTATACATTTATCTTTTTCTTGTCGTATTTCACTACGTAAGAGTTTTTGTATAATATTGAATAGAAGTGATGAGAGAAGAAAATTTTGCCTTGTACCTGTTCTTGGGAAAGAATTTTCTTGGGAAAAAAATGTGTAATATCTCAATATTATGTATGATGCTACCTTTAGCTTTTTTTTTTTTTTTTTTGATAGGTTTTTAAAATCAAATTGAGGAAGTTCCTCTCTATTTCTAGCTTATTGAGAGTTTTCTTTTTTTTGTAAATAACTTTTGTTTTTGACAAATGCTTTTTCTTTATGAGTTACTATTATAATTTGTTCTTCCTTACTTGATGTGGTAGGTTACACAGAATGATTTTAAATGTGGAACCACTCTTGCATATCTTGAATAAATTTCACTTGGTCATAATGTATGTGTATGTGTGTGTATGTGTGTATATGTATGAATATATATATATGTATATATATATATGTATGTATATGTGTATGCATACATATATATTTATAAATTGTTGAATTCGATTTGCTAATATTTTCTTGAGGGACTCTGAACTTATGCTCATGAAAGATACTGATCTGTAGTTTTGTTTATTTTTTCTTGTAATGTTCATATGTGTTTGGTATTAGGGTAATATTGAACATGTAGGATGGGTTAGAAGTATTTCTTCTTGCATCTTACAGAAACATTGGGAAGAACTAGTAAAAATTTCCTTATGTGTTTGTTAGAATTTACTAGGAAAATCATCTTGTGTTTTCTTCTTTTGAATTTTATTAATTATTCAGTTTCCTTAATAGACAGGCTTATTTAAGATTATCAATTTATCTTTCTATAAACTTTTAGTAGTATCAGTATTTAAAGGAATTGGTCTCTTGCAAACAATTTATTAAAATTGTGGGTACATATTTGTTTTTTATATTTTTATCATTTTAATGTATATTAAATCACCAGTAATGACCATTTTTTGTCATATTAGTAATTTGAGTTTTTTCTTTTTTTTTTTCTAGCATAGGTAGAGATTCTTCAATTTCATTAATCTTTTTAAAGAAACAGTTTTAATATTTTTTCTCCATTGTTTCCTGTTTATATTTTCATTATTTTCTGCTGTATTTTTATTATTTATTTTCTTTTGCTTTCTTTAGACTTAAATTGAACTTTTTCCATGGTTTCCTGAGGTAGAAACTTAGGCTATTTACTTTAGAGTATTTATATCTTCTAATGTATGCATTTAATGTTATAAATTTTCTCTAAAAACTTTTGGGGTTGTATCCTACAAATTTAATTCACAATTTCATTTTAATTTTCTCAAAATTTTAAAAGTTTTTGTTTAACTGATATGTTATTTGGAAGTTAACTGGTCCAACAGTTTTGGCAGTGGGCTCCATAGTTCATTCTACATATAAAATCAAATCATTTGTAAAGATAGTCTTACTTTTCCTGTCCAACCCTGATGAGTTTATTTTTCAATATAATGTTGACTAGAAGCTCAAGAGTGAATATTCTTTGTTCCTAATATCACAGCATGAGCATCAATTTTTTTTTATTATCAAGTTTGACAGTAGCTGTGAGATTTTGTAGATGCCCTATATCTTTTTTTTTGTATTTGTATTTTATTTTATTGACATACTAGATGCCCTATATCTTAAGGAAGTTATCTTTTATTGGTTTTCTAAGTGTTTCATTTGTTTGTTTTTAACATGAAAAGGTGTTGGATTTTGTTTTTATTTGCATTTTTTAAAACATTCTACCTGGTTCTAATTTGATGCTCTGTAGTTATATATACAAGCTTAGAATTGCTATGTTTTCTTGGAGAATTATTGTTATAAAATGTTCTTCTTTATGCCTATTTTTCCTTTTTGTAAAATCGGTTTTGTCTAAAATCAGCATATTTTATCTTTCCCTAGATTAATGTTGGCATGCTATATCTTTTCCCACCTTTTTTCTTTTAACCTATTTGATTTTTCATACTTAAATTTGTTTTTTAAACACTACATATAGCTGAATCCTGTGTTTTCCCCCCACCCCGTATTCTGTCAATCTCTGTTTTTAAGCTTTTAAGTTGGGGTTTAATTTTTCACTGTTATTTGTCCATTGACCTATCATGAACACTGGAGTGTAACTTAATTTCCAAATTTCTGGACATTTGTTCTAATGATCCTTTCGTTATTGACATCTGATTTAAGTTCCCAGTCATCAGGGAACTATATAAATCATTTCTAAATTTACTGAAAATTTCCTTATGATTACGAATATGATCTATTCTGATAAATGGTACATGCGCTTTTGAAAAGCACCTACATTCTTCAATGGTCTTTTTTATTCATGCTGTTTAGTGTATATTCTGAGAGATCCTTTTTTCTATCACTTAAAAATAAAAGCTGTTTAGAAATATCAAAAATAGATTTGTCTCTACTTTCAATTTTAAGTGCTTCACTTTATATACTTTATTATTATATATGACAACTATGTTGTTAATTGCACATACTTTGAACTATTGTGTATTCCTGTTAAAATGATCCTTTTATCATTATAATCTTTATCTCTCATTTGATTTTTGTTTTAAGGTTAGCCTTATGTCATTGTCATATTACATAGTTGCATTAGCTCTACTAGTAATGTCTTAAAGGTGTAATTTTTCCCTATACATTTACTTCCAGACATTTCTGCTCTTATATTTAAAGATTGCCCTTAAAAAATAACATGTATATGGGCTTTTCTCTTTATCTACATTGACCATCTTTGTTAATTGAGGTGTGTAATGCTTTATACTGCGTGTAATTACTGCTATAATTGGGTTTAAGCCAGTGATATACTGGCAAATATTTACTAAGCTTGCCTTAAGTTACAGATAACTAAAACAATTAGTATTTTATTTTTCCCAGGACTATATTTCCTAACCATATCCTTGCCATCACTGTTCTCCCGCATATCTTCAGATGAGATACCGAAATTGGGTAACTCTTCTGCTCTCGTTTTGGGATTTCCTTCGTTAATCTTCATTCTCCATATTGGGACTTGTTTGCGAAGGCACTGCTAAGTACGAAGACTATCAACTGAAAAATATTGAGCCTCTGATTCCATTCCATGTGGATGCTGTCTGTGGTTAAGAAGAAAAGCCAAAGCTACCCGAGCCAAATATTTTGTTGATGCAGAATTTGTTTTCTCTTTGATCACTGTTATTTTGTGTATGTTCTGGTTTTTATGGAGTAGTCCCATCACCATTTCTTCAGCTATAGCATTGCTGGGACAGGTCTGCATTACCGATTATACATTTATTTCTTCTGATTTATTCTTCCCATACTGGTCTGGTTGAGGTGAACAAACATTTATGCTTTTCCCATTTTTTAAGGAAATTAAATAGTTCAGAGAAGTAGAAATGAGGTTTGATTTTTGTCAGCTTGAGCTTAGAAAAAATCATTAGGTTCACATTTGTCCCTTTTTATACCGTTAAAGGTTATCCTCATTTATTCTTCCCACTGCACACACTTTCAACAATGATGGTTTTAATACTCGAGGAATCTGGAAACAGCATACACTATATGACTCTCATTCTCTAGGAAGAGATCAATATAATTTTATTAAATTTTAGTATAATACAAATAGATTATATAATTTATCCTTTGTCCTTATTCTCTGGCAACACTTAGAAAACCTTTCTTAAGCTGTACTACATAGTAAGTCATATTGACTCTGTTACATGGCCACAGTAGGATGATATAATGGATGAGAGAAGGGAATACAAATCAAAGAGTTCTGAATAGCTATTAGGAGTCTATTCCTTATCATTTACATGAACTTGGGAAAAATTAAGATTTCTGTACTTTAGTTTTAAGAAACAATATAAATTTTATATTTAAAATAAATCTAAGGTATGCTTATTTTTTAAAATTACATTTGGGTTTACATATAAACAGGCTGAATTTAAAGTTTAAATGATAAATATAGAATACTTACTAAAACATCATTCTTTATTTAAATTTAAAGAGCTAATGTAAAACATTTACCATTTTGTGGCTACCTCAAACTCTTCAATCTGTAAAAAGAAGGCTTGTAGATGTTAGGAAAATGCAAGACATAATTAATAGAAAACTGTGTCCAATACACTTAATTAATAATTAGAGTTGTCATATCACATCAGTTATATTCTAGAGATCTCTCTAGTGGGTAATTCAAATGGTTTAATGATGTCATGTCTATCTCATCTTTTTGCACTCCTATCTTGTGTTTAAGTGTTGCCTTCAGATGACTCTAATTATAGGAATAATAACATAGTCACAATGATTTTTTTTAAAGAGTTATTTGTTTATTTTAGAAAGTGAGAAAGCAAACAAGCAGGGGGAGAGGCAGAGGGAGAGACAAAATCTTGAAGGGGACTCCATCCCAGGAATCTGAGATCACAACCTGAGCTGAAAGCAAAAGTCAGCTCCTTAACTTGTCTGTATATGCCAAAGTGGGGAGGGGGACCTTTATGATTAATAGGATTTTCCTTAAAATTTTTTGAATGTCTTCTAGAAGTTTATAATAAACATATTCAAATTAAAATAATTAAAATTTTAGTGCCAGAAGAGACTTGGAAATTTTGACGCCTTCATTTTGTAAACAAGGTGACTGTTTTATGTTATGCAATTGGTCTAAACAATGATGAATTTGATACAATAATTAAGCTCTAGCAAAAAATTGTCCCCACAAAAAGTTCAAATACAAACCTCAAAATGATCAACTCTACCATTAGTAAACTAACTCCCTGACAGTAAAAACAAAACCACCAGGGGCTAATGCGCTCAAGCAAAAGGACACCGTAGGTCTGTGACTTCTGGTGGCCCTGGGCTACCCCCCGGGGCCAGGGGTCAGAGCTGTCTCCTGATGCATGACCTTGTGATGGTTTGCTTTTTGTTCCAGATTGGCGTGTTTTGTCCCATCTACCCCCCCTGCTGGCCCAGGTTGTAACCACGATCACACAACACCATAGCTCCCTTGTGCAGTCATTTTATGGCCCAACTGGGGTCCCCATTGTATTCCAACCATTCATAAATCCCTTAAATAATCTGTGGAAAAAGCTGGGGAGAACTCAACAAAACTAAAGCAAGTACCAGCAAAACCCAGCTTTCCCATAGTCAGCAGGATTCAAACCTGCGCTGGGAGAACCCAGTGGATTTCTAGTCCATTGTCTTAACCACCCGGCCACAACTACTGCTGATGTTAATTTTGGCAGTAAGATCTATGTAGATTCTGCACACAAGAGTCTATGCTGTAATAGCTCTTTGTTTAAAAAGCTGGAATAAAGATGGCGGAGAAGTAACAGGCTGAGAGGACATCAGGTAGCAAGAGATCAGCTAGATAGCTTATCAAACCAGTCTGAGCACCTACAAATCCAATAGGATATCGGAGAGAAGAAGAGCAACAATTTTAGAAACAGAAAATTGACCACTTTCTGAAAGGTAAGACTGGCAGAGAAGTGAATTCAAAGTGACAGGAAAATAGACCATGGCAGGAGGGGCTGACTCCCAGCAAGCAGCAGAACAATGGAGCACAAAATCAAGACCTTTAAAAATCTGTTCCACTGAGGAACATCACTCCAGAGGCTAAACCAGGGTGAAGTCCACGTGGATACAGCGTGGCCCCAGGTCCCGCAGTATCACAGAAGGATTGGGGGTGCCTGAGCATCACAGAGCTTGCAGGTATTAGGGCAGGGAAGCCGGCTACAGAGGCAGAGCCAAGGAGTGAGCTCTCAACTCGGGGTTACCTTGAACTATAATCTGTGATACAGGCCACGGCTCCATGAGTGGGGTCCCCACAAGATCCGGGGAGCCACCCCCTGGAAAAGCACAGGGATCTGCGGGGTTCGGAGACTCCAGGTGGAGCTGTGTGCCAGAGACAGAGACACTTGGTCACTGGCTGGGTGAGCTCGAAGAGCAGCGGAGGCCAGGGAGAGGGGAGTGATTGAGCACTTTTCTCCAAGCGTGGCTGGAGGCTCAAGAGACGGGAGTGATTGAACGCTTTTCTCTGAGGACACACTGAGGAATGGGGCCCTGAGCTCTCAGCTCCTCAGGGCCAGAGATTGGGAGGCTGCCATTTTCATTCCCGTCCTCCAGAACTCTACGGAAAGCATTCAGGGACAAAAGATCCCAAAGCGAACCTAAGCAGAATACTTAGCCTGGTCCCTGGTAAAGGCAGTGCAATTCTGCCTCAGGCAAAGACACTTAAGAATCACTACAACAAGCCCCTCCCCTAGAAGATCAACAAGAAATCCAGCCGGGACCAAGTTCACTTACCAAGGAGAACAGCAGAATTCCAGAGGAGAAGAAAGCAAAGCATAGAATTCAAGGCTTTCTCCCCATGATTCTTTAGTTGCAAAGTTAATAAACTTTTTTGATTTTTTTTTCTACTAATATTTTTAAAAAATTTTACCCTTTTCTCTTTTAACATATTAACTAGTTTATCTTAACAATACCTTTCATAAATTTTTTAAATCTTCTTTATTATACTCATATTTTATCCTTCATGGTATCTAACTTTATTTTTGTATATATAGGAGATTTTTCTTCTAAAAAATTTGGGGTACAATGTCTTCCAATAGATCAAAATACACCCCAAGTCTAGCACTGGGCTTGTTCTAGTCTCCAGCTTGAGCAAATACTCTCCACTCTCTTTTTCTCTATTCTCCCAACCAAATTACCTTATCAACTTATTTTTTTAGAATTAAAATTATTTTTTCATCTTTATAGTCACATTACATCCCTTCATTGGGTTTACCCTTATATATATTTTTTATTCTTTAAAATTTTGGAAGGTAGTTTCTTCTGAGAGACAAAAATACTCCCAAAATTAAGTGGCTGACTGTGTCCTAGTCACGAGTCTCATACATATATGTGTGTGTGTATATATATATATATATATATATACATATATATAAGATTTTATTTATTTTTTTATATATTTTCTTTTTTTTCTGAATTTCTTTTTGCCCCCTTCCTTCCCACCATGAATTGGGGACTCTTCTGATTTGGTTAAAGCACATTTTCCTGCGGTCTTGGCCACCCTTTTAGTATTTTATTTGCTCCTTCATATACTCTTATCTGGACAAAATAACAAGGTGGAAAAACTCACCACCCAAAAAAAAAAAAAAAAAAAAAAAAGAACAAGAGGCAGTACCAAAGGCTAGGGTCCTAATCAATATGGACACTGGTAATATGTCAGATCTAGAATTCAGAATGACAATTCCCAAGGTGCTAGCCAGGCTCAAAAAAGGCATGGAAGATATTAGAGGAACCCTGTCTGGAGAAATAAGAGCCCTTTCTGAATAAATAAAAGAACTAAAATCTAACCAAGTTGAAATAAAAAAAGTTATTAATGAGATGCAATAAAAAATAGAGGCTCTTACTGCTAGGATAAATGAGGCAGAAGAAAGAATTAGTGATATAGACGACAAAATGACAGAGAATAAAAAAGCTGAGCAAAAGAGAGACAAACAAATACTAGACTGCGAGGAGAGAATTCAAGAGATAAGTGACACCATAAGATGAAACAACATTAGAATAATTGGGATTCCAGAAGAAGAAGAAAGAGAGAGGGGAATGGAAGGTATATTGGAAAGAATTATTGTACAGAATTTCCCAAATATGGCAAAGGGAACAAGCATCAAAATCCAGGAGTTATAGAGAACCCCCCTCAAGATCAATAAGAATAGGTCCACAACCCATCAACTAATAGTAAAATTTAAAAGTCTTAGCGACGAAGAGAAAACCCAGAAAGCAGCCTGGGAAAAGAAGTCTGTAACATACAATGGTAAAAAGATAAGATTGGCAGCGGACTTATCTACAGAGACTGGCAGGCCAGAAAGAACTGGCAGGATATATTCAGAGCACTAAATGAGAAAAACATGCAGCCAAGAATACTATATCTAGCTAGGCTATCATTGAAAATAGAAGTAAAGATAAAAAGCTTCCAGGACAAACAAAAACTGAAAGATTTGCAAACACCAAACCAGCTCTACAGGACATGTTGAAAGGAGTCCTCTAAGCAAAGAGAGAGCCTAAAAGTAGTAGATCAGAAAGGAACAGAGATAATATACAGTAACAGTCACCTTACAGGCAATACAATGGCACTAAATTCATATCTCTCTATAGTTACCCTGAATGTAAATGGGCTAAATGCCCCAATCAAAAGACACAGGGTATCAGAATGGATAATATATATATATATATATATATATATATATATATATATATATTTATATTTATATATATATGCTGTCTACAAGAAACTCATTTTAAACCCAAAGACACCTCCAGATTTAAAGTGACAGGGTAGAAAACAATCTACCATGCTAATGGACATCAGAAGAAAGCTGGGGTGGCAATCCTTATATCAGATCAATTAGATTTTAAGCCAAAGACTATAATAAGAGAGGAGGAAGGACACCATAACATACTCAAAGGGTCTGTCCAACAAGAAGACCTAACAATTTTAAATATCTATGCCCCTAACATGGGAGCAGCCAACTATATAAACCAATTAATAACAAAATCAAAGAAACACATCCACAATAATACAATAATAGTAGGGGCCTTTAACACTCCCCTCACTGAAATGGACAGGTCATCCAAGCAATAGGTCAACAAGGAAATAGAGGCCTTAAATGACACATTGGACCAGATGGACATCACACATATATTCAGAATATTCCATTCCAAAGCAACAGAATATACATTCTTCTCTAGTACACATGGAACATACTCCAGAATAGATCACATCCTGGGTCATAACTCAAATCTCAACTGGTATCAAAAGATTGGAATCATTCCCTGCATATTTTCAGACCACAATGCTCTGAAGCTAGAACTCAATCACAAGAGGAATTTTGAACTAAATACATGGAGACTAAGAACATCCTTCTAAAGAATGAATGGGTCAACCAGGAAATTAAAGAAGAATTGAAAAAATTTTATGGAAAGAAATGATAATGAAAACACAATGGTACAAAATCTGTGGGACACAGCAAAGGCAGTCCTGAGAGGAAAATACATAGCAGTAAAAGCCTTTCTCAAGAAACAAGAAAGGTCTCAAATACACAAGCTAACCCTACACCTAAAGGAGTTAGAGAAAGAACAACAAAGAAAGCCTAAACCCAGCAGGAGAGGAGAAATCATAAAGATTAGAGCAGAAACCAATGAAAGAGAAAACAGAAAACAAAAAAACAAAAACAAAAACAAAACAAAACAAAGCAAAAAAATACTAGAACAAATCAATAAAACTAGGATCTAGTTCTTTGAAAGAATTAATAAGATTGATAAACCCCTAGCCAGACTTATCAAAAAGAAAAGAGAAAGAACCAAAAAAAAATAAAACCATGAATGAAAGAGGAGAGATCACAACCAACATCAAAGAAATACAAACAATTATAAGAACATACTATGAGCAACTCTACACCAACAAATTTGACAATCTGGAAGAAAGGGATGCATTCCTAGAGACATATAAACTACCACAACTGAACCAGGAAGAAACAGAAAACCTGAACAGACCCATAAACAGTAAGGAGATTGAAACAGTCATCAAAAATCTCCAAACAAACAAGAGCCCAAGGACAGATGGCTTCCCAGGGGAGTTCTACCAAACAGTTAAAGAAGAAATTATTCCTATTCTCCTGAAACTGTTCCAAAAAATAGAAATGGAAGGAAAACTTCCAAACTCATTTTATGAGGCCAACATCACCTTGATCCCAAAACCAGACAAGGATCCCAACAAAAAAGAGAACTACAGACCAATATCCTTGAGGAACACAGATGTGAAAATTCTCACCAAAATAATAGCCAATAGGATTCAACAGTACATTAAAAGGATTATTTACCATGACCAAGTGGGATTTGTTCCAGGGCTGCAAGGTTGGTTCAACATCCACAAATCAATCAATGTGATACAACACATTAATAAAAAGAAAAGAACAAGAACCATATTATACTCTCAATAGATGCTGAAAAAGCATTTGACAAAGTACAGCATCCCTTCCTGATCAAAACTCTTCAAAGTGTGGGGATAGAGGGCAAATACCTCAACCTCATCAAAGCCATCTATAAAAAAACACCGCAAATATCATTCTCAAAGGAGAAAAACGGAGAGCTTTTCCCCTAAGGTCAGGAACACGGCAGGGATGTCCATTATCACCACTGCTATTCAGCCTAGTACTAGAAGTCTCAGCCTGAGCAATCAGACACCAAAAAGAAATTAAAGGCATCCAAATCAGCAAAGAAGAAGTCAAAATATCACTCTTTGCAGATGATACGATATTATATGTGGGAAACCCAAAAGACTCCACTCCAAAATTGCTAGAACTTGTACAGGAATTCAGTAAAGTGTCAGGATATAAGGTCAATGCACAGAAATCAGTTGCTATTTCTTTACACCAACAACAAGACAGAAGAAAGAGAAATTAAGGAGTCAATCCCATTTACAATTGCACCCAAAACCATAAGGTACCTAGGAATAAACCTAACCAAAGAGGCAAAGAATCTATACTCAGAAAACTATAAAGTACTCATGGAAGAAATTGAGGAAGACACAAAGAAATGGAAAAATGTTCCATGCTCATGGATTGGAAGGACAAATATTGGGAAAATGTCTATGCTACCTAGAGCAATCTACACATTTAATGCAATCCTTATCAAAATCCCATCCATTTTTTTCAAAGAAATGGAACAAATAATCCTAAAATTTATATGGAACCAGAAAAGACCTTGAATAGCCAGAGGAATGTTGAAAAGGAAAGCTAAAGTTGGTGGCATCACAATTCCAGACTTCAAGTTCTATTAAAAAGCTGTCATCGTCAAGACAGTATGGTACTGGCACAAAAACAGACATATAGATCAATGGAACAGAATAGAGAGCCCAGAAATAGACCCTCAACTCTATGGTCAACTAATCTTTGACAAAGCAGGAAAGAATGTCTAATGGAAAAAAGACATTCTCTTCAACAAATGGTGTTGGGAAAATAGGACAGCCACATGCAGAAAAATGAAATTGGACCATTTCCTTACACCACACATGAAAATAGACTCAAAATGGATGAATAACCTCAATGTGAGAAAGGAATCCATCAACATCCTTGAGGAGAACACAGGCAGCAACCTCTTTGACCTCAACTGCAGCAACTTCTTCCTAGGAACATTGCTAAGACAACAGAAGCAAGGGCAAAAATAAACTATTGGGACACCATCAAGAGCAAAAGGAAACAGTTAACAAAAACAGTTAAGACAACTGACAGAATGGGAGAAGATATTTGCAAACGATATATCAGATAAAGGACTAGTATCCAAAATCTATAAAGAGCTTATCATACTCGACACCCCAAGAACAAATAATCCAATCAAGAAATGGGTAGAGGACATGAACAGACATTTCTGCAAAGAAGACATCCAGATGGCCAACAGACACATGAAAAATTGCTCCATATCACTGGGCATCAGGGAAATATAAGTCAAAACCACAATGAGATACCACCTCACAGCAGGCAGAATGGCTAAAATTAACAAGTCAGGAAAGGACAGATGCTGGTGAGGGTGCGGAGAAAGGGGAACCCTCCTACACTGTTGGTGGGAATGCAAGCTGGTGCAACCACTCTTGGAAAATAAAAACTGAAAATAGAGCTACCTTATGACCCAGCAACTGCACTACTAGATATTTACCGTAAAGATACAAACGTAGTGATCCGAAGGGGCATGTGCACCCGAATGTTTATAGCAGCAATGTCCACAATAGCCAAACTATGGAAAGAGCCTAGATGTCCATCAATATATGAATGGATAAAGATGTGAGATATATATACATATAATTTATGACAACGTGGATGGAACTAGAGGGTATTATGCTTAGTGAAATAAGTCAATCAGAGAAAGACAACTATTATATGATCTCCCTGATATGAGAAAGTGGAGATGCAACATGGGGGATTTGGGGTGTAGGAAAAGAATAAATGAAACAAGATGGGATTGGGAAGGAGACAAACCATAAGAGACTCTTAATCTCACCAAACAATCCTAGGGCTGCCGGTGGGTGGGGGGTACGGAGTGGGTGGTGGGGTTATGGACATTTCGGGTGGTATGTGCTATGGTGAGTGCTGTGAAGTGTGTAAGCCTGGCAATTCACAGACCTGTACCCCTGGGGCTAATAATACATTATATGTTTATAAAAAAATAAAAACTATATTAGAAAGAGTATAACAGTCAAACTAATTCTCTTTACTTGAGTAATGATTCCCTTTTTAGTCAACACAGTCTGCTTAATTACTACATCAAACTTCTAGCATCACTGTTGCAAGAACTCCCAACTTGTTTCCTTGTTTTTGAGTTTATCATTTTTGTGTGCTATCTAGTAACCAAAACCCAAAACATTCAATTTTATGGTCACTAACTTTTCCCCTTACCCTTCTTAGTCTGCAGGCTTGCCCATGGATCCAGCTTCCATGTTTCTCGTGCTTATCATTACTTCTACTTCTCTTTTTCTTGGATACATAGAAAGAAGTACTTTCCAGTACCCTTCCAGTTAAATGGTCTGGACATGAAGTATATGTCACTTTGGGTTTGAAGTATAAAGAGGCATTCTATAGTTCTTCATGCTTTCTCCCCTTGTAGAAGGAAAGGCTGAAACCTGTGTTGATCTTGCAGGATTATTAGAAGATAATCCCCTGTCAGCCTTGCTTCAGGTTACAAGGGGACTGGAACTCAGCCCGTTTGCTGACCCATGTAATACAGAGGAGGTGTTGCTTCGGTATTTTACAAAGCACTGGTACTGTTGCATTGGGGAAGAAGTTTTGTTTTTGTTGCTTTTTTCACTCTATAGTTTCATAATCTGATAAATACAGAATTCCATTCCAATTTTAATTTTCTAAGTATGTTCCTCCAAGACCTGTATATCAGGTATATAGTAAATGTCTCTGTTGCTATTTAGTTACTTTGTTTTCATCCTTCCATAGGACAATTACTCTGCTTGCCCTTTTCTTCAATAATCATATTTCTACTACTGGGCACCTTTCCTGAAGTTTGTTGTCTCACCCTTACCAACAATTGAATCTCTATTGTAATCCAGGAAACTTCATTTCAGACAAAAGCCAAGAAGAGAAATTACAACTCTAGTACTTTACCACTTTCAAATACTTTGCAGCTAAAATATAAGCAGGACCTAAGAAAAACCTCATTCAGTTCCACTTGAAATATAATAATTCTCAATGAACCTTGTACCAGAGAAAAAGTCTTCGAACTATTGAATATTCTGGATATGTAGAATGCTTTAAAATAGCGTGGAATATACATATCTGATCTGTGGCATTTCACTTTGTGCCAGAGGAAAAAAAGTTACATTCCCAATAAGTTTTGAAGAATGTTTTGGTTTGGGAGAAAAAGCCCTGCAGCATTTTGACAAGGTTCCTTCTCAAGGAAGGACTCTCATTATGCCTCATTTTTACTTATAAGTGCAGAAAGAACTCCAGAGAATTTTGCTTTATGTAAAAACAAAGACCCACAATCAACTGATTCTTTAGTAAAAATAGTGTCACATTGTTTAGATAATGGTATTAAGAAATTCCCTGGATTGTTTGAAAATAGCAAATTTCTAAAACACCAAATAAAGAAAATAAGTCTACAAGTATCCCATATAGATTATTCTTTCTCCCAAACAAAGACTGTCAAAAGTAATACATTTAAACTTAGGAGCAGATGGGATTTTAGGTGAAAAATTCCAATAATACATTAACTATATTTTAAAGGACTTAAACTCTGAAATAATTTATAATTAGGAAATTAGGAAAAACTACTGTTATAAATTGAGTAAAAACAGAAGTAGGAGTTTTGGCTTCAGAAAACAGAAACAAACATAGAAATATTGGATAATGAAAACAAAGTTGATCATGCCTATTTTGATAGTTAGCCAAATATTACAGGTGAGGAAATTTAAGGGGCCTCAGAATACATGATAACATGTTATTTATATGTGAATCAAATGTATTTTTTGTCCACTAAATGCAATTAAATCAGTCTTATGTTTAATTTTCAGGCTTTTCTATAATTTGGTTCTATAGTTCTACAGTAATGGTTTCCTATAAAATAGCACTTTAATAGCTAATGATTTGTATCTTAAGGGCAATGATGTTTACTATTTATTTTTCTGTAGACATGTAGAATTAAGTCCGAGGCTACCAATTCCTACCTTGAGTTAAAAAAAAAAAAAATGGGCAACTGAATTTTGGTATAGATTATTTAAGCTTTTGAAATCTTGAAATAAAGTGCTTGCTTCACCAGCACATATACCAAAACTGGAAGAAAATACAATTTGCAACACATACACAAATATATAGCGAGTGAGAGAATTTGCTCATTAAGTCCCAAAGTTTGGAGGAAATTTTCTACTTTCATCCATAAGCAAAATTTCCAAAACTATTAACTTGACAACTTTGTCATCTTTAATTTTTCTTCTCTCTGCCCCTTAGTATTTGACTACATACACCATAGTGGTTAAATCTATTACTATTGATTCATGATTTTTTTTCCACTATAACTAAACTGTATGCATCTAAACTGGATGCAAATAACTACTGACATAATTTTCTTCCTTTCTTTCATTTTTCTTTTCTTTCTTTCTTTACTTTTTTTGGGGGGGGGGTATTTAGATAATATGGATAATGTAGATTAATATAAGTCAGTCAAAATAAAACCGAATTCCATTTGTAGCATATATTATGGTTACTTTCCTAATCCATCTTCCAGAATTCTAGAAGAGTTGTGCTATTTGGGTAGGTTTAATCTTGTTTCCAAAAATGTTATGTCTCTGGATTTGCCTATGTTAGAAGCTAAAGAATGGCCAACGCCCTTTGCTATAGGGCTCCATTCAGGCTACTGCATGAAACCAGTTTGGACCAAACAGTAAAAATCATGCCTCTGCTGTAGTGATTGGTTAAGTTCAGTGATGGCAGATAAGTTGGATGATATAATCAGAGTAAAGTTCAGGAAATCAAATTCATGTTTGATTTGGAAGAAACTTTCATTCTACCCTCTAGATATTAATGAGTAAGTATGAATGTAGATTTATCAAATTTAATATATAAAAATACAGGATATCCAGTTAAATTTCAGAGAAACAAATATATATGTAAATATATATATGTGTGTATGCATACACACATATATTAGTATATATAGATATAGTTTTATACTTTTAATATTTGTATATCTTACATTTTGCATGGAATACTTATAACAAAAAAAGTTTATCTCAAGTACAAGTTTAATGTGACATTTGTATTTCATCTGTAAACCTATACATTAATTTGAAAATAAAGGCATTATTAAAAAAACATATAGTCAAAATAACTAAAAGTGATTACAGTCATAAATGTGGTTTTCCCATTCTATAAGTCTGCAATATGCCTACAATTTTCATTGCACTCACTACTAAATTCCTATCTTCTATTTTCTATGCTATTTAAATTATTTTTATTTGATCTTGCTAGTATGGTCCAAGGTCTATGAATCAACATAAAATTAACTGAGCAGAGAGAATTCGAGCCTGAGGAAAGAACAGATGTTAAAAATCTATAACAAGAGTAGTTTTGGCAGGTTGAAAAAAGAGCAATCAGGTTAGTACACCTGGCATATAGTGAACAGGAGAAGAATGGTGAGGAATGAAGTTAAAGCAGAAGCGTGGATCAAGAAGTTAAGACTTGAATGTCTTAGGATTTGAAATTGTATTCTCAGTATAGTGCAGTGACATGAAAATATTTATGAGAAGTGTATGAAAAGACCAGATTTTAATTTTTAAAATCATAATCCCAATATCTATGTAGAAATTGAATTCTAGAGACAGGAGTGGAATTAATTTTTTTTTTGTAATATTATTGGCGAATGAAGATAATAATGTACACTAGGTTGCCATAGTGGAAAAAAAATTGTTCAGAAATATTCTGTTTCAAGGAGATGGAACCAGAGGAGACATCTGCCTAAAATGTAGTCTTAAATCTATCACTTAATAATTGTGTGACTAAATCTAATTACTTAATACAGGCTTCACTGCCTTTGCACTACTGTTACTGTTCTCTGGATAATTCTTTCTTGCGGCAGTTGTTGTATTGGTCTTCTTAAAATATTTAGCAGCATCCTTCTTTAGCCTCTACCAACCAGATATTAGTAGTGTGTCCCTAGTTGTGAAAACCATAAATGTCTTTATACACTAAGAAATATCCTCTAAGGGAAAAAATTATTCTCAGTTGAAAAATGCTAATTTAAATTTTTTTGTTTCACTTTCCTCACCTAAAATATAGGGATAATAATAGGCTCTTATATAATAAAGTGAACTACATTACTCTGAAAATTAAACAAAATAATTAATGAAATCTGTTTTATGCTGACATGAAGACATAGATGCAGTTCAACAACCTGAAACCAAATAATCCAGTTAAGAAATGGGCAGAAGACATGAATAGGTATTTGAAAAAGAAGACATATATATGTCTAACAGACAGAAAAGACACTCATTATCACTCATCACCAGGGAAATACAAATCAAAATCATGAAATACCACCTCACGCCTGTCAGAATGGCTAAAAGTAACAACACAGGAAGCAACAGATGTTGGCAAGGATGGAGAGAAAAAGGAACCATCTTGCCCTGTGGTGGGAACGCAAACCAGTGCATCCACTCTGGAGACTTGTATGGAGATTCCTGGAAAAGTTAAAAATAGAGCTACCCTATGAACCAGCAGTTGTACTACTATTTATCCAAAGGTTACAAAAATACTGATTCAAAGGGGCACATGCATCCTGATGTTTATACCAGCATTATCAACAGTAGCCAAATTATGGAAAGACCCCAAATGTCCATCAACTGATGAATGGATAAAGAATTGGTGTATACACACACACACACACGCACACATACACACACACAAACACACACACACACACACAATGGAATGTTACTCAGACATTAAAAAGAATGGAATTTTACAATTTACAATGGTGTGGATGAACATAGGGGAAAGAAAAAAGAGAGAGAGAGAGAGGCAAACCATAAAAGACACTAAACTATAGAGAACAAATAGGGCTGCTGAAGGAGTCATGAGCAGGTAGATGGGCAAGATGGGTGATGGGTATTAAGGAGGGTACTTGGATGAGCAATGGGTGTTAAATTTAAGTGAGGAATCACTAAATTATACTCATGAAACTAATATTACACAGTATGTTAACTAGAATTAAAAAAAAAAAACTTGAACCATTAAAAAAAAAAGAGAAAGAATCAACTATTCCAGAGCAAGTCATCTATAAAGTACTAATTCATAAGCATTTGGTAGAGACAAAATTTGAAAATAAACAAGTACCCAAATTAAGAAAATAATTATTACTCTTAAAATATTTACCATAAATTATAAATAACAGAAATTAATAAATTCATTAATAACACAGGTACTTCAGGCATTAAAAAGAAAATAAGAGGCAATTATTTAGAAAATAAACACTATCAAAGTAGCTAATGGAAATGGGTTTCTTCTTGTCTGAGGTTCAATTTCCTATTCTGTTCAAAAGCAAAACACAACCAAAACTACCAGTTCTTCCATGTGTTAAGAAGGTCACTGTAATTAAAAATGTTCTTTTAACTATGAGGTATATTCAAGTTAGACCTATGGCATTTATTAACATTCTACAAACTATGTAGATATAAAATAAAATATAGAAATATTTTAATATATAGAAATAGTTTTACAGCAAGTAACACAAAAGTGTTATGATTCTTCTCAAGCATTATGTAATATTTAGTTGGGATGTGATTTACTGTGTTTTGTGTATGAATGTGTGTATACATATATGTATATATATGTGTATATATATGTTTCATATATATATATATATATATGAAATAGAGTGAATGACACAGTGACAGAGAGATTTCCCTCACACAGCATATTTTAAAAGGAAAAAACTAAATTTTGTTATTTGTTTCTACTATGTTACAAAAGCCAAGATTAAGGTAGTTGCAATATGCTAAAGATACTAAGGCTAATAAAAATCTGAAGCTGAAACCCCTAATTTTCAATAATATTTTAATTGTAGAAATCTGATTGAAGTTCAATTTGTAAGAAAGAAGAGTCCATTTAGAAAAATGTATTAAAGAGTAAGTCATTCATCATACTCTTTTTAATGTTTTGAAACCCAATTCCTGTGTGACATGCACACACAAACCACATCTTTATCCATTCTTCTGTTGATGGACATCTAGGCTCTTTCCATGGTTTGGCTATTGTGGACATTACTGCTATAAACATTGGGTTGTACACCTTCCAATCACTATCTTTGTATCTTTGGAGTAAATACTCAGTAGTGTAATTGCTGGGTTTTAGGGTATCTCTATTTTCAACTTTTTGAGGAACTTCCATACAGTTTCCAGAATTGCTGCACCAGCTTTCATTCCCACCAACAGTGCAGGAGAGTTCCCCTTTCTCCCCATCCTCACCAACACTTGTCCTTTCCTGATTTGTTAATTTTAGCCATTCTGACTGGTGTGAGGTGGTATCTCACTGTATTTCTCTGATGCCAAGAGATGTTGAACACTTTTTCATGTGCCTCCTGGCCATTTGAATGCCTTTGTTGCAGAAATGTCTGTTAATGTCTCCTATCCCCTTCCTGATTGGATTATTTGTTCTTTAGGACTTGAGTTTGATAGGTTCTTTAGAGATTTGGGATATCTGATAGATTTTGGATATCCCTTTATCTGATATGTCATTGCAAATATCTTCTCCCATTCTGTCCATTATCTTTTGGTTTTGTTGTCTGTTTTCCTTTGCTGTGCAAAAGCTTTTGATCTTGATGAAGTCCCAATAGTTCATTTATGTCCCTGCTTCCCTTGCATTTGGCTAGGAAGAAGTTGCTGCAGCTGAGGTAGAAGATACTGCTGCCTGTGTTCTCCTCAATGATTTTGAAGGAATCTCATTTAGGTCTTTCATCCATTTTGAGTCTATTTTTGTGTATGGTGTAAGGAAATGGCACAGTTTCATTCTTCTGCCTATGGCTGTCCAAATTTTTCAACACATTGTTGAAGAGACTTTCTTTCCATTGGACATTCTTTCCTGATTTGTCAAAGATTAGTGGACCATAGAGTTGAAGGTCCATTTCTGGCTCTCTATTCTGTTCCATTGATCTGTGCTGAGGTTAGGACTTCCAGTACTATGTTGAACAGCAGTGGTGATAGTGGACATCCCTGCCATGTTCCTGACCTTAGGGGAAAAGCTCTCAGTTTTTCCCCATTAAGAATGATATTCGCTGTGAGTTTTTCATAGATGAATTTCGTGATATTGAGGTATGTAGCCTCTATTCCTATACTGTGAAGAAGTTTAATCAAGAAAGGATGCTGTACTTTTTCCACGTCTATTAAGAGTATCATATGGTTCTTTTTATTAATGTGTTGCATAGACAGATATTATTTTAGACTGATGATCCAAAGAACATACTGATGATAAAAATTTGTTTCTCCTCTTAAGTATCTTTTTTTTTTTTTTTTTTAATTTAGAGAAATACTTCAGCCTAATACTTTTCAATAGGTGTATGACCACAAAATGAGCTTCTGGAGTATTAGTGTGGTGCTAAATTTAACTTTGTTTGCACCTTCATTACTTTAATGAGGGCACAAATATTCATTTATTGAGGGACTTCTGTAGTTGGAAAGCATCAATGTGTAAAACAAACATAGCACTTGTCCTTTGAGAGACTTCATTCTAATGAAGAGCAAAGTGGCTGATACACAAAACTGTATTCAATTTTCTACCAGATAGTACCATCCCAAATGAAACCTAAATCATAACTTCTGTAGAGTGCTTTTATTTACTATTTTCCAAAGTTTTTCCACCACTCTGAACCATGATCTTTATTTTATTTATTGATTTATCTAGGGTTTATGATTTTTTCTCATTTATTGCTAACTATAATTTAAAATTCAAGAAGTTGGAAACAATCCAGCTTAATCCAAGACCTTTGTATATAAATTCAGAAACAAATTTCAAAAGATATCCCTTGGTTTCAGGGGTTTCTTTAAGTGTCCACCTAGACATGTGCCCCTGGACTCCCTTATGCATGCATATAATGTTCCAGATAGGCACAGATCTGGGGAACTTTTAGCTCTTCTGTAGCTCTTTTCCCAACACCAATTTTCTGTTCACCCCAAGCTAACCATACCCTCAGTCTAACAAAGCTACAAATTCTCCATGTCTCTTCCTACCACATTTAACATTTCTAGCTGACAAAGCCATACATTTTGCCTGTTATTCCCCTCAACCTCAATCATATCTACTTCCTCTTAAAGCAAAGCTGCTGATTTTCATAGCCAACCTCACCTATCCAAACCTTGTTTTCAGCATAACTTTGGTGAGGAAGTGGGATGGAGAGGGTGTTAGGGGAACAACATATTCTATAAAACAACTGTCCCAAGTTAACAAAAAGTCAATGTAATGAAAATAAAAAGTTGGAACAACTTCACCAATAATTACATTCACATCATACAACAACCACTGCTAACTATTTTCAAAATCTTCCTCATCCAAAAGAGAAACCCCACACTCACAAAGCAGCAACTACTGATTCTCTCCTCTCCCAAGCCCTTGGTAACCTCTAGTCTACTTTTCATCATTACTAATTTGCTTACACTAAATAACATAAGTGACATACAATATTTGTCCTTTGTGTCCAGGTTATTCATTTAGCATAATATTTTCAATGTCATGAATTAGAACTCCTTCCTTTTATGGTTGAATAGTATCCTATTAATATTACACCACATTTTGTTTATCCATTTATCTATTAATGGACACATGGACTGTTTTCACTTTTTGCTTACTATAGATAATGCTCCAGTAATCAGCAGTATATAGTTAAGTGTGTCTGTTTTTGATGTATTTGGTTACGTATCTGGGAGTGGGATTGCTGCATCATATAGTAAATATATAAATAAGTAAACAAAAATACTCATAGGGGAAAAGAGGAAAAAATTAAACAAGATGAAACCAGAGAGCAGAAAAGGATGGAGAAGGATGGGGTGACTGGGTGATGGACACTGGGGAGGGTATGTGCTATGGTGAGTGCTGTGAATTGTGAAAGACTGATTAATCATAGACCTGTACCCCTGAAATAAATAATTCATTTTATGTTAATAATAATAAAATAAATGAACACGGTCTGTCACTGTGTTGTTCATTTTCCCTCCTTTTCAAAGATTACAAATCTGAAAATAACTTGTTTAAATCACAGTTACTACTTTCTATTCACTCTTACAAAATTTTATTACCACTTTTGGTTCTATAATCACTCATTACCTTTGATCATGTCACAGTTCACTGGTGATGTATTTATCTTATATATGGGAAATAAGATTTTTTTTTAAATTTTATTTATTTATTTGACAGAGAGAGATCACAAGTAGGCAGAGAGGCAAGGAGAGAGAGAGAGAGGAGGAAGCAGGCTCCCTGCTGAGCAGAGAGCCCCATGTGGGACTCGATCCCAGGACCCTGAGATCATGACCTGAGCTGAAGGCAGCGGCTTAACCCACTGAGCCACCCAGGTGCCCGGGAAATAAGATTTTATATGTATATGACATGATATGAAAATGTGCTGGGTTGAGCTTATTATCTTTTTGGCCATGAATAATTTCTGCATTTATGTAAGTTTCATTTTTTCTAACATGTATTTTGCTCTTTCTTTTTAACAAGTTGAGATAATATTAGAGGATAATCTTATAGGTTTATTGAAAATAACTTTAGCTTACTCTATTCTTTGTATTTTATTTACAAAAAATTATAAAACTACAAAAATAAAAAAAATATAAAATTTTATAATGATAAAATATACATTGAGATTCTTTGCTGTTATAAGAAGATGTATTCAATGGAATCTATCAAAGTCATTCCATACTCACTTTGATAATATTTGAATTATTTAATAAATATAGAATCCCAACAGGTCCCTGATATGTTAATGCATCCAAAACTAGGTAAAGAGCATTGCAAGGATTGTCTGCTTATTTAGTTGCATAAGTTTTACATATGGTATCTATAGTATATTTTTAAACCTGAAAAGCATAAACTATTTGAAATTTATTTATCATTTAATTTTTAACTGAAGTTCTTATAGTTAATCAGTTAATATTTCTATAAATGTTACAGAGTGTTTACTACTAAATAAATATTTTGTTCCTTTCATATTGTCTTATCGTTACACAGGCTTATATTAAGTATCTACCATGCACAAAGAAAGGGAAGGTGTTATGATAGAGAAAATGAGTTTTTAAAGAGAAAGATGTCAACACAGATGTTAAACAACATACTATATACAGAACTGAATTATTTTTAAAACCTCTAATATCATAGACTAGAGAATGATTAATACTAGCTTTACAAAAAAGAATTTGTTTATCAAAACAATTTTGGTTTTAAAGTACACATTTAAATATTGATTGAATAATCAAGATATTCATCCAATAAAATGTAGTAACTATTTTTCTCATTTTTTTCATTAAAGTCTTTTATAAATATTATCTAGTAAAAGATAATTTTTTGAATTAAGTAGTTTTTGTGAGAAATGTTAAAATAACTAAAATCAAGCATTCAGATATTTTTAAAAATTAAGAGTTCAAGTGTCTTTATGTCAAAAGAGACTATATTTACAGGCATAGAGAAGTCACTTCCTAGTTTATAGTCGGAATTTTCATGGTCAGTCAATGAATCATCAACTTCTTTAAATAAGCTTATAGGTGAGTTTCAGAAGTACAACTACTTTAGAAATATTAAACTATAATATACAGATGAATGTATTCTATTACTTGTGAAAAATAATTCATACAAATTATAATCATCATGCTATGTCTGATTTGTATTTAATGCAAGTTCATGAATGAATGAAAACTGTTTCTAGTAACTTTGAACTGACAGGGAAATAATGAAAGTTTGGAAGCAGTAGTAGCTGGAAATGCCTCCAGTGGATAAAGATCCAACTTCTAAAATATTCAGTCCTTACATATTTACCACTAATTACAACCAAAAATTATACAGAAATATGATGACCTTGTAGGATGGCATTCAGAAATATAATAAATTAAACCAGAAATCAATTTATAAAATAATGTGCCATCTTGAAACTTCATTTTGTTAATCTTATATCAAAATACAAATGTGATTTAAAGCAAATTATATTTGTACCACATATGATTTGCATTTTTTACTGTTGTCATACTATGATTGATTAACTCTGCTGGAAGATATTAACAGCCTGGTCTGTTGAATTTTCACTTTTCGGCTCTGCTGCACTTCACACTTCTAAGCTTGTTATTATATTCCTTCAAAATGTATTTGCCTTTGAAGTCTAAAATATCCAACTGCCAGAAAGCAAAGGCATTTGGTAATTAATTTAATAGCAAATCGGACATCTGCCAAGTCAATGGAAAGAAATAATAGGCTATGCATTTTCTAATACCTGCTATACTTAAAGTACAGGCTGATAAAATTTTCTTGAAGAATATGAATTTGATAACTTTTAAGCATGTAATCAATGCACCATATATCAATAACTGGTAGAAGACTTCTTTTTCCTTTTTTTTTAAATTGATTTTGATTAAAAATGTCAATGCCGGGGTGCCTGGGTGGCTCAGTGGGTTAAGCCGCTGCCTTCGGCTCGGGTCATGATCTCAGGGTCCTGGGATCAAGTACCACATTGGGCTCTCTGTTCAAGGGGAGCCTGCTTTCCTTCCTCTCTCTCTCTGCCTGCCTCTCTGCCTATTTGTGATCTCTCTCTCTCTCTCTCTATCAAATAAATAAATAAATAAATCTTTAAAAAAAAAATGTCAATGCCAACATTGGCACTCAACATTTCAAATTCATGTATTTTGTTACCGGTAGTAGATAGATAAATACTCCAACTCATGATGATGGAGATCAAAATTTATCCCAATGTCAGTCTCTAGAACAAATAGCTAAACCTACAGAAATAATGTTGTGAATCATTTTCTGGCATATTCATGATCCTAGAAATTTAGATGTAAAAGGGAAGTTATGATAAACATTGCGATAATTTTATGTATTAGTTATATAGTGTCTCAATTTAGAAAATTCAGCAGTTTCACAATATGAAACCTTAAGCCTTGCAAAATAATTCTCACCTATAATATATGAAATCCTAATAATAGTAAATAGCATTTAATAACAAAGTTATTATCATGTAAGATATTTCTAATTTCTACTAGATGCAAAACCACTTACACACTAAAATAGTCCTTATATAGGTAATTTGCTTAATGTTAAAATATAGCTGATAAAAATATTTATAATCTTTCATGTAGATAGGTTGAATGTAAGGCTGTTGAGAAAACCAGTGTCTTTTTGCAGTACTTGGCAGGTGAGGAATCAGACAATATTGAATTATGGAGAATGTACACACTTATACAAATCATTATCTTCTCAGTTTTAGTGAATGTCTCTGATAAATGACCAAATACGATAGTGTATATTACTAAAATATCACATCCTAACTGAACAGCCATCATATTTAATCACCCCATCTGCAAACATTAGTATAATAGTTCTAAGATTGAAATAACTATTGTCATTGATGACATTAATACTAAATATCCATTTTAAAGAAAAATAATTTGTTTAGTTACATTTGAACCACACTGCAATTGCACCATTTATAACAATGACAAGAAAAAAAAAAAAAAATCCAGGAATAAATTTAACCAAGGAGGTGAAAGACCTATACTCTGAAAGCTGTAAGACATTGAATAAAGAAATTTAAGATGGTACAAACAGAAAGATACTCCATGGTAGTGGATTTGAAAAAATTTTGTTAAAATTTCCATACTACCAGGGTGCCTGGGTGGCTCAATTGGTTAAGCAGCTGGCTTCAGCTCGGGTCATGATTCCAGGGTCCTGGGATCGAGCCCCGCATTGGGCTCCCTGCTTAGCAGAGAGCCTGCTTCTCTCTCTTCCTCTGCCTGCCACTCTGCTTACTTGCACTCTCTCTCTCTCTCTCTCCCCGTCAAATAAATAAATGAAATCTTAAAAAAAAAAAAAAATCTTCCATACTACCCAAAGTAATGTATAGTCTCACTGCAATCCCTATCAAAATACCAAAAACATTTTTCAGAGAAATAGAATAAATAATCCTAGAATTTGTATGGAACCACAAAAGATCTTGAATACCCAAAGCAATCTTGAGAAAGAACAACAAAGCTGGAGGTATCACAGTCCTAGATATTTCAAGATATACTACACAGCTGCAGTAATGAAAACAGTGTGGTATTGGCACAAAACAGACACACAGATCAATAGAAGAGAATATAGAGTTCAGAAGTAAACCTACACTTATATGGTTAATTAATCTACAACAAAGGAGGCAAGAATATACAATGGGGAAAAGCAAGTCTTCGATAAATGGTGTTGGGAAAACTGGCCAGCTACATGCAAAAGAATGAAAGTGGGCCACTTCCTTACACCAGACACAAAAATTAACTCAAAGTGGATTTAAAACCTAAATTTCACACTTGAAACCATAAAAATCCTAGGAGAAAACAGAAGCAGAATTTTTTCTGACATTGGCCATACAACATGCTTCTGGATTTGTCTCCTCAGGCAAGGGAATCAAAAGCAGAAATAAACTATTGAGACTACATCAAAATAAAAAGTTCTTTTTTTTTTTTTTTCACAGCAAAATAAACTATCAACAAAATAAAAAGGCAACCTAGTGAATGGGAGAAGATATTTACAAAGCATATAACCTGTAAAGAGTTAATATCCAAACTATATGAAGAACTTATACAACTCGACACCAAAAATAAAGCAAAATAAAATAACACAAACACAAGGACTGAAAAATGTGCAGAGAATCTGAATAGACATTTCCCAAAGAATACAATGTAATTTGGTGCAACCACTGTGGAAAATAGTATGGAGGTTCCTCAAAAAATTAAAAATAGAAATATCAAATGATCTAGTAATTCTATTACTGGGTATTTACCCAAGGAAAACCAAAACATTAACTCAAAGAGATAAAAGGACTCCTATGTTTATTGCAGCATTATTTCCAGTAGCCAACAATGGAAGCAACCTGAGTATACAGCCTGTAGGTGAATGGATAAAGGAGATGATATTATATATAATGTTGGAAAATTACTCAGCCAGAAAAAAAAAAAAAGAATGATATCTTGACATCTGTAACAACATGGATGGACATAGAATGTATTATACTAGATGACATGAGTCAGAAAGAAAAAGACAAATTCCATGTGATGTCACCTATTTTGGAATCTGGAAACCAAAACAAACAAACAAATAAATAAATAAATAAATGGGAAAAAGAAACAGACTCTGGAATACAAAGAACATACTGGTGATTGCCAGAGGAAATGGAGCATGGATGAAAAGGATGAGGAGGATTAAGACGTACAAGCCTCCAGTTGTAAGGCAAATAGGTCATGGAGACAGAAGGTACAGTATAGAAAATGTAGTCAATGGTATTTTAATAACATTGTATGGTGGCAGATGGTGTATACATTTCTTTTGGTGAGCATTTCATAACATAAAATTATTGAATCAAAATGTACAGCTGAAACTAATATAAATAGTATGTCAATTATAATTCTCTAAAAATCATAATTTGTTGATTATTCTGATATTAGAATATTTACATAGGTGAACTGAGTATATTAAAAATGAGATGAAAAGCCTGGTAATACAAACTAGCACACCAAAATTATCTGATATCCTACGTATTTAAGAAAAATGAAGTCAGATAAAATTTATTCGTAAAAAAAAAAGTAAACTTTTTTACAATTTAACAATCGATGTGTTTGAGAAATGTTTATATATATTTAAACATAATGTGCTTAATATTTTAATTTATTTTATATTTATATGATAAAGTGATGCAACGTGTATACAAAATGGCAATATATTACAATTAATACTCTGTCAAAGCCCAGACCAATGCCAAATATTGCTAAGATAAACTTCTAAGATAAAGAATTAAATAAAAAACCTAAAAACTTTCATTAACAAGTTATTATAGAGGCTGTTGCAGTTAGATTTTTAAAAGGAAATTATTTCTCAGCACTGGCAGATCTCATAATATATGTGAGATCACCACATTCTAATGGTATCTCACTTTCTACTGGGGGTTGTGGGCAAACCCATTGGATTCTGGTCAGGTTTGAAGTGGCAGCCACTTCATTTAAGGTTTTTCTAATTTTCTAATAGTAAATGAGTTTTTCAAAGATTTCTCTTTTTTCCACATTTGGACTTGAATATTCTATTATGTGTGGTGAGGAATATTGTTTTAGTTAATCTCACAAAGTGATACACTGTTCACAGCTTGAGGAAAATGCTTTCTGAACAATTTAGAAATAGAATTAGGATTGTTACCCTCATTATATATTTTATTTCTAGTGTTTTTCATATACCTGCTGCTTGACTAAAACGAATCCTTAGAATAAGAATCAAGAAATGTAGCAACCGAGGAGTGTAATCAGCTTTCAAAATAGACCAACAATCTGATTTTTTTTTTAAGATTTTATTTATTTATTTGAGAGAAAGAGAGAAAGTGGGCAAGCACAGTGGGTGGCTGTAGTAGGAGCAGAGGGAGAAGGAGAAGTTCACTTCCTGCTGAGTAGGGAGCCTGACATGTGGCTCAAACCCACGGCCCTGGGATCAAGACTCAAGTTGAAGGCAGACAATTAACCAACTGAGCCACGCAGGCACCCCACAACAATCTGAATTTCTATTTACATCTTTTATTTTATACATATTAAATGTGTAGGGTGCCTGGTTGGCTCCATCATTGAGTGTCTGCCTTCCACTCGGGTCATGATCCCAGAGTCCTGGGATTGAGTCCTGCCTCAGGCTCCCTGCTCCATAGGAAGCCTGCTTCTCTCTCTCCCATTCCCTCTGCTGTGCCTCTCTCTCGGTGTCTCTCTTTGTCAAATAAATAAATAAAATCTTTTTAAAAAGGGGGGGGGTGCCTGTGTTGCTCAGTGGGTTAAAGCCTCTGCCTTTGGCTCAGGTAATGATCTTAGGGTCCTGGGATCAAGTTCTGCTCCGGCTCTCTGCTCAGCGGGGAGCCTGTTTCCCCCTCTGTCTCTCTGCTTGCCTCTCTGCCTACTTGTGATCTCTCTCTGTCTGTCAAATAAAAAAATAAAATCTTTGGAGCACCTGGGTGGCCCAGTGGGTTAAAGCCTGTGCCTTCAGCTCAGGTCATGATCCCAGGTTCTGGGATTGAGCCCCGCATCAAGCTCTCTGCTCGGCAGGGAGCCTGCTTCCCCCTCTCTCTCTGTCTGCCTCTCTGCCTACTTGTGATCTTTGTCTGTCATATGAATAAATAAAATCTTTAAAAAAAAAGTGCAAAGTGTGTATAAAATTTTAAGCACTCTTTACAGCAAGTACAAATTAGAATCATCTTGCCTGTCAGACTGGGTTTGGCAACATACTTCTTCTTTTTTTTAAATTCATTAATATCAGGCTAACCATTTCATTGAGCAGAAGTAGAAAATATATGTTCTACAAACACATTTACAGGCATCTTTATTTCTGTATCTATCCCTTTTACATGTATTGTAAACCATGAGGCCAAACTGATAGCTCTGCTTCCACACTAAACTCCTTGGGGTTCATTCTAGTGTTTCCTCTTTCCTTATTCATAATTTATTTTTCCAAGAGTGAGACATCTGGCTCTTATTTATCCATAGTATATTTTCATTTTTTTTCAATTCCCATAAATACAAAATGTGGTTCTAAAATTTTAACTTCTCTATGAAAACAAATTAATGAGAATAAAATACTCAAGTATAATTATTTTCATCTTTAGCTTTACAGAATATAATTAAAATGTTGTTCAACAGTTACTTAGGTTTTTATCTTTCTTATTCCCTTTAATCTTTTTTTCATTTTTTTAAAGATTTTATTTATTTATTTTAGATAGAGAAAGAGCACACATATGCATAAGCAGGGGATTGGTAGAGGGAGAGGGAGAAGCAGGCTCTCCACTGAGCAGAGAGCCTAATGCAGGGCTCCATCCCAGAACCCTGGATCATGACCCGAGATGAACACAGACACTTAACTGACATTTTTTTCATTTAATTTCAATAAGCCAACATATAGTACATCACTAGTTTCAGATGTAGAAATACTTCATTAGTTGTGTATAACACCCAGTACTCATTACAAGTGCCCTTAATGCCCATCACCCAGTTACCCTATCCCCCATCCATTTCCCCTCCAAAAACCCTCTATTTTCCTATAGTTCAGAGTCTCTCATGGTTTGTCATCCTCTCTCATTACTTCCCATTCAATTTCCCCCCCTTCCCCTATGATCCTCTGTGCTGTTTCTTATATTCCACATATGAGTGAAACCATATGATAAGTGACTTTCTCTGATTGACTTATCTCGCTCAGCATAATATCCTCCAGTTCCATCCAGATCTATGTAAATGGTAAGTATTCATCCTTTCAGATGACTGAGTAATATCTATCTATCTATCTACCCCACACCTTTATCCATTCATCTGTTAATGAACATCTCAGCTCTTTCCATGGTTTGGCTATTGTGGACATTGCTGTTATAAACCCAGGGGTACAAGTGTCCCTTAGGATTATTTCATTTGTATCATTGAAGTAAATACCTAGTAGTGTATTTGGTGGGTTGCAGGGTAGCTCTATTTTCAACTTCTTGAGGAAACCCCACATTATTTTCCAGAGTGGATGTATCAGTTTTCATTCCCACAACAGTGTAAGAGGGTTCCCCTTTCTCTGCATCCTCGCCAACATTTGTTTCCTGACTTGCTAATTTTAGTCATTCTGTTAATACTTCTTGTAAAATAAAATGTGTTGACCATTTGAATTACAACCTGCAAAGTAGAATATTTGGTCTTTCTGTACAAGTAGAATTTTTGGATGAATTTTTTGGATGTTGATGGAATTGTAATTTTTATTTCTCTCAATTTTTATTATGAAAACTTTCTAGTATATAAAATACTTAAAAAATTCTATACCTTCACAAATTGTAGAGCTAACATTGAACCTTATTTCCAGACTCTCTCTCTCTCTTTTTCTTTTATTTATATTAGATCGCTTATAATTCAGGTATAGATTCCATGATCCTTCATTCCAAATTTCTGTATTTATACTCTGAATTTTCCCCAGAAGTTATTTTATAAATATTTTTTGATACATGATACAATTGAATTTCCCTAATTGTATTTGTTTGTTATGTCTTCTTAGTCACTTTTAGACTCTGAAGTTGCTCCAACTTTATTTCATGACACCAAGAATGAATGACAGTTGTCTTATAGATTCTTCTGCTCCTGTATTTGTCTTATCTCTTCCTTTTTTTTTTTTTAAGACTTTATTTATTTGTCAGAGAGAGCGAGCGAGAGCGAGCACAGGCAGACAGAGTGGCAGGCAGAGTCAGAGGGAGAAGCAGGCTCCCTGCGGAGCAAGGAGCCCAATGTGGGACTCGATCCCAGGACGCTGCGATCATGACCTGAGCCGAAGGCAGCTGCTTAACCAACTGAGCCACCCAGGCGTCCCTGTCTTATCTCTTCTTAATTGTTTATTTTCTATAATATAGAGGTAAGATTTAGAGGATTAATTTTATCTAGATTAAGCATTTAAGTAAATGTACTTCATAATGTGTTACATCAGAAATACTATAATGGCTTTTATTTTAACATCATGTATCTCGTGTCAAGGCAGCTTTTGTTTACAGTTTTATTGAGATATAATTGCTAAGGGAGTGGATATTAAAAGTTTTCATTACAAGAAAAAAATTTGTAATTATGTGATAATGCAGTTTTAATATCCCTTTACACCATCACTTCATCATATATGTTCCATGAACTTTAACATTTTTAGAACTCAAATTCCTTTACCAATATCTGAAACTGAATATGTAGGTACTAGCAATAATTTTATAAGCAAGCTATGTTCATGGTATTGATGTTTGATCTAATTAGAAATAAAGATAAACTGCAATAATTCCAACTGTTAGTCAATAATAGGCAAGATAAGCAATAACAGATACCACACTGAATAACCATGAAATACAACGCCAAAGGCAAGGGAAGCAAGGGCAAAAATGAACTATTGGGATTTCATCAAGATCAAAAGCTTTTGCACAGCAAAGGAAACAGTTAACAAAATCAAAAGACAACTGACAGAATGGGAGAAGATATTTGCAAACGACATATCAGATAAAGGACTAGTGTCCAGAATCTATAAAGAACTTAGCAAACTCAACACCCCAAGAACAAATAATCCAATCAAGAAATGGGCAGAGGACATGAACAGACATTTCTGCAAAGAAGACATCCAGATGGCCAACAGACACATGAAATACAGCTTTTTAAATACTGACTGAACCCAAACTTAGACTAAAGCTGATATTTGATTTATCCCTAACACATAAATGCAGGCACGAATGCAAAAATGAATAGTTGCTTACAAAAGAATGAAACCTGAAATAAAGACCCCTTCCTATCCTGAGTCCAATTACAGTTTCCACTCCATAAGTCTTTATTTTACATAAAAATGTAAAATAAACTACCTCACAATGCTGTCTTTTTACATAGGAATCATTCACTTTCATCTGTGCATTTGTAGGTAAGTTTATTTATGGTGGGTTCATATGGGCTTGGCTTCAAGTGAGAGATTTCAAGTCTGCTCCATTTTTCCCCTAGTATCAGGAGGCTAGTGGAGTCATCTCACCCTAACAGTGTAAGAACTGCAGAAAGGTAAGTCCAAATGTGCCAGGCCATTTTAAGCCTCGGTTCACTCACAGTCTACGAGCATCTGTTGAATCAGAAATAAACCACATGGCCTGGTCCAAAGACATAGGGCAGAAAAATAACCTCTGCCTCTAAAGGGAGATAATACGGGGTTATGTGAAAGGATATTGGTACAAAAAAGAAAACGATTTGGTACAATTATTCAAATCACCATACATCCTATACATCTTCTATTATGGACTCATCAAATATATGCATTTTTTAAGTTTTCCATAAACATTCATGCTTTGGCCATTTAATTTCACTTCCTAATTATTTTCCTTCATTTTGAACTTTTGTCCTCTTTGTCTATGTCTCTCTTTTCATCTATGAAAACTTAACATACAGGATACATTCTCAGTGAATTCTTTCTCAAAGCATTCCACCTGCACCCCATGTCAGGTACAGTTAGTCTTTCTCTAGCATATAATTAACATTAATTACACCTCATTTTAGCCCAGCATTTCATTCTGCTTGTTACCAATCCTTCACATGAAAGACAATCTTTAATTTTGTTGGATAAATTAAAGAATAGGAAACAGCAAAAATATGAAAACCTATAATCTCAAAAAAAATCAAAGTGATTTAATCTAAATTATTCTTTATTTATGGAAAATTTTCAATAAGATTATTTCAAATTTAAAATACTAATATACATATCATGGTGTGAATGTACTTTTCAGAAATATATCTATTACAGAAAATATGAGATGCATGGAGTCTATTTATAAAAGCTCCAAGCTAAAGCTATTGAAATACCCTATTTTTTTCAGAAAACAAAGAACTCTTTTTTTCTGTCAACAAGATTTTTTTTCTGTAAATGCTAATTATTATTATTGTTATTATTAGCAGAGTTTCAGTTTTCAAGTATCTGTCACAAGTTATACAGAAAAAGCCAAATCTTAATATGCTCTAATTTCTCTTTTTTATCCTAATACAGTTCTTGTATAGGTCCTATTGTCTTAGCACTTGATAGTTTTGTATGTCTTGCTTCTCTTATTAGACAGTTAACTGCTGAATTATGTTTTCTCCTACCCTCAGCTTCCTGGGAACATATGCAAAGTTCAAAACAGAGTATGTGCTAAATTATGCTAGTTGACCAACAATTTAAAACCAAAAATACTGGAGGAGTCAAGATGGTGGAGAAGTAGCAGGCTGAGATGACAGCAGGTAGCAGGAGATCAGCTAAATAGCTTATCAAACCATTCTAAACACCTACAAATCCAACAGGAGATCAAAGAGAAGAAGAGCAACAATTCTAGAAACAGAAAATTGACCACTTTCTGAAAGGTAGGACCAGTGTTGAAGTGAATCTAAAGTGACAGGAAGATAGACCAAGGGGGAGGGGCCGGCTCCCAGCAAGTGGCAGAACAACAGAGCACAAAATCAGGACTTTTAAAAGTCTGCTCCACTGAGAAACATCACTCCAGAGGCTAAACCGGGGGGAAGCCCGTGTGGGGTTAGCATGGCCTAAGGTCCCATGGGGTCACAGAAGGATCGGGGGTGTCTGAGTGTCACAGAGCTTGCAGGTATTAGAGTGGAGAAGCCGGCTACAGAGACAGAGCCAAGGAATGAGCTCTCAACTCGGGGTTACCTTGAACCAAAATCTGTGGCACAGGTCACTGCTCTGTGAGTGGAGTCCCCCCCACTATCTGGGGAGACACCCCCTGGAAGAGCTCAGAGATCTGCAGGGTTCAGAGACTCCAAACAGAGCTGTGTGCCAGAGATAGAGATGCTTGGTCACAGTCTGGGTGAGCTCAGAGTGTGGCAGGAGACCAGGGAGATGAGAGTGATTGAGTACTTTTCTCGAAGCGCAGCTGGAGGCTGGGGAGACAGGAGTGATTGAGAGCTTTTCTCTGAGAACACACTGAGGAGTGGGACCCTGAGCTCTCAGCTCCTCTGGGTCGGAAATTGGGAGGCCACCATTATCATTCCCGTCCTCTGGAACTCTACGGAAAGCATTCAGGGAACAAAAACCCCAGAAAGTGAACCTGAGCAAATTACTTAGCCTAGCCCCTGGTAAGGGCAGTGCAATTCTGCCTCAGGCAAAGACACTTGAAAATCACTACAACAGGCCCCTCCCCCAGAAGATCAACAAGAAATCCAGCCAAGACCAAGTTTTCTTCCCAAGTAGAACAGCAGAATTCCAGAGTAGGAGAAAGCAAAGCATGGAATTCATGGCTTTCTGCCCATGATTCTTTAGTCTTGTAGTTAATTATTATTTTTTTTCTTCTGCTATTTTTTTTAACTTTTACTCTTTCCTCTTTTAACATTTTTTAAGTAGTTTCTCTTAACAATAACTTTCATAAAAAATAATAATAATCTTTTCTGAACCTTCATTATTATAGTCATAGTTTATCATTCATTGTATCTAACTTTATTTTTTTTGTATACACATAGGGTATTTTATTCTAAAAAATTTGGGGTACAACTTCTTCTAATAGAACAAAATATACCCTAACTCTAGCTCCAGGTTCGTTCTAGTCTCCAGCCCAAACAAATTCTCTCCACTTTCTTTTTCTTTATTCTCCCGACCAACTTACTTTGTCAACTTCCTTTTTAGAAATTAAAAAAAATTTTTTTTCATCTTTATAGGCATATTCCATCCCTTCATTGTTTTTGCCCTTATATATGTTTTTCATTCTTAAAATTTGGGCAGGTAGTTTCTTCTAAGAGACCAAAATACTCCTAAAATTAAGTGGGTGACCCTTTTCTAGTCACCAGTCTAATATATATATATATTTTTTTCTTTTTCATATTTTTTCTTTATTTGTTTTCTTCTTCTAATTTCTTCTTCTCCTCCTTCTCCTCCTCCTCCTCCTCCTCCTCCTCCTCCTCCTCCTCCTCCTCCTTCTTCTTCTTCTTCTTCTTCTTCTTCTTCTTCTTCTTCTTTTCTGAACTTCTTTTTATCCCCTTCCCCCCTACATGATTCAGAATCTCTTCTGATTTGGTTAAAGCACATTCTCCTGGGGTCTTGGCCACCCTTTTAGTATTTTATTTGCTCCTTCATATATTCTTATCTGGACAAGATGACAAGGTGGAAAAGCTCACCACAAAATAAATAAATAAATAAATAAATAAATAAAAAAGAACAAGAGGCAGCACTGAAGGCTAGGGACCTAATCAATATGGACATTGGTCTTATGTCAGATCTAGAGTTCAGAATGACAATTCTGAAGGTGCTAGCCAGACTCGAAAAAGGCATGGAAGATATTAGAGAAACACTCTCCAGAGAGATAAAAGCCCTTTTCAGAGAAATAAAAGAACTAAAATCTAACCAAGTTGAAATCAAAAAAGCTATTAATGAGGTACAATTAAAATGGAGGCTCTTACTGCAAGAATAAATTAGGCAGAAGAGAGAATTAGTGATATAGAAGACAAAATGACAGAGAATAAAAAAAGCTGAGCAAAAGAGAGACAAACAAATACTGGACCATGAGGGGAGAAATCGAGAGATAAGTGACACCATAAGACAAAACAACATTAGAATAATTGGGATTTCGGAAGAAGAAGAAAGAGAGGGGGGAGCAGAAGAGAGTGGGGAGAGGATGATTGTAAGGAATTTCCCAAATATGGCAAAGGGAACAAGCATCTATCCAGGAGGTGCAGAGAATCCCCCTCAAGATCAATAAGAATAGGTCCACAACCCGTCACCTAATAGTAAAATTTGCAAGTCTTAGGACAAAAAGAAAGTCCTGAAAGTAGCCCGGGACAAGAAGTCTATAACATACAATGGTAAAATATTAGATTGGCAGCTGACTTATCCACAGAGACCTGGAAGGCTAGAAAGAACTGGCATGATATATTCAGAGCACTAAACGAGAAAAACATGCAGCCAAGAATACTGTATCCGGCTAGGCTATCATTGAAAATAGAAGGAGATATAAAAAGCTTCCAGGACAAACAAAAACTGAAAAAATTTGCACACACCAAACCAGCTCTACAGGACATGTTGAAAGGAGTCCTCTAAGCAAAGAGAGAGCCTAAATGTAGTAGATCAGAAAGGAACAGAGATAATATACAGTAACAGTCACCTTACAGGCAA
This sequence comes from Mustela lutreola, assembly GCF_030435805.1. Taxonomy (NCBI): domain Eukaryota; kingdom Metazoa; phylum Chordata; class Mammalia; order Carnivora; family Mustelidae; genus Mustela; species Mustela lutreola. The sequence continues at coordinate 136,518,112 of NC_081291.1, forward strand.
TACAATGGCACTAAATTCGTATCTTTCAATACTTAACCTGAATGTAAATGGGCTAAATGTCCCAATCAAAAGACACGGGGTATCAGAATGATTAAAAAAGAGAAAAAACCAAAACCCATCAATATGCTGCCTACAAGAAACTCATTTTAAACCCAGAGACACCTCCAGATTTAAAGTGACAGGGTGGAAAACAATTTACCATGTTAATGGACATGAGAAGAAAGCTGGGGTGGCAATCCTTATATCAGATCAATTAGATTTTAAGGCAAAGACTATAATAAGAGATGAGGAAGGACACCATATCATATTCAAAGGATCTGTCCAACAGCAAGCTCTAATAATTTTAATTATCTATGCTCTAACATGTGAGCAGCCAACTATATAAACCAAATTAATAATAATCAAAGAAACACATCATCAATACCTGTGTAGTTTAGATTTGGGTAAGGAAGAGAGATTGATCCTTTTTGAGACAGACTGAATGCCTGGCTTCTTGGAAAATACAAGGTGTGGGGCCAATTTCAAGATGAACTTCCTAAATTCATGTTAATAATGTCTGTAAGGACTTAAGTGATTTATTAGAAAAAAAAATAAAGTGTTGTAAAAACTTACAAAGTGTGTTTGTGGTAAAGTACTCAATCAGTTAATTTGTTTCAGTTCCTAAGTGTTCATCGAGATACTAACAAAGGGAGAATTCCGGAATAGACTCTTCTTAGTGTTTGATCTGGTCTCCTATACCAAAAAGATTTTAGTGGCCATGATCTTCCATAACCTTATGTCTATCAGTAAGAACATATTACAAGGCTGACTTTAGGAAAGCAAATGGAAACATTTGTGTATGAAGCTTCAGTGTGTTCTTTAAAGTAAAAACAATAACCCCTAATTTTATGGAGTTATATCAAATTTCTTTAACTGTGAGTAACAATATTTACCTTTCCCTTTTGTGGACATTTTAGTTAGGCAACCTCAAGCTCCCAGCTATATATATATATATATATATATATATATTTTTTTTTTTAATTGACTGATATCAACGAATTACAGATATCAATTGATTTTATTACAATATATAGCTATTAAATAAATTTGAATTACAAACTAAATTGCTTTTCACCCTAATGAAATAATTTAAGTTTTAAAAATTTTATTTATTTGAGAGAGAGAGGGCACGAGTGGGGAGGAGGGGTAGAGGGTGAGAGAGAAACAGACTCCCTGCTGAGCAGGAGACCCAACATGGGGCTCAATCCCAGGACCCTGAGATTGCAACCTGAGCTGAAGGCAGCTGCTTAACTGACTGAGCCACCTAGGCATCCCAAAACAATTTATTTTTACAGTAATTCCTTCCTGGTTGCAAATTTGCCATATACTTAATTGCTGCATGTCGGAATCTAGAATTAAAATTATCCAACCACTTTTGGAGACTATTTCCAGTTAAACACACAGCTGTTTTATGATGCAGGCATTTTACTCCTAGGCAATTATTCAATACAAGCCAATACATATGCCCATATAAAACCTTGCACAGAAGTTTTATATGTAAGCCCAAAACTTGAAACAACCCAAATGTTCATCAACAAGTGGACAGATTAACCAACTCTGGAATATCTACACAGTAAAATATTCACTAATTAAAATGTTGATTCACATAATAAGTGAATGAATCTTCAAATGATGGAGCAACACACAACAAAAAAGGAGAACATATTATATGATTCAATTTCTGGATCACTGGAAAATGCAAGCTAATCCAACTAGAGCAGTAGAATACAGATCAATGTAAAGCTAAAAAGAGGAGGATGAAAAAAAAAAAAAAGAAGAGGAGGATGGAGGAGTTCAATGGAATATAAAGAAATTTCTTATTGATGAATGCACTCACTATCTTGATTGTGGTGAAGGTTTCACCCATGTAGAGCTATTTCAAAACATTTTGAACTGTACTCTTTAAATATGTGCAGTTTAAAATCGCAGATAGTTACGTCAATGACACCTGAATAGGACTGTTTAAAAATAAGTGAAAATTAACCAGCTGTAAGTCATGGAATCATTTATCCCATGACCTACATGTAATATGAAGAAGCATTTCACTGTTGTTACTTTTTTCTTGTGTGTGTGTGCACACATTCAGCACATTTTGGATACATGCAGAGAAAAGCAGTCATCCCTTTTCTGTTTAACTTTGTGTCTGGGACAGAGAGCAAAGAGAAGAGAAGAAAAGAAATAGTGGTTAAGATGTTTCAGGAGAAAATTAAACTAATGAGGAGAATGATAGTAAACAAAACAATCTTGATTACCTCGGCACACAAGTGATACAAGAGAGCTATGTACAGTGTTACCGATTAATTGGATCCCAGCTTCCTTTGCTTATGTATAACTGTACAGAATATCCGCACTCATACATTCCCCACCAATGCTATTAATACAAAGTGTGTTGTAATTACAATACAATATCTTCACCAGGAGCTGCTGAGAGGCTAATTAAGTAATTTCTACAAATTACTTTCAGATGTTTCAAGGAAAGTAGTTTATGAATGTCAATTATTGTTTTGAGGTATCTGCTGCTAATTATTGTCTGGAAAAATGAGTACTCCCACCTTTGTTTAATGCGTTGACTATTATCCTTGTTTGTATAATGTTTTGACAATTTTCCCTATTTTTATTCCAAGAGAATACAGTTTTGCTCAAATTTGTTGTAAACAGAATTTTTCAAACAAATAAATGGAAAATTGTGTTAATGAAAGCAATAAAAATAATCAAATAAAAACAAATCATATATGATTCTTCATAATCAGAATAATTATAAAATATAATATTTCAATAAAATATTGAGGAAATTTTAAGCAGAACTTTGTATATCATAGCAATCTTCTGAATATTAACGTTAAGAAGCTTTTCTGGATTCGTGTCTTCAGGTAAGGGAAACTAAAAGAAAAATAAACAATTGGGACTACATTAAACTAAAAAATTTCTCCACAGTGATACAAAATCATCAACAAACTGAAAAGGCAACCTACTGAATGGAAAAAAAATTTGCAAAAGATAGATCCAATAAGGGTCAATATTCAAAAGATATAAATAACTTACACAACTCAAAACCCAAAAAATCCCAAATAATCTAATTTTAAAATGTACAGAAGACCTGAAAATATATTTTTCCAAAGAACACATACAGATGAGCAACTGACACATGAAAAGATGCTCAACATCACTCATCATCGGGGAAATGCAAATAAAATCTACAATGAAATATCACTTCACATCAGAGAGAATGGCTAATATCAAAAAGACAAGAAATATCAAATGTTGATAAGGATTTGGAGAAAAGGAACCCTTGTGGATTAATGGTGGAAATGTAAGTTGGTGCAGTGACTACAGAAAATAGTATGAAGTTTCCTCAAAAAACTAAAACTGGAAGTACCATATACTCCGGTAGTTCCATCTCTAGGTATTTACCTGAAGAAAATGAAGACACCAATTTAGAAAGATATAGGCACCCCTATGTTTAATGTGGTGTTATTTACAATAGCCAAGATGTAGAAACATCCCAAGTATCCATCAATAAAAGAATGGATGAAGAAAATGTGATATCACATGAACGCACGCTTGCGTGTGTGTGTGTGTGTGTGTGTGTGTACACTATGAAATATTACTTGGCCATAAAAAGTAAAATCTTGTTATTCACAACAACATGGACAGACCTAGATGGTGCTATACTAAATGAAATAAGCAGGCAGAGAGAGACAAATATCACATGATTTCACTTCTATCTGGAGTTTAAAAAACAAAACAATGCATTTTGTAATGTATATAATTGTTTAATCACTACGTTGTGTACCTGGAACTAATTTAATATTATATGTCAGCTATACTTCAATTAAGAATAAAAATATTTAAATCAAAACAATTTTAGTTATAGACTTAAGAGGTTATTTTTATAAAAATATATCCATGATGCAATAAACAAAGAATAAATATACATAGATATGCATAGCTAGATTATAGATAATACAAAACTTCTTGGATATGGCACTTGTTTTATGATTATATCATTTACTATAAAAGGGGGACATGTTAAGAAAAATTTTACAAAACAAAGATAACAGTTTGCACCATATGAGGTGGTTAGATATCTTTTTATTCTACTAGGGGTCTTTATCAAATCTTTATAGTACCTTAATGAAGTGGGAAAATGAAAATGACTATAATAAGTCACACTAATTATCAGAAAAGATTCAAAGTATGAATATTTTTTTCTTTTATTTTTTATTTGACAGAGATCCTAAGTAGGCAGAGAGGAGGAAGCAGGCTCCCTGCTGAGCAGAGAGCTCGATGTGGGGCTCAATCCCAGGACCCTGAGATGATGAACCGAGCGGAAGGCAAAGGCTTAACCCATTGAGTCACCAAGCACCCCTCAAAGTATAAATATTTCTAAAATAACAATTACCCTTATTCATTTAGAAAATAGTAGGGGATGTGTTCATTAAAATAATTACTAACTTTGGATTTGGGCACATTTTAAAGAAACATCCATGTATTTAAATATTGAGAAATGTGATTTAGGTAGCATATGCATGAGAAAATTACAGATAGAAAAAAAATCAAGCATATGTAAGAAGCATATTTCTCCCTAGATGTACAGTATCATATACAATATTTATAAATTTATACGTCTATTTTTCTATTTGTGTTTCTTGTATTTGTAAGGATAATAAAAATGGATTATTAAGCATTTTCTATAAGCTTTAATGTAAAAAGTTTAATCAACTGTATTATACTTCACACTATATCTTTAATATATAAAGAGGCTAAAATACAGAAAAATGTGTGTCCATAATATTTTCCATTAGAATAATGCATATCTTGGAATATTTTACCTTACATGGACAAATATGAATAAATATCAATTAAAATACTCATTTTTATATATGAAACTCAACTAATTACCAACTCTCAGAAGAAGGCAATCTTTGTTTTTCAAGAATACAAAACTGCAGGAAAATAAACTTCAGAGCACACACACAAACATACATATATAAATAAACATTCAATAATTATTAAAAAATCAATAAAGGTTTTAATAGATGAGAACTTCATAGAATTCTCTATAGTCATGCAAATTATCATAGCTATAAAATTACTTGGAAACATTAACTGTGCTATTTGTATAATTATGTAAATTTAATTAGCACAACTTTCTCATTAAAATTGTTATTTACCAACAACACACTTTGGATGTACCTAACTTGTTATTGCATGTGGCAAGTGAAATAAATAAAATAATACTGAGAAAATAAGAAACATAGTTTTATTCCTCTCTCTGAGTTTAATAGCAACTGGCAAGTGACCTTGGCAAATCACTTAACCTCCCTGAACCTCTCAGATCCCTCCACTGTAAAATGAATGGCTGTGCTGAATGCACATCACATTCACTCCCCTCTCTGAGACTTTCTGTGCTTCTGCAAAAGACCTCTGAATGGTAGTTTGTAAAAACTATGATAAACTATTAAAATTCACATTTCTATTTATTTTGTAATATGTTTATTTCCTAAAAATTTGAAACGTTTAGATTTAGATTGAAAATTTTAGATTTCTGTTTATTCACTGGATTTTCAGGGTTAAAATATCCTAACGTGACATTTGGAGCATGTGTATTTTCCTAGAATTTGAAAAGTTTCTCTCAACTTCACTTTCATCTGACTCACTGTTGCAAATAATTAAATGTCTCAAGGTGTCAAAACTAATTTGTTCATGGTAAGATATGGTTTTGGTTGTTCAGGGTCCCTGAAAAGGGAAAGGCTAAAAGGGCTGGCAAATAGATTGCACCGTGAAAAATGAGGAAACTATGGTCTTCAATTGCATATATTTAAAACTTTCTTGAGAAAATAAATTACTTTCTGTTGGAACTTTACTATACTGTGTTACAGGTACAAGGATACATAAGTTGGCCTCTTAGGAAAATAATGTATACTCAATTTTCTGTTATAATATAGATCATTCAGCTTATACTGATTAAAGACAAAATAACAGAGGTTCGTTTTTTTGGCCAATCCATTTTCTTAGTATTGGAATCACACAGTGGGCATTTTATTAAATGCTAGGAGGTAAATAGAATACAGTATACAATCAAAAACACCCCCCTTGCAATGACACATACCCAAATGTGGATAGAGGTCCATAACCATTTTTTTAAAAATCTATGGCTTTACTTAAAACAGGTCAACTAAGTAAACCCCTGAAAACTGGAAACAAATTCTACTTTACCTTTTTGCAGTTTAAGCATCTTATATTCATGTTTCTAAAATCTGTTATTTCACATATACTAATTAATTGAAGTTTAATGTTTACTTCATGTTTCTTAACTGTAAGTAATAGAAATTATTTATATACTAAAATAGTATATTTGTTGCTTCAGATTAATGAATGGATTAGACTTTATTAAAACAATTTAATTCTAATGTTTTCTTCTGATCATATGAATATGAACATTCTTTTGATTTTCACTAGTCAAAGTAGAATATCATTACTTTGGTCCTTAAAACCAATATACCTATACACAATCTTGTGAAGGCAGAATTTTTAAGGGTATGATTTGCTTCTGACTGAATGAAGCATAAAGTTTGGTATATTATGGTTGGCTTTCAAAATTTAGGTTTCAAAATATGAGATTCTGCTACTCTGAACCACATTAATATTAAAATGATGATAATAAATTAAGCTATACAATGGGAACTAGGATCCTAAATATATTCACTTCATGAGTATCTTCAATATGCCAGGCACTGAGTTAAGCATGTTATAGATATAATTTTTAATCTTCACAAAAGCCTTCAAGTTAGGTATTTTTCTTTTTTCCTATTCAGTTCAAAGTAATTAAGTAATCTACTTAAAGTCACGCAACTAATGGTTGAACCAGTATTAGAACTCATAATCATTCAACTCCAAACCCTCCTTCCTCCTTCCAGATACATACACTAACATGAAATGGCTATAAATTGGTCATGTATTCTGCTTGGCCAAGGAAAGTCCTGTTTTTCACCTGTTGTCTTAGAGAAATATGAATAGATCTTTTCATTACTAAAAAATTATTGTTTGGATGATAAATTACATGGTCTTCCTAAATATAGAGAATATAAAATGGGTTTGTATTTTAATATCTAATCAACAAGGACTTTGTGAAAATCATTGTGTCAGTATAATCTGTATACTGGTAAAGTCTAGCTGTCATTTTCTCATTACATCTGTGTAAGAATGTCAGTCTGTTTTATCAGGAACTTATTACTGAAATCAGGATTGTTTATTTTATGTAGTTCCATGCATAGCTCTTTAAATACCAAATTGTTCATGTATTTCTAAGGAAGACTGCAAAATTGCAGGCTGCCTGCTCTTCCAATTAAAGAATAGGGGTAGGGCGCCTGGGTGGCTCAGTGGGTTAAGCCGCTGCCTTCGGCTCAGGTCATGATCTCAGAGTCCTGGGATCGAGTCCCGCATCGGGCTCTCTGCTCAGCAGAGAGCCTGCTTCCCTCTCTCTCTCTGCCTGCCTCTCCATCTACTTGAGATTTCTCTCTGTCAAATAAATAAATAAAATCTTTAAAAAAAAATAAAGAATAGGAGTAAAATTCAGCTTTCTGTTTAACAAAGTAGCCCATTTTGTAGTTGTTACGGTTGTACATTTATGGAGTTTTGTTTGTTTGGATTCTCTGTGTAGATACTGTGGGGTCAAAGTTCAGCATGCTGTTGGGATAAGAAGCATGTTTTAAATTTCTCTTTGCAGTGTCAGTTGAAAAATGGATCTCTCCTCCTGTAGTGCCACAAGTCTCTGGAAAACACCACTAGCCCTTACCCAGTCACAACAGCTAAGGAGTAATGTCGATTAATGACACAGTCACCTGCTTGGTGCAGGTTAACATATAAACATCCATTTCTTGGAAGAAGCACTCTGGAGGTCAGTTTTCTAGGCCTTTGGCCTTGAACAAAATTTTTATCTTCACATTTCTTCTTAAAATACTTAAGATTCACAATTTGTCTAACTAAAGGATAAAAGAATGCAGGGTATAAAAAAGAGTATGAATCACATAGATATAATAATTAATCTACATGCTGCCACTTAGTAGCATGTAAACTCAGGTAAATTAGTTAACCTCCTTAAGCCCCTGATTTACCATTACATCAACATTTTAATGTGTAATACATAATATTGAGGAAAATGTGAGATTATGAATACATTTATCTCTGTACCTGAAGAGAATACTTGCTCAATAAAATGCAGCTACTACAGTGTGATTGTTATTTTACATGTTCAATGGGTTTTCTGTTTGTTTGTTCTACTGAAAAGTGGGGAAAGGGCAGAGGGAGAGACAGAATCTTAAGAAGGCTTCATCAGCCCTGAGGTGGACACAGGGATCCATGAGGACTCCATCCGGGGTTTGATTTGAGGACACTGGGCATTGAAGAAAAATCATGTCCTTTAATTTGCATGGAAACTGGGATTTTTATGAAAAGAACAGGAACCTGCTCTACACTGTTATTCAGGCCTTTTTGGAAACTATCATGTGTGATGTGTTTGCGGAGTGAGACCTACACCAAGAGAGGAGCCTAAATACCACTTGTAATTTTGTTTGCCCAGTCTCAAACTTTGCACACATTTCATTGCTTCTTTTCTCTGATGAAGAGAGTGATATGGTTGTAATGACTAAGTGTATTAGGATGGCAGAAGTTTTACTTTAGCAGTCCATAACCCCTTGTGAAAGCAGGTTGCAAAAAGAGGAAAAAGTCCAGCTACACAACGAAGTAACAGGGAATAGTGATAAGAGCCAATTAGTAGCACGAGTGACAGAAACCCATGAAGAGCAGAATAATAATACTGTCAATGGAGTAGTATGACACTCTTCTACATTCTTCCATAAAGCTCCATATTTTCTGAGATTTCTAAAGAAATTCAAATAGAGTAAAGAAATAATATTTCCAATTTATCAACTGGGATATTTGATGGAATGTTGTAAATTTTCTCCAAATTAATCTGTCGATTAAATGTAAGCTTAGTTGAAATTCTAGCAGGATTTTTAAAAATATGAGAAACTGAATCTAAAGTCAGAGGTACTAGAATATAAATGATTTGGTGAATGGAAAATATCTGGAGGACGTATATTCTCTGACTGTAGCACTACACAGAGCAAAATAGTGTGCTGCCTGCGTAAGGACTCATATGTAAATTAATCAACCAATAGGAAGTCTAGAGGTAAACTCACTCTTACAAGGTAAACTGGCGTTCTACAAAGATACCAAGGTTTGTATCCATACCAAATGTTTGGTAGTTTTTATAATGTCAAACAAATACCAAATGACCTAATTATCCTACTCTAGGAATTTAGTGAAGTGAAATGAAAACCCATGATGACTATACCCAAATGTATATACCAGTGTTTTGTTACAGTTGCCCAAAACTGGAAACAACCCCAAGGACCTTCCACTGATAAGTGGAGAAGGAAGTGATCATGCATCATACTGTCAGATGCCATCTAGTAACAAAAAAAAAAGTTGACTACTCATGCTCACAAAACATGGATGAATCTCAAAAGCAAGAAGATAAGTATAAGAAGCCAAATTCAAAAAGCTACACACTGGGTAAACCATTTATATGGACAGAGAGTAGGCATGGGCGCCTGGGTGGCTCAGTGGGTTAAAGCCTCTGCCTTCGGCTCAGGTCATGATCCCAGGGTCCTGGGATTGAGCCCCGCATTGGGCTCTCTGCTCCGCAAGGAGCCTGCTTCCTCCTCTCTCTCTCTCTGCCTGCCTCTCTGCCTACTTGTTCTCTCTCTCTGTCAAATAAATAAATAAAATCTTAAAAAAAAAAAAAGTATGATGCAACACTGTTGTTCTACAGCTTTAAAAATAAATAAATAAATAAGGCAAAACAACAGGGATGGAAAAGAGATCAGTCACTCCCAGGGTCAGAAATGAGAAAGACATTTGACTGTAAAAAGGAGCAGAGAGCAATTTTGAGAGACGACCAAACTGTACTGTATCTTGAGTATGGTAGTATTTCATACAATTCTATGTACTTCTCAACACTCACAGGGTTGTACCCCTCAAGTGACTGAGTTTTACTATACATAAATTTACAAGATCAATTTTTAAAAGCAAAAAATAATGCACATTTCTGCCTGTTCTATTTCTTGGTGTATCTTCCTCACACCCTCCTCCAGCCTTTCTTTCCCAGAGCAAGCAAATGCAATATGTAAGATTGTAGCCTGCCGTGTCCTGCCACGAGAAAAAGATGGCATACAAAAATGGGTGCTAGGGAGGGTTTAAGTTCTTCACAAAACGATGGGTAGGATTTAGATAAAACAAGACAAATGAGAGACCCATTGCCACGTTTAGGCCTGAAAGAACAAACTGAAGAGTATTACCAGATTTGGAAAGTCATATGGCAAGTGCTGCCTGACCTAAGCTGTGATCTTCAGGGCAGGTGGGCGACAGGGGTATCATGAGTTCACTCTTCCTCCTGCAGGTGACTGCTTTTGGCATACCTTATCTAGAAATTCAGAGTAAGAGGTCTCGCCAGTGTAGTTCACGCAGGTCAGCCTTACCAGGCACCAAGAGAGGTAGAAAATGGGGAAATATATCTGGATGGGCAGATGTAGGACATTCAGCATAAACCAATTTAAGTATTTGGAGGAAAAGAGTCCCTTTTATCTAAAAAACAAAACAGCTAAAATATTTAACATTTATTTATTAATTTTAAGATTTCATTTATTTAAGCACATGTGTGTGAGAGGGAGAGAGAACAGAGAGAAGGCAGAGGGAGAAGCACACCAAGCCTTCACCAAGCAGGAAGGCTGATTTAAGACTTGATCCCAGGACCCTGGATCACGACCTGAGCTGAAGGCAGAATTTTCACTGACTGAGCTACCCAGGTGCCTCAAATATTTAACATTTAATTATCCCATTATTTGCAACTCCTAAAGAGCTCCTGCACTTCAACAGTATCTATTCACAATAACCTTTGTATCACAAGGAAATTATGTATAAAAGTGCATTCCACAACATTATTTTTAAACAAAACTAAAATACTAAAATGATCAAATACAACAAGCTATCTATCAATCATCTATCATCTATTTTTAGTGAAAGCTATTACTTGAACAGTAATTTCATTGTACTTCTTTAAAACAGACCAAACTCGAAGACATGTCTATCTAATAATAGATGTGAAGTTTTGCATGGTGTTTTTTTCTCCCCTTGGGCTATCACTTCTTATCCTACATCCATGTACTTTGAATATTTCATCACTTCCCATAGCTTTGACAGTGATCTGTGTGAGCGACGCATAAATCGTCATCACTCATCTCCATCGGTTTTCATTTTCAGGTCATACTTGCACTTCACTAGATGGCATCTCCACCTGATAAACTGACATCACTTCCTTGTCCAAACAGTTCAGTACCAAGCTCATAGTATACTTTTCCCCATTAATAAAAAAATTTTCCCCTTCTTCCTACAAATAGAGATTATTTCTCTAGCTTCTCTTTTCTTTTAATATTCTATAAATAGGGCATGGGGCATTTTTCTGGAGCATCTTTTCAGAAGAATTGCTATAAAGAACAAAGATAATGAATGTGAAATATTCTGTTAATGCTAAAGAAGTTAAATATAAATGGCTTGAAATTTTAGGTTCCATATCTGTAATGAATAATAAAGATGTCTTGGGCTAGGGGAACTAGATTTATTTTTCAAACACATTCAGTGTCTTCAGTGTTTATTTTATTTATTTATTTTTAAAGATTTTATTTATTTATTTGACAGATCACAAGTAGGCAGAGAGAGAGAGAGAGTGGAGGAAGCCGGCTCCCTGCTGAGCAGAGAGCCCAATGCAGGGCTCAATCCCAGGACCCTAGGTTTGTGACCTGAGCCAAAGGCAGAGGCTTTGACCTACTGAGCCACCCAGGCACCGCTTCAGTGTTTATTTTTAATTATTCATGCTTAAGGCATTTCAGAAGTTGAATTCACAACATTTGGTATTTACTTGACAACTTATGTCCTGTTTATAGTAATTTGCTCACCAAGAGGTAGTGGATATTTTTATACATAAGTCATATTTCTAAAACATATTTGAACATTTTCTATATTTGTATCTTATTAACTTTATTTCAAAAGTTTAATGACCATGCTTATTTACAGAATTTTAGCATCTGTGTACTATGGTTCTGTAAATATTTTTTATTAAAATATAAATAGTATCTTTAATAAAAATTAAAATAATATCTGTAATAGTATTACAAATTTGATATTTTCATGTTAAATGGCTTTATCATGTTTCCAGATTATTTACTTTTTGTAAAAAAAATTACATTCTATTTATTCAAGTTAAATTTGATGTCTCTACCTTGATTCTGTGTTTTTTGCTGTCAGCGTTTCCTATATTTGGTCTTTTAAAAAAAGTTTTTTTGAGGTGACTGGGTGGCTCAATCGGTTAAGCCCCTGCCTTTGACCTAGGTCATGATCCTGGGGTTCCGGGATCAAACCCCTCTTTAGGCTCCCTGCTTCTCCTTTAGCCTGCTTCTCCCTCTCCCTCTATCTCTCTCCTCTGTACTTCTCCCTGCTCGTTCTCTCACTCAAATAAATAAACAAAATCTTTTTTTTTTTTTTAAAGATTTTATTTATTTATTTGACAGAGAGAAATCACAATTAGATGGAGAGGCAGGCAGAAAGAGAGAGGGAAGCAGGCTCTTCGCCGAGCAGAGAGCCCGATGCGGGACTCGATCCCAGGACCCTGAGATCATGACCTGAGCCGAAGGCAGCGGCTTAACCCACTGAGCCACCCAGGCGCCCAATAAATAAACAAAATCTTAAAAAATAATTAAAAAATATATACCTTTTTATTTGAATTCCCAGTGCTTCTAATTTTAGTATGACCATCATAATTTCATAGCTAGTAGAACATTTTTCACATTTCCAATTTACTGTGTCCAAAGAACTAGATTCATTTATGGCTAGCTTTACTAATGCCAGCTCCTGTTGAAAATTCTACAAGAATCTGAATAGTTTTAGGATTAAAATTGAAACTCCTTCAATTTTCAAGTGCTATTTTTAACTAAATATCCTTCTCACTTTTGTCTGTCCTTTTTCTTTAATCAACAGAAAAAGAAATAGGCGGAAGTGTTGGAGGAGGAGGAGGAGGAGGAGGAGGAAGGATCGATAGATGGAAGGAAGGAAGGAGGGGAGAGGAAGGGAAGAAAAAAGAAGGAAAAAAGAAAAGAAAGAAAGAGGAAAAATTTTGTTCACATGCAGTATACACCAATCACCCAGCCCATTATTTCCTGCCCTTAGCTTAGTGCTAGTTTTGTGATTCTATCACTCTTTGTTGGAATATGTACTCTATACCCTACTATACACATGAAAACCCATTATATACTTCAAGATGAAGTGATACCATGTCCTGCATTAAATTCAATTTTCTTTCTTCTAAAAACCAGACCATTTTCTACTATTCCCCTCATCATATATAACCTACTATATAAAAGTCTCTATAACATCTTATTGCCTAAGAAAGCTTAAATTCCTTCAATACAAAGTTTTCCCTAAGTATGTATTAAGACTGTATTGTAAATATACCCATGCATAAATATTTAACACAAATTAACTTGATTCAACTATAAATCATTGTATATTACTTAAATGTGTATTTATTGAGATCCTACTCTCACATACTGTTTCTTTAAAAAATCTTGTTCTTCTCACATGACTGAGATACACATGGCGAGTATGACTTATACAAAATCCCTAAAGTCTTAATTAGAGAGGAGGCATCTTGAATTTATGCTTTTTAAATGCAATTTTAAATGAAATTTGGTGTGATACATTTCTTTTTTGTAATAACGCTTTTCACTTTTAATCTAAAGTGACTCCCAGAAACCAAATTTTTGTTTAGTATGTCATCTTTAAGGGGATATGCTTATAATTGGGAAATTATTCCTTTTTACAATTACCACTATAGAATCCCCAGCCTCACTACCCTATACTACATTCTGTAACTTTATTCCAGAATACATAAAACTTTATACAGAACAATTTGTATTAAATATAACTCAAAAATCCTTACAAACGCATGAGTCAGACACCAGAGCAGAGGGAATAGAAGGTATGCTTAGCAATATTCTTTTCAAAAGCAGCCCACTAATCTCCTCTAAGTTTTCTTTACAAGGAGAAATACTATTGTCAGGAGGTTTTGTGTTTTTCTCTTGTTAATACATCTATATACCTCTAATATTCTTCACTGAAATTCCATCTACCCAGAAAGGATGCTGACCTTTTAGCTTATTTTTTATTTTTTGTCTGACTTTATAGAGGTTCACATCTTATATTTAATGTTGATATCTATGATTGCTAATAATTCCAGACTATCTTTCAGACACCTTTTCCACAAAGCAGCATTTCTACAGTAATAGGCAATCTTAATATCTTCCACCCTACTTTGATTTTTCCTCTCTACCATCAGTACTAGATGAACAGCTGCTGAAGTAATTATATCTACTTGTAATATATTTCTTTCATATTAGCATTCAGATCATTTCATATCACTTAATTATACACAAGTCTACATGGCAATGGCCATCATAATAGTTCCTAAACATGATCTTCAGCCTTCCCACCTTGTCCCTCACTGCTCAGGAGGGAAAGGCAGATTCTCTGACCATTGAGTTGGAAAGAAAAAAAACATATTTTGAACAACAAAAATACTTAATAAGCAAAAGTCATACATGCAACAAAGAATGTGAAAAATAGAGCAGTGTAATGAAGTACAGAGTACCAGGTTAGGATCTGATACAACTTTTAAATAGTACAGTAGGAAAGTTTTCACTCACTGAAGGACTTTCAAATAAAGCTTTAAAGGAACTGAGGGAGCATGTATATGGATATTTGGAGAGAGAGCTATGCATTTTGCTAATTTTGTTAATTTTATTTTTCATTAAATAAATTTCACTTACATTTCTTTAATAACATTTTTTCCTCCCTTTTCTGATACGTTTTTAAAGCTACTTTTCTCTGATATGCATAATTGTTTATGGTGCCAGTTACACATTTTATATATAAAGAATTATATATATATATTTATATAAAATATTATATATTTATATATTCATACATCATATGGCCATATATATTATATATCATATAATATTATATAGTATGTAATATATTATATATCATAAACACAATATAATATATAATTTTATGTATTATATATTATATATATTTAATATATTTATATGTGTAAAATATATGTTCAGTAATTTTTTTCTACATTAATCAATTCATTAGAAATACCTGTCAATTCAGCTATTTTGTGTAAAACTGAATTCCAGAAAAGGTAACATCTGAATTATCAAATGCTATTAAAACAGCTATAAGATGTGCTTACTGGCTCGCTATCTCTCTCTTTCCCATTTGATTCAAACCTTCAGACTTATTCTTTGAAAAGGTAGGGAACAAACTATCATTTAAAAAAAAATACTTAAAGAGTGGTGCCTGAGTGGTACAGTCAGTTGAGTGTCCAACTCTTGGTTTTAGCTCAGATCATGGTCTTGGGTTTTTGGTCTCTACGTCATGGGGTTCCAGAATTTGTGGCAGAGTCGGCTTGGGATTCTCCTTCCTTTGCTTCTCCTGCCATCCTGCATGCACATGTACTCTCTCAATCTCTTTCTCTCTCTCTCTCTCTTGCTTGTTCTCTAAAATAAATAAATAGATCTTTAAAAAATATAATGAGTCTTTTTTTTTTTACCTTTTTAAAATATCTTGGACAAATTATATATTGTTTACAACTTTTTAAAAAATTTATTGGTTTTGCAAAAGAAGACATTGTCTTACTCAATATTTGTGAAAAAAATCATTTGTTTAAAAAGGAGTTTGCAGAAAAAGATGTTCAGGTCATTTATAATTCTCATCATAAGAACATCTGGCAAATTAAAAAGGAAAAACAATAGAGAGGGCTTGAGTGAAGCACATTTTGATTGTCTAGGTAACTGCAATGAGACCTTGGTCACTGGAGTAGAATCAGGAGAGGTGAGAGTCAAAAAGTGAGAGCAGGAGGTAACAAAAAGGTTGATTTGCAGGGCCCTGTAAGGCACTGTCAGGAATTTGCCTGTATTGTGAGAGCAACTGAGAACCCGAGCCATAGAATGAGATGGTATGACCTATCTTTTAAGAGGATCACTATGAATTTTGTCTCAAGAATAGAATACATGGAGGGAGAGTCAGAGATTATTACAACCATGCAGGCAAGAGAAGTGGTGTCTTCACCCAGAGGGTTAGCAGTTGAGTACTAAGACACAGATTCTGAATGAACTCTAAGAACAGAGACACAGAATTGAATGATTTTATCAGGGACATAAGAGAAAAAGAGGAGGCAGAGATGACTCCAAGGATTTTTCTTGAAAAACTGGAAGGATGGGGCTGTCATAAAATACTGAAATGAAAGACAAATAGTGCAGAAAATAATGTTATACAGCACTCATTAACAATGACATTAGTGTCTGCTATAATAGTATCAAAGAGATGATCATCTTCCTATGCTAAATGAGTTTATGAAAGTTAATAAACCTTTGATACAAAATTAATAAAGATAGAAAAACCTTAAAAATAAAAAGATTTCATTTGTAAAACTTAAACTATTTTCCTCTACATAAATCTCTAGCTTCTATGCAGACATTTTACCCACACTATTAAATTAACTAACTAATCTATCATTCATTTGTTAACCAGTAATAATGAGCACTAACTGTAGGCAAGTATTTTGTGATCTGGTAGTAAAAATGCCTACCTAAATTCTAGTGAGGATAAGAGGTTAATTAGATCTAAGTAAATACATATACAGTGATTTCTTTAAAGATTGATTAATTTTAGATGGGTGTGGGTACATGTGGCAGGGCAAGGAGAGGCAGAGAGAGAGGGAGAGAGAGAATCACAAGCAGACTCCCCACTGAGTGCAGACCCATGAAATCATGACCTGAGCCCAAATTACAAGTTGGATACTCAAATGACTGAACCACCCAGATGCCCCTATACAGTGATTTTTTTATACTTACCTTAATAATTCTTGGAGTTTTGCCATTAATTATGTTAAATATATCACACATGCAATTATGACAATGAGATTTTTGATACTGATAATTGATAAGAGCTTCAGGATTTACTGGATATTTAAGATGAAACAATAGAAAGAAGATAATAATTATGATAGACTTTGAATACCTAAGGGAATATCATATTTCAGAAGATGATTTTATAATGAAAGTAGGGGATAGGAACTGAAGAGTAATAAACAGGAAGCTGAAATGGGTAAAATTGTGTTTAGAAATAATTTCACTTAACAGTATAAAATATGAAGTGGTAGGGATTGTTGTGAGACACAATACAAGAGCTCTGCTTAAAACATTACTGCAGGAAAAAAAAAAAAAAAAGATTGTTGCAACAAAGAAAACAATATATTTTGGAGATCTGAACTGCCTTTTAGTGACTGAGTAGCTTTGGAGAAGAGATTACCAAAGTGAAGTGGGGGGTCATTGTACCTATCCAATTAAAAAAATCACTTTCCTTAACAAAACACTGGGCATGTGGCATTGTGATTGATTCATTTGGCATAACTGACATTCTCCAGAGAAGGCTTATAGAAAGAATAATAGATTTTTGGAGACATTGGAAGGAGATAATCTTTTTCCAATCTCCTTTCCTTCTTCCCACATACCAAAATCGATCTGATAGTGGCAAATTGTATGGAGCACAAAAAATATTTTTATAACTGATCTGAAGTACAGCCTCTATAACCTGCTTTTTTGGGAGAAAGAATAAAACTGGAAAATCACCTATAGAAGCTCTTTTCAACACAGTCTATAAATAAAGGAATCCAGAGTCTGTGTTCTAATGTTGGCCCTTCCAGTATGCAGATGATGAAAACATTCATTTATTTTAGAAAGCTTAAAAATAGTACAGCTAAATTAAATTGTATGTGATGTCAAAGCCCAGGTTTGCTCCAGTGACTACTCAGATTATAGCTACAGTGTGCTCAAAGGGAAATGAAAAGAATCTTTAGACTGTATTTATATATATAAATGGTACATATATAATGGTTTCAACAAATACTTTTAAACTACTCTTCAATTTCTTTGAATAAGAATGAAAAATTGATCTTAAGATGACTGATTTTTAATGATAAAATGCTAAATCAGATATATTTATAATTGTGTTTCAGATTATATAATTCAGCTAAGGCTTTTAAAATGTGGCTGAGAATTGCTGCATGAAAATAAATGAAAAAGTATAGATATGTACTGTTGTGTAATCTCTGTTTTCATCACAGGAAATTAGCTGTTGGTATTTTCTTTGTAGAATTAAATTGTTTTGTTTAAAACACTTTGTATAATTTGTGTTTTTAATTTTGTAAACACCATCTATGTTGTAATGAGAAGTACTTGGAAAAAATCATTAAAAAGTTGTTTATTAACTTGCCTTGACTTTTTGAAAATGCCTCAATATTCTGCACGTTAAGTGTGCTCAGAGCTATCAACAAGCTGCAAGCATTCTGTTAGATATCAGAAGACCAGTCCTGAATATCTTAAAGGAAACCTGCTAATTAACTTAATCTTGATTTTTTTCACTTTCTCTTTAAAAAAGAGAAAGTGCTTTAAAAGAGTTGTGCTTTAGCAAAGCTTGTAATTGTGCATATTTTTGTTTCCTGGCTTCGATATACACTTGGAATTACACAGTACCTGATACATCTTGAAATAGGAACAAAAACACAATGATCACCACTCATTAACTATTTCGATTTGGGTAGTTTTACAGGTGAGCAACACTTGAGAACACAGACGCTAATTTAAAAATCTCACAAATAAATGCAAAATCTCACCTGGGATGCATGCCCTAAAATAGAAGTGTAGAGTATCTTGAAACCTCATTTTAGGAGACATGACTTAAAGAATTTCTGACAGGACTCCCTAAGGAAATAGAATTTGATCTTAGAAAAGTAAAATTAGTAAAGAAGGGACGGGTGTGAGATCGTCACAAAAAACATGCAGCAGTTGCAAAACTCTGTGGCAAAATGCAGCACACACCAGTGCTGAAATAAGGTCAGCATGTCCTGAGTTCATATAGTGAGGGGGATATGGGGAGAATAGGATACAAGATGAAATAAGGAGAAGCATGGAGCGGTCAGAATGTTAACATTTTTGAAGGCTATGATTTCTTATTTTTAATCTTGGAGAAGATAATTGCTTGCCTTACTACCACAGAAAAAAACAACATAAATTTTACAAGTTTGGAAATATATATAAGAAAAATGAAATAAAAAATGCTTTCTATTTCATTTGTCTCAGCCACTGTAAAACATAGCAGTTTTCTTAATAGTTTTACTCCCTTGAGCATATTAGGATACATTAAAATGATCAAATCATTATTTTGATAATAATGTTTTATGTTGAAAAAGAAAAACCAAAGAGATATAATGCTTCTAGCTTATGACATTAGTGAGGAGATAAATTCATTATTTCACAGAAAGCCAGAAGAGAGAAGAGCTTCTGTTTCAACAAAATAGATTGCAGATTGGAATACCTAAATTTTCAACAAAAATGATGGCGTGATTATAGAATGGATAAATGCCCATTGAATATACTATTTATAAATCAAACTGGAATGTGTGGAAAGAGGGTGAGGAAATCTCTGATTTCTATAGTGACGTATCTGCCATGGCTAATGATTTCATTCTTTAGGCTATAGATTCCCACAGTGAGGATGGGAATACTCACTGGACAGACTCCTTCCAGACAATGAAAAAAGAAACTATCTGAAAACACAAGAGTGGTCTTTGTATAGAATAAATTTCTCCAACTAGTCTAAACAGAGAAAATACTATTGTGAAAAAGAGGTAGTATCACAGAAATAAAGTTCTGATATCACTAATAGTTATGTTGCAATGTACAGTTCATTTTCTCATACATTATTTTAGTTGACTCTGAAAACAAGCATAAGGATGACTTATGTGGCTTCTATCAATTAACTTATTGTTACTTGTATGCCTTTGTAATATGCATTCTGGTAATAAATGAAGAGTATTATGAAGACAGCTCTTACAAGAGAGTGCTGTGCTATTTAAGAACGGAACACCAAAGAAGTATATCAGATTGCTGTTTTGTGGGCGGAGAGGGAGACATATTTTTCCTAGATAAGTTGTCAATGTAAGAATCTCTTTGACATCTGGAAATCCATTTCGCATTAAGCATAAAGCTAGTATTCAAAACCTGTCCTAATAACTTATCAATTTTTTAAAGTACTTCAAATACTTTTAAAAATATTTCCATACCTGGAGCCACATAAAAACTGTATATTGTTGTATATGTAATTACTTGAGGTCATTAAGTGTTTTTCATTTTCAAATTTTGGAGTTATTATAAAATCCACATTCTTTTTTTTTTTTTTTAAGACTCTATTTATTTTTGAGAGAGAGAGAGTGCGAGCATGTGCACAAGTGGGGGAAGGGCAAAGGGAGAGAGAGAAAATCTCAAGCAGACTCCATTCTAAGCCTGATGTTGGGACTTATCTCATGACCCGGAGATCGTAACCTGAGCCAAAACCAAGAGTTGGATGCTTACCTGACTGAGCCACCCCAGAGCCCAAAAAGTCCAAATTCTTCATCTGTGATTTTTACCAGCAACCAGGATGATTTCTTTTTCAATATTACTACTACTTTTTCAGTGATGCTGCACCATCTATCATCTCCACTCTTACTATCAATATAAATGCTTCCTTTCCCTGACTTCTTCCCCTTAGCAGATGAGCAAAGTCAAAATCCACCTATGCTAAAATATCTTCCCCATCTTCTCATTTTATGATTATATCCTTTAAAATCCTTTTCAAATTATCTTTCTTCCAACTTCCCTCATATGTGCCACATTGGCCAACTGGCTAGTCTTCAAACATTCTGAAATCATTTTCTGCCCCTCTAATGCTATCGCTCTTCCCTTGGGGACGCATGCTCCCTCTTCCTTCTCCCCATCTTGGCCCATTATCAATTCATTTGTTCATAAAGTTCCAATTAAAATACACACCATCAATTAAAGATAACCACATATTCTCCACTAGAGTCAGTATCTCAAACACTCTAGTTTCCTCATTTTATTTCTCTGCCAGGTAGCCTGAGCTTTACTATCTGTGTAGGGTTAATGACATTTATGTTTGATACACTAAGCAACAGGGGTTCTACCTTGTTTATATTTATGTGGGCTTCACTGCCAAGCAAGAATCTTGCTCAAAATTGCTGCTGAACAAGAATCTGCCATGTGGAATCGTATCAGTCTTATTCCAGCTTTGAGAGTGAACATTCAAGGATGATTCTTTAAATGCTTTTGTATTTAGTATCCAATTGTTCTTGGGTTCTGTTTGCTCTTGTTTTTGTTTTTTAATTAACATATAATGCATTATATGCCTCAGGGGTACAGGTTTGTGAATCATCATTCTTACATGATTCACAGCACTCACAATAGCACATACCCATCCCAATGTCCATCCCCATCCACCCCCATCCCTCCCCTTGCCCCCTAGCAGCCCTCAATTTGTCTCCTGATATTGAGAGTCTCTTATGGTTTGTCTCCCTCCCTGGTACCATCTTGTCTCATTTTGCCCTTCCTTCCCCCCACGACCCCCTGCCCTGCCTCTCAAATTCCTCATTTTGGTGAGATCATATGATCTCAGAGAATTGTCTTTCTCTAACTGACTTAATTAGGTTCTGGTTTTGAACCAAATATTCTTGGATTATGATATTTAAAGCACAGAAAACAGCTCCTTTTTAATCTGAAAACCAAACCACTGTGGCCTTCCAATGTTAAGTGTTTTACTGGGTCAAACAGATTAATATTTGCACAAACCAGTTAATTCAGCACAGTTAAATGATTCTTATGATTTTCTATCTAGAAAGTCATTCACTCTGACAAATGTTCTCAAATAAAAATACTTCATGTGACACCTCGATTATAACATCTCAATGTGTTATTTTTATATTTGTGTTTTTAATGGTTTTTTACTGTCTCATCATTTATGTGGGGTATCTAATATAACACTTCATTTGAAATGCTGTGTAAATATCTAGATCACTTTTGTAACAATGGTCATGAGGTGTGTTCCTGGATTTAAAAATTTATGGATCATGTTTATTTTTCAAGAATATTTCAGGGGTGCCTGCGTGGCTCAGTCCATTAAGCGTCTAACATCGGCTCAGGCAATGACCTCGGGGTTCTGGGATGGAGCCCTGCATTGGCCTCCCTGCTCAGTGGGGAGTCTACTTCTCCCTCTCCCTCTGCCCCTGCCTTGTGCTTATGTGTTCTCTATCTCTCACTCTGTCAATATATTTTAAAAATATAAAAAGAAAAAAGAATATTTCAAATCCTCACTTGTTCATTCTTTATATGGATTTGTTGTGTTTTCTCCTACTATTTCTGTTATTTGTTTTTGTACACTTGATTTATGTGGTTTTAAGATAATTTGCTTTTGATTCTAAGTTTTATTAAAAATCTAAAATGAGTAATTTATGATCTCATATTCATAAATGCCAGCAAACACCATGTGTCAAAATACCCTAATTTGGACAGAACACTTTGTTTTTAATTGTACAAGTTGTTTTTCTTAAGTAATGAATAGGAAAATTTGACATGGCATATGGTAGGTGGGTGGACACCCTGTAGGCACAAACTATCTCAGAAAAGGAGAAGCCATGGAGAGTGACTCTGGATAATTTGGCAAATAATTGGATGATCTATAGACAGAAAGACTGGTATGGCATCAGAAATTTGAATCCAATCTTGATTGAAATCAAGTACTATTTCTTAGCACTGGGTCACTGTGTTAAGTATAATGACTGAACCAGATTCTTTGTTATATATTAATAACTTTTCATGATTAATAGCTTTAGATTAATAGCTTTTCAATATTAATATATAACAAAGAGTCTGGTTATTATCCATATTTTTTGTATCCTCTTTCTAACAAGAGAAGCTTTGTAAAAGACAGTGGCTTGTAAGTATATTTACTTGATACAAAGAAATGTTCTATTTCAAATGTTTAAGTATGTTAGGAAAATGCAGAATTGTCAAAGTATATATAAAGGTTATATATATATGTATGTGTGTGTATGCAAGTTTATTTATGCAAAACATGTATTTATATGCAAGAGTTTAAGATTTAAGTAATCCAGATATGCTGTTAAAATTTTGATCAGGTAACATATTTTTCTTTTTGATACTTTTCAGTTTCTTCCTGAAGAAATAAAATATTGTTTATATCATGTAAAGCAAGTATGTATATTAAATGGGATAATATATGTAAAGTTTTTTGAGTAGTACTTTCTTATGGCCATGCTCAGCCAAATATTATAATTATTAATAAGAACACTAGAAGACTAAATAAATGATATAAGTAGTTTTCTCTACCCAGCTGAATACAAATTTAAAATATTTTAAAACTCTGAATATATTTACATTAAATGTTACTGTGGCATAAAATACATAAGTAAATTTTGAAATATTAAAACTTCTTCACCCTTACTAGGAACAAAAAGTTATGATGATTTAGAGTAGTGGCTCTGGAACCATATGATCTTATCTCGTATTCCTGATTTGTTACTTAATAACCTATCATATTATATATATTATTTAATCTTTCCAAGTCTCAGTTTTCCATCTGTGACATTATGATGACATCAGTGTCTATTTCATAGAGTTTTGAGGATTAAAAATGTAAATATATTTAAAACATGGCTTGCCAAAGGGTAATCATGCAACAGATGTTAGTTATAATTTTAACTGATATTTTGTTTTAAAATTTTACTAAAAGATAAATGAAATTTCTTTTTTTTTAAAGACTTTATTCATATATTTATTTGAGAGACAGAGTGACAGAGTAAGGAGAGAGGCAGAGAGGGAAGGAGAGACAGAATACCAAGGAAATTCCCCAATGAGCACAAAGCCCAATGCAGGGATCCATCTCAAGACCCTGAGATAATGACACAAGCTGAAAACAAAAGTTGGATACCTAACTGACTGAGACATCCAGGAGCCCTAATAAATGAGGCTTCTATGTCCCTTTCCATATTATATAAGAATATCTGAATATTCAATATTTAAGAGCATGTTTATAAATGAATTTAGTGAAAATTAGATTCTTTGGCTTTAGAAAACTTGCCCTGAGAGGTTTTTGACATCAATTTACTTAGGGTAATTAAAACTAACAGAAATCAAAAACTGAAATTCAAAAATTTCTTCTATTAATGTTTGGGTGGAAGAATTCCATAATCTCTAAGTCACTTAGTAAAAAAACAAAACAAAGTAAAACCACAGCAATTTCAAATATAAGATACAAAGTAAATGTCATAAAATATAAAAGAGAATTGATTGAGAATATGATATATTTCTAACATGTGAACACAAAAGATTTCATTTCTGGGAATAAGATAAGGAAGATTGATTTACTGAAGGCATTTAATAGTTCTTCAAAATAATGCAAGGAAGCCAGGAGCTTTAAGACAATAAAACAATCACACATAGTTATTTGCTGCATATCTATTAGTTACATCTAATTTCTGTGTCCTGTTATTGCAAACATAAGCACTAAGTTTTGAAAGTAACACAGATCAAGTGGCATCATATATCAAGACTCCCAATGAAAAAGAAATTATAGGAAAAATAATTAGGAATGTGGCTAATTAAAGCTAAATTCTTCAAATTGAGACAGAATTAAAAAAGAAAAAAAGAAAAAAAGTTAAGATACTTTATTTTGGGGAAATTGGTTCACTGCATTGTCTTTTTAAAATTTTACAACAATCCATGAGATAGGTATTATAATTAATATTCATGTTATAAGACCTGACATATATAAAGCTCAAATAACTTAACAAAACCACACAGCTACTTCACATCAAAATGCAATTGCAACCAATGTCTATATGATCCCTATGTCACCCAAGTTAAGTAGAAACTGGTAATATTTGTGAAAATATTTGGATATGAAGGTATAGCCCAAGGAGAAAACTGATAAATTTCTTGAGTGTCTATCAATAATTCTTATCTAATAACAGAAATAATGTATCTTAAAAGCCAATAGCATATGTATTCCTGTTTCACACTAATTATTTCTTTCCTCACTACTAAAGAAAACATACATTATTTGGAATATAAGGAAAAGTACTTTTTTAATGTTTAAGTAAATATTATTGAGGAAAGAAAACAAAAAGAGGAAGTACAAATCCAGTTATTTGTACCATTTATTAAACCCCAGTGTATGTCCAGTAACTAGGATATATGAAGGAGAAGTTTCAACAGTATGATAAGGTTAATGTCTACTTTATAGACTAGTAAACAAACAGAAGTTTAGTGATTCTAGACATTCCATGCAAACATACATAAAATAAAGGACACAGATTTAAATTACAAGAGATGTTTGATTTTACAGCATATGAACTTTTCAATGAATATCACCCCAGAAAAATTTTCTCCAAAATACTACATTATAATAAAATATTCTCTGCAAAGAAGAATCTTACTGGTATAAGCCTGTACTTTCAATCTCATGTAGTAACTGGTGTGATGAGAAGAAACTGTTGTACTATATGTCCTTGTATCAAGAGTAGAAATAGATCCACAGGATTAGTTTAGTATGGATAACCCTACAGAAATGAGTATGTGGGTGATAGAGGAAGTAAGAAAGAAAAATAATGATGAGAGGCAATGAAAACAAAATTCACATATTCAGAGAATTTGAACTAGAGGACCTAGGACACAAGAGAAGTTCAATATGTATTTGTATTCAGTGTAGAAATCACTACTTATATGAACCATTAGACTCCATTACCACTATCTTAGTTTCTAGAACTCCAAAGTTAGTAATGATTATGATATTATCCTTCCTTGAATTTCACCCACAACATTTAACTCAATAACCTACAATGTCAGTTAAATACAGTTTAAAGAAATTCTTCCCTTCATATGAACCATCAAAAACGATTTACTTTACATTATTACCTACATTGATTACCAATTAATTTTATTATCATAGTTGTTATTTTCAATTTTTTCCTATAAGAGCTTCCTAAGTTTTCACCCTGTTAGTTTTGTGCTTTTTGTTGCTCTTAAATTCAATTGCCTCATCCGTATGAGTATTTCATTTCCTTTTAATGAAGTATTTACTTCATTTCTAAATACATTGCTATTTAATATTTCCAAGAACTTAACTTAGAGGTTGTATTTGTCTTTTTTTAAAGTTATATTTGAATTCCAGTTAGTTAACATATTTTATATTAGTTTCAGGTGTACAATATAGTGATTCAAAACTTTCATACAACACCTAATGCTCATTAAAACAATTGCACTCCTTAATCCCCATCACCTATTTCATTCATTCTCCCCAACCACACCTATATCCCCTCTGGTAACCATCAGTTTATTCTCTCTAGAGTCTGTTCCTTAGTTTTCTTCTCTCTCTCTCTTTTTTTGCTCTTTGCCTGTTTGTTTTGTTTCTTAAATTCCACATATAAAGTGATGTCATATGGTATGTCTTTCTCTGACTGATTTATCTCACTTAAAATAATACTTTATACCTTCATTCATGTCATTGCAAATGGCAAGATTTCAACCTTTTTTATGGATAAATAATATTCCATTGTATATATATATACCACATTTTCTTTATCCATTCTTCAGTCGATGGATGCTTGTGCTGTTTCCAAAGTTTGGCTATTATAGATTATGCTGCTGTAAACATCAGGGAACATCTATCCTTTTGAATTAGTATTTCTGTGCTAATTTTTGCATTTTGGGTAAATACCTAATAATGCAATTGCTGAACAATACTTTTTAAGTTTTTGAGGAAACTCTACTGTTTTCCAGAGTGGCTGCACCTGTTTGCATCCCAACCAACAGTGCAGGAGGCAGATAATGGCATGGTCAGAGATCTAAGTGAAACAGATATAAGTAACATGCTTGATGGACAATTTAAAACAACAATCATAAGGATACACACTGGACTTGAGAAAAAAAAAAATAGAACACATCAGTGAGACCCTTACCACAGAGATAAAAGAGTTATAATTGAATCAATCAGGGGTAAAGAATACAATAAACAAAGTTGGAAACAGGCTTGATACATTGAACATCAGCCTAGTAGAAGCAGACGAATGAATTAATGACCTAGTATACAAAATAATTTAAAGATAATGAAGCCGAACAAAAGGGAAAAAGAAGAATTATAAAACATGAGAATAGATTTAAGGAACTCTGTGATTCCATCAAAACTAATAACATTCATAATAATAAGAGTCCTAGAAGAATAGAGAGAAGTGGGGCAGAAGGATTATTTGGGGAAATGTTAGCTGAAAGCATCCCTAATCTGAGGAAGGAAACAGACATCCAGCTCTGGGAGGCAGAAAGGACCCCCAACAAAATTAATAAAAGTAAATCAACACCAAAACATTTAATTAACCTTACAAAATATAGTAATAAAACAAAATCTTAAAAATAGCAAGATCAAAGAACTACTTAACAAGGCAAAACCCATAATGCTAGTTGGAGATTTCTCCACAGAGACTTAGCAGTCCAGAAGGGAATATATGCAAAGTGCTGAATGGGGAAAATCTGCATCCAAGTATAATCTATCCAGCAAGGCTACTATACCCAATAGAAGGAGAGATAAAGAGTTTCCCATACAAGCAACAATTGAAGTAGTTCATGACCACAAAACCAGCCCTGTAAGATATATCAAAGGGGACTCTCTTAGTGCAAAGGTGACCCCAAAAGTGACAAAGACATGAAAGAATCAGAGAAAATCCCTGGAAGCAACAATAAAACAAGCAATGAAATGTAAATAAATGAATACCTATCAATAGTTACTTTGAATGTAAACTGATTACACACTCCAATCAAAAGATATAGGGTGTCAGAATGGATTAAAAAAAAAAAAATAAGACCCATCTATATTTTCCTGTAAGCATTTCATTTTAGACCTAAAGATACCTCCAGATTGAAAGTGAGACAGTAGAGAAACATTTGTCATGCTAAAGAAGACAAAAGAAAGCTGGAGTAGCAATACTTACATTAGAAAAAGTAGACTTCAAAACTAAGACGGTAAAAAGAGATAAGAGAGCATTACATAATCATAAAGGGGACAATCTAACAAGAAGATATAACAATTGTAAATATTTATGCACCCAACATGGGAGTGCCCCAATAGATAAAACAGTTAATAATGAACATAAAGAAACCAATTGATAATCCAATAATAATAGGGGACTTTTACACCCCATTTACATCAATGGACAGATCATCTAAATTGAAAATAAATAAGGAAAAAGTGCCTTTGAAAGACATACTGGACCAGATGGACTTAACAAAAATATTCAAACCATTTCACCCTAAACAGCAGAATTCATAGTCTTTTCAAGTGCACATGGAACATTCTCCAAAACAGATCACAAATTAGGTCAGAAAACAGGCCTCAACAAGTAAAAAAGATTGAAAACATAGCATGCACCTTTTCTGACCACAACCATATAAAACTAGAAGTCAACCACAAGAAAAAATTTGGAAAGACCACAAATATATGAAAGTTAAACATCATACTACTAAACAATGAATCGGTCAACCGGGAAATCAAAAGAAGAAATAAGAAAATATATATGAAAACAAATGAAAATGAAAACACAATGGTCCCAAACCTTCAGGGTGAAGGAAAAGTAGACCTAAGAGGGAAGTATAGGGCAATATAGCCTATCTAAAGAAGCAAGAAATATCTCAAATAAACAACCTAACCTTACACTAAAGAAGCTAGAAGAAGAACTAAAAACAAACCTTAAAGCCAGGAAGGAAGGAAATAATAAAGAATAGAGCAGAAATAAATATAGAAACTAAAAAACAAACAAGCACACACACACACACACACACACACACACAACAACAACAACAAAAACAAAACAATAGATCAGTGAAACTAGGAGGTGGTTCTTTGAAAAAATTAATAAAATTGATAAACCTCTATCCAGATTTGTCAAAAAGAAAAAAAAAAGAGAGAAAGACCCAAGTAAATAAAATCATAATTGAGAAAAGAGAAATAACAAGCAACACCATACAAATACAAACAACTATAAGAGAATATTTTGAAAAACTATATGGCATCAAGTTTGACAACCTGGAAGAAATGGATACATTCCTAGAAACATATAAACTACCAAAACTGAAATAGGAAGAGATAGAAAACTTGAACAGACTGTTAACCAGCAAAGAAATTTAATCAGTAATCAAAAAAACCAAAAAACAGAAGTGCACAGCTTCATAGGTGAGTTCTACAAAACATTTAGAGAACAGTTAACACCCATTCTTCTCAAACTATTCCAAAAAATAGAAAAGGAAGGAAAACATCCAAATTCATTCTATGAGGCCAGCATTACCCTGACACCAAAACTAGATAAAGACTCCACTAAAAAAGAGAACTATAGGCCAATATCTCTGCTGATGAATATAGATGCAAAAATCCTCAGCAAAAATCTAGCAAACTGAATCCAACAATACATTAAAAAATTCATTCACCATGGCTCACCTGGGTGGCTCAGTCAGTTAAATGTCTGCCTTCAGCTCAGGTTGTGATCCCAGGGACTTGGGATCCAGCTCCACATGGGGTTCCCTGCTCAGCGGAGAGCCGCCTTCTCCCTCTCCCTCTTTTCTACTCTCCTGCTCCCACTTTCTTGTATGCCTTCTCTCTTGTGTGTGCTTTCTCTCTCTCAAAGAAATAAATAAAATCTAAAAAAAATAATAATAATTCACCATGATCAAGTGGGATTTATTCCTGGGTTTTCAAGTGTGGTTTAATATTTACAAATCAATAAACATGATATATCACATTAATAAAAAAGATAAGAACCATATGATAATTTAAATAATTGCAGAAAAATCATTTAACAAAGTACAATATCCATTCATGATTTTTAAAAAAACCTCAAAAAAATAGGGATAGAGAAAACACACTTCAACATGATAAGGAAGGTCATGTATGAAAATCCCATAGGTAATATCATCCTTAATAGGAAAAAACTGAGATCTTTTCCTTTATGGTAAGGAGCAAGATAGGGTTGTTCACTCTCACCACTGTTATTTAACATGGTGCTGGAAATCCTAGCCACAGCAATCAGACAACAAAAAGAAATAAAAGGCATCCAGATTGGCAAGGAAAAACAAACTTTCACTATTTGCAGATGACATGATACTCTATAGAAAAAGCCTGAAAGACTCCAAAAAACCTGCTAGAACTATTAAATTCAGTAGTCACAAGATATAAAACATACAAAAATCTTTGCATTTCTATACAAAGAAATGCAATAATGAAGATAAATTAAAAAATCAACCCCATTTACAACTGCACCCAAAACAGTAAAATACTTAGAAATAAACCTAACCAAAGAGGTGAGAGATCTGTACTCTGAAAACTATAAAACACTGATTAAATAAATTAAAGATGACATAAAGAAATGAAAAAAAAAATCCTATGCCCATGGATTGGAAAAATAAATATGTTAAAATGTCTATACTACCAAAACTAATCTACATTTTTAAAGGAATCCCACCAAAACACCAATAATATTTTTCAACGAGGTAGAATAAACAATTTTAAAATTTGCATAGAACCACACAAGACCCCAAATAGTGAAAGCAATCTTGAAAAAGAAAAGCAAAGCTGGAGACATCACAATTCAGAACTTCAAGTTATATTACAAAGCTGTAGTCATCAAGGTAGTTTGGTACTGGCATAAAAATAGATCAACAGAACAGAACAGAAAATCCAGAAATGAACCCACAACTGTGTAGTCAAAGCATGAAAGAATATCCAGTGTGAAAGACAATCTCTTCAATAAACTGTGTTACAAAAACTAGAGGAATGCAAAAAGAATGCAAATGAATGAAATGCAAAAGAATGAAACTGAACCATTTTCTTATACCATACACAAAAATAAATACAAAACGGATTAAGTAGGAGACATGAAGCCATAAAAATCCTAGAGCAGAACACAGGAAGTAACCTCTTTGACACTGGCTGTAGCAATTTTTTTCTAAATATGTCTCCTGAGGCAAGGGAAACAAAACCAAAAATAAACTCAAGACTTCATCAAAATAAAAAGCTGCTGCACAGCAAAGGGAACAATCAACAAAACTAAAAGGCCACCTATGGAATGGGAGAAGATATTTGCAAATGACATATCTGATAAACTGTTATCATTCAAAATATATAAAGAACTTATCAAACTCAATACCCAAAATATGAATAACCCAATTAGAAAATGGGCAGAAGACATGAATAGACATTTTTCCAAAGAAGATATCCAGATGGCCAATACATGAAAAGAGCTCAACATCACTCATCGTCAGGGAAATACAGATCAAACTACAATCACCTCACACCTGTCAGAATGGCTAAAGCCAACACAAGAAAACAGCAGACATTGACGAGGATGTGGGGAATGGGGTAGTATTTGTCTTTTAAATTTTATTTTAAATTTTGAGTTATTTTAAATATGTAGTAAGGCACAGAATTTGATAGATATTAGTATAACATGTTCTAATCAGATTAAAGATTTTAAAATGTTGAAATATATATTTTAGATATGAAAATCTTAGTTTTTTTCTAAAGCCATAACACATCTATTTCTTTTTTTTTTTTTTAATTTTTTATTTTTTATAAACATATATTTTTTATATACATATATTTTTATCCTTATCAAGCCCCAGATCCATGATTATAAATGATAACTCTAGATCTTGTTGAACCTTGTAAGTTCTTAAAAAAAAAAAAAAAGGTTAGTTTTAAACAAAAATAAGATTGAAATGTGTTAAACAATTTTGTGCTAAGCAGTTGTATAATCTGATGTCTAATTGGAACCATGATACTAATTTACAAAAGATTTAAAGTGAAAAGGGGAAGGAGAAGACTGACCAATTGAGAAGTTTACTGCAATATTTTAGAGAGAAAGCATGGCTAAAACAGAATGATAATTGTGGAAATAGTGAGGAGGAATCAAGTTAATTATAAGGGTTATCTTATTGATTGACCTGATTGATAGAATCTGTGACACTAAAGTGGAGATTTAAGGAGGCGATAAAATTATAATTCTAGTTTTTAGTTTTTCATCTCATTTCATTTTTGTTTTGTTTTCTTTGGTTCTCTAAATCAGAAAGTACGGTTTTGCCATTAATTGTGACAGAAAAAGTTGTGGTTGGTCCAGTTTATGAAAAGAGGCTTAAGAAAACATTAAGATGTTTTAAGTTATCTTCCTTGTCTTTTGGGGTCTTCAGTTTCTACAAAATATTTCTAAGTGAGATTTATTCTTATGTATCCTGTCCTAAACTATGTGTTAAGAGAAATATGTCCGGTAGAGCAATATAAATCTAATCAGCAACTATGAATAAAAATGAAGAGTGCTTGAACATGGCTACATTTATTGTTAGAATCCATATGTATAAAAAAACACAAACCATATATGTACTCAGATCTTTATATTTTCCTAATAGATTTCTCTCAGGAAAAATATCGACTTGTTGAGCTCCCTAAAAATGCTAATTTGTGTCTCATAATTAGATTATTTTGTAATTATTTTGTTCCAAAAAACTGATATGCATAAACAAATAAAGCTTCAGAAAGGAAAGAATATGTGCTACTTAAAAATGCGTATCTACAGAATATTTAATTACTAATGACTACAGTGGCTGTTTTCCTCTCTCTGGATCTTCCTACACACTTCCTACATCCCACATTACTGAATTCTAGGCATCTTCTACCATGTGAAAATATACAGTATGACAGCTTGACATGAGGTTATTAACCTCTGAGTCTACGTGAACTTTTGAGCTTGGACCTCTGCAGACAAAACTCACATTTTGAAGAATGAAATCTAATTAGTTTAGAGTGGCTGAGACAGCAGTCTATAGTGGCAAAGGCAATAGGATAATAGGGTGCTTAAGGAGGGCAATTTTGCTAAGAAGGAACTATAAGTGAGGAGCATGTTATTTTGTATCTCTAGTGTAAATTATAAGAAAATTAATTTTACTATAAAATCAGCCAAAAATATAACTTACAATCACATAAATGTTTTTAATAGTACATTCAGAAGTAATATTGGTTACTAACTATTTACCTTTTTCTTTATGAATAAACTCCAAGATATATAACCCAGGATAGTGCTTACCAATGATATAAAAATATCATTCTGGAGAAATGAGTATTAGAATTGCTACTGCAAAAGGTTAATTTTTCAGGTTGCTGAAAAATGTGAGGTAAATTTCTTTAAACATTTTTGAGTTAAATCAACTGTAAAATAATTATAAGTTTCTCCAAGTCTCTATAGGAGTTTTGCTCTGAAATAATTTAAAGTGGAAAAGGTCTGAAATTGCAGATATCTTGTGCACTTAATCCTCTTTAAGCAATTGTGCAAATTTAGAGCAAAAACTACAGCAATGTTGATTCAAACATTGATTTCACACCTGTATTCATAACAAAAGTCTAGTTTAGAAATAGTATCTCTAGAATACTGTCATGAAAATTATGATGTCTAATAATCTCTTTCCTATCTTAGTATTAGAAACATTCAATTATTTTTAAAATTAATACTTCAAAATTATAATAAAATGTGCGTATATAATAATATTAACTTTCACTATTATTGCTTGAAATTTCATCATGCCATTAATAGTAAATTATTAATTTTTAATGCTTCTAATTTTATCAGAATAACAAAGTTGAAAATTTGCTTAAAAAAGACAATGATGATGTTGATATATAGCTTAATATTTACATTAATTTATTTTTATCATAGTTTTATATTTAAGTTATATTTGCATAATAAATGTCACATAATTAATGTGACCTTTACACTCAGTTTCATATATGTTATCCAGAAAACTACTCATTCTCACACTTTTTTAGTCTCTTTTTGTATTGGATTCATCCTTTCTGCACTTTACTATTTATGTTTTCAATACAATACAACAAAAGTACAAATCAAATAATTTAAAGTTGACAACTATATATCTCACACATTCCTATTCTTTAGTTGACAAATCTTGTAACACTGGTTTCCTTAATTTCTTATAATTTGGGTTCCATATTCTTCTAAATATGTGTTATTTAATTCAGATTCAAATTTAACTCAGCATTCAGATTCAAGTAACATTATTGAGCACTTATTTTAAACTTTAATTTATGTAATATTATCTTTAATTCTTACAAGTGGGCTTTATTATCCATGCACTTATTAAATAGAAGAGTAAACACCCTCAGAAATGTGAAAGCATTTAGCTTAAGAGGAGCTATGTATTTGATTTAGGTTTTGATGTACATCAGTTAGAATCAATCATAAGAGAGAAATCACACTATAATTTGAACAGAGAAAGTTTAATAAAAAGAATAATTATTTATAAGAGATTAAAGTGACAAGGAGAAAATTCTACAATTTCAGAAATAGCAGATATAAAAGAGTAATCATTATTCCTAAAGCTAA
Organism: Mustela lutreola; assembly: GCF_030435805.1. Classification (NCBI taxonomy): domain Eukaryota; kingdom Metazoa; phylum Chordata; class Mammalia; order Carnivora; family Mustelidae; genus Mustela; species Mustela lutreola. Next base: position 136,552,673 of record NC_081291.1, read on the forward strand.
AATAGAGCACCCAAAATAAGAGACTCCCTAGAGTAGGATGCAGCATGTTAGAGAGGGAATTTGTAGCTCACTGAATGGCAGAGAAGTCACTGTGGTGCCAAGTCAGTAGATCTTACTGAAAAGCCTAACTCTGAAGTTAGTCTTTATTTTCAGGTTAAACATGAATTTTAACTTTTCATCTCCCATTTCAGATTTATGTAATTGGAAATTTCTTCCCATCACAACATTCAATTCTACCTCATGATAATGTTGAATAAATATAGAGAAATAACCTGATTGAACCCATATCACACCCCAAGAATCCATAATTGTTAGGAAAATTAATGTGTTCACGATCAATAATGGATGTATACATTACCTAGTTCTCTTTCTATTTTTAAATCAATACAAAAGGGTCTAGCAGGGAAACAACACTTGGGATATGAGAGTTTAAACTGAATATTCAAAGAAGAGCCAGTACTTCCTTCCATGAGGTCAGAAGCTGATATTCATCATCAGTGTGACATGGCAGAAACTGGGCTCCAGACATATTCAACCACCTTAGCTTTTTTGCCCAAGGAAGTCTCATTCCCTCTCTGGCATGACTCGGAGTTGGGATCCAGCCATGACACTGAGCTGCTCCTCATGACAGGACATGTGGCCTGAGTGGATGCCTTGGAAAACTACAGGACTGACTGTTTAAAGCATCACCTGTGGCCATGCTCATGGAGATTTTTGGGAGGCCAAAATGCATGGAATAAAACCTGCACAAGTAAACTCTTACCTCTCACAGACTGGAGGGATTCTATTCACAATGATTAGTACAACTTCAATTTTATGAGTTAGATATTTCAGCGAAGATTTGCAGTTTTCCTTCTGGCCATATCTCTTTTTTCTCCATACCAATTATCTCCTATTTCTGTGAACTCCAAATAGATATTTTTTGCCCATTACACTAGATTTTTAGTTTTAAGATTCAGTTAAAGTTATTTTTATTTTTTAGTAGTGGAAAGACTATTGAAAGCTAAGGAAGTCCTGCTTATGAAACTCAGCTCTATCACTTGTATATCATATTACTCCTTATACTTAATTTTAACTTCCTAGATTTTAATTTCTTCCTCTCAAAATGAGTATCGAAGTTGGTATCTAAGGCACTTCCAATTTCTAAGTAGTGATACAGAGAATCAATAAAGTGGCACATATTATAACTGCTCTTCAATATTTTGGGTTCTCTTTCTCATCTGTGTACACCAGAGGACTGAAGTTTCTAGTCATCTGGAAGTTAGAAATAGTCAGATGACTTTTTGACTAATAGATTACTATCTGAAGTATGAATGCCATTTCTAGTTGACAGAAGTTATGACAATTCTTGTCATGCCACTCTGATCTTAGAGGTAACCATTCATATGTTGGTGCCTCAGATGAAAGTGGCCTGAAATGATAACCCAGTATAGGGAACAAGTGCTACAGAGAGCTGCCTTAAACATGGTGGAAATTTTATAAATAAGAAATGAAATTTTGGGATGCCTGGGTGGCTCAGTCAGTTTAGCATCTGTCTTTGGCTCAGGTCGTTGGACTCCCTGCTCAGCAGAAGTCTGCTTCTCACTCTTCCTCTGCTCTCTCCTGCCCCTGCTCATGCATCCATTCTCTCTCTCTCTCCCCCTCAAATCAATAAATAAAATCTAATTTAAAAAAGAATGATTTTTTGTTATTTTAAATTAAACTGGCTTACATGATAACACTGCATTACATAAAAAAATGTAAAAACTATTACTGTAGCTAGCCACATAAGAAGCTAGAAAGATACTTATATAGGCAGATAGAACAGTAGAAGATAATTTATTTAGCACTTACAACAATGTCAAGTACCAATTTAGGAGTTTTACTTGTTATCACATACTTATTTACCCCAACCACTTAAAAAGATAAATCTGTGATTCTTATTTTATAAGAAATCACTGAGACCCAGAAAGTTTAAATCATTTTCTCAAGTTCACAGATTACAAAATGAAATGACAAAACTCATATTCTGCTCTTGTCTTTCTTAGCCACTGAAGATAGATAGCTAAATTTGTGGGGATTTCTCTAGAGAGAATTTCTAGTAACATATTTGATTGGTACTGCAAAGGAATGTATTTTGTAAGAGGGGAAGTTTCTCATTTGAAACATGGTATGGGTTTTGCCAAAAATGTTATAATGAATCATCAATATATTATAAAGTATTCCATTTTCAACATCTTATCTATTGCATGTTGAAATAATATAAGATACAATAAAGTAAAATAACAATTGAATAAGAGAAATTATTTAATACATATTGAATGATCTTGACTGACTGATATTTTGATTTGCCCTCCAACAATTCTTTCTCAATACTCATTAAAATACTTCCAATTGACAAAGCCTTAATGAACTTAGTCAAATATACTAGCCTGAAATACCACAGAAAGAACAACTTAACTGAAAGTCAAATCTGGGTGATATCCATGATGTTTCTAATTGTCTACTTTGAAATATAAGTATCATTGTGAAATTAAAACAAAATTTGGTTTTGGCCTAGAAAATATAAATCTGGGGCACCTGGGTGGCTCAGTGGACTAAAGCCTCTGCCTTCAGCCCAAGTCATGATTCCAGGGTCCTGGGATGGAGCCTGAGCCCAGCATCAGGCTCTTTGCTCAGCAGGGAGCCTACTTCCCTTCCTCTCTCTCTCTGTCTGCCTTTCTGCCTACTTGTGATCTCTATCAAATATATATATATATCTTTCTGCATTTAGAGTAAAGTACAATATGCTGTCACATTACTGAAATTGTGCTACTTGAATTCAACTGTAACATTACTCAACATCAGATCATAGTGCAATAAACTTCTACTAAATTAAATAGGCAAACAAAAAGGGCTTTTTACTCTTCCCCTTCTTTTAAACTTTATGATAGACTTAGTACCCATTTTATGTTGAAATTGTTTCAACATACTGGCAAATTTCATTGTAAGTATTTAGGGCTTTGTTGAAACATTTTGTAGAATTAATATAAAACAAGTTAGACAGTATATCATTTTTTGGTCATTTTCATGAAATCAAATGTAAACACTAAAATATACTAGGGCATCAAAGGTGGCAACAATGACAGGAGAAGTAGAATGATAAAAAGTTACCAGTAATTACCCAAGACATTGTTGATAGTGGTAAAGAAAGTACCCTGATGATAGTCTTTGAGATAACAATTCACAGTTCAATTTTCTGAGGGATTGATAGTTTAGATTAGTTATACTCTAGATTAGAGTTGAGTAGACTAGAAATACCTCATGACTAAATGTACTCCTGGCAACCTCTGGTTCCCTGATTAATTGAACTTCTGTGAAATACAACATACACATACATGCACACACACACACACAATATTCTAAATAGAAAATATTTTAAACTATGTTGATAGAACACTAATAGATGTTTTAAATAATCTAAATATACAGAAATAATCATCATGTAGAATATTATTGGCTTCTGAGGTTACTTCCTCCCACTTGTTAAAAAGTACAGATTAGTGTCAGAATTTAATCTTATGAAAATCTACTTCTTAAAGCATAATCTATTAATTGGAATATAAATAAATAAAAGTTTATATTGTTTCTTTATATTATAAATTTAAAAGTATAGAGCCACCACCCAGCCACCCAAAGTATAGTGATGAACCCCTCATTATTGTTTCTTATGTAAAACACTGTGTAGCAAACATAGAGACACAATAGAAGAGAATATAAATAAAAAACAGAGACAAAAGCATGAACATGATTGGTAAACTCAATTATCTTATATAAAAGTAGCTTACTTAGTGGTGCCTGGGTGGCTCAGTCAGTTAACCATCTGTTTTTCCTCAGGTCATTGCCTCAGGCTCCTGGGATCGAGTCCTGCATCGGGCTCCCTGTTCAGTGGGTAGTGGGCTTCTCCCTATCCAGCTCCCTCTCCTTGCATGTTCTCTCTCACTTGCTCTTTCTCTCTCTCTCAAATAAATAAATAAATAAAATATTTTAAAAATAAAAGTAGTTTTTTAGTACACATGTTCTTCCTTCTCTCAAAAGACATTTGGAAATAATAATTGTAAAAATTCTTAGCATCACTGGAACATAGGAGATGGTGTCTTCAATGACCAGCATTTTGAGGAATTTCTGGAAGACAAGAAACAGATGGGAACAGATGGAGGACAAGGCTGATCGGTGCAGAATAGCCTTTGACTCAAAGTAGCCAAAAGGAGAAAACCTGGAGGAATAAGCGAACTCAGTTCCTAAACTGAAACCTGAAAACAATCAAAGCTCAGAACATAAGGGACTGGAAACAAGGCAAGCTGGGTATTAAGGCAGAAACTAAAGGGAGTTACATTCTAGGCTGGCTATTCCCATACAAGGTGGATGCTACAATCTCAGTTGCCAGGGCTGTTTAAAAATGAACTGAGGATATTACACTGAAATCTGTCAGTGTGGGCAGCAGAGACAAAGAGAAGAAATTTACCACAGGAAACATTTGGATACTATTAATAAAAATTGGGAAAAAAAGTGATTCATTATATTTGAAAAATACCCTGAATCATATGCTATTTTCTTTCCTATTCAAACCTTGGATCTAATACTCTAGCTGGACACAAACAACCCTAGTATCTCACAGAGTTTGGAAGACTGGGCAGCTTGGGGAACAGTCAGGGAGATCAATTACAGGACATTTGGGATCTCCTTCTAATGACCAGTACAGTAAGAGCCAACCATAGGCTCTATGTTCAAGTTTCACTTGGTGTGAAAAGCAACTTAAAGGAGATTGTATACTGTAAGGAACTCCACAGCCAATCTCCTGATTGAAGAAGTTTACCATCTGCTGGAAGGCTTCCAAGGAGATCCAAAGTCTCGTGTCAAATATCTCAATTATCCAACACACAAGTAAAAATTCCCATTAAGCAAAGCCTTTAACCAGTCACTGGTTTGGGAATGGATAAACAGGATGGATAGGGAAGTAATCTTTTTCATAAACTCTCATTTAAATGGATGATTAAATAGGCCAAATATCTAGTTTATTAATTTTAGTTTTCTGAAAAGTTGTTAATATGATTTAAAAGTGGATTATGTTAAAGCTTTGCATATGGTATAACCCAGTAATGTTTATTAATTTCTTTTTCACTACATTGTGTAGGTTAACCAGACAATAATTTAGTTCTGCATAACTGAATAGATACTAAAATTGAATAAGCCTATAAGAAGAAAGCACTTGCTTCTATAAATATATATATAGAGAGAGAATGACCAGTAAGGGTTTGATTGGCTTATTGAACATTCTGCTCATTTTGATGATACCCTTTGCAATTAGTGTGACATTTTTGCTTTTGGGGAAGCAACATATTTAACAGAGACACAAAATACTGTCAGAATATATGGTCCAGAATGTATAATAAACCTTCTAAATCTTGATCGCCTCAATTGTGCCAGGAAAATGAGAGCATTCTGTCTTAGGGACATGAGTGAGACGTCAGCACTCTAGACATTTACTACAACAGTTTTGCTCACATTGTTACAAACAATAAGTGTAAACATACTTATTAACTACCTTGAGTTAAGCATGTTCTATTTATTTTCCTCTGAAAGCTTTTGGAGAGTCAGAAGTAAGATTTGTTCCTTTTTTTTTTTAATCAGCTTACATTGAAATAAAAAAATGTATTCCTGCACCTCAGAATGTTGAACAGTGACATGACTCTTGAAGAATGCAAAAGAAGTCATCAGTAGACATCAACCAAGGCTTCCTTTTCCAAAAAGGGACATATCTAAAAAATTAATAATCAGGCATAAAAGGAAAAATGAGAAATTTTCAAGAACTCTTCCTTAACAATGCAAGAGATCAATTTCAGTCAATGGACACTTGGGTTATTTCCATAATTAAGCTACTGTAGATAATGCTACAATATCTTAGTAGAGTGATTGTTGGATTGTAGTGTAGTTATACTTTTAACTTTTTCAGAAACTTCCATAATGTTTTCCAGAGTAGCTACACCAGCTTGCATTCCCACCATCAGTACAAGGGTACCCTTTCTCCTTGTTGTTTCCTGTGTTGTTGATTTTAGCCATTCTGATAGCTATGAGATGATACCTCATTGTAGCTTTGATTTGCATTTCCCTGATGATAAGTGATGTTGAACACTATGAGGTATTTACCCAAAGGATACAAAATACTAATTTAAAAGGAATACATACACTACAATGTTCATAGTAACATTATCTACAATAGCCAAATTATGGAAACAACCCAAATGGCCATCAATTAATGAATGGATAAAGATGTTATACATATACATGCACATACATACACATACACACACACACACACACACCTGCATATATATATATATATATATATATATATATATATATATACATATATATGTATATATATGCACACACACAATGGAATATTACTAGCCATAAAAAGGATAAACCTTGCCATTTGCCACAACAGGGATGGAGGTAAAAAGCTTCATGATACACAAAATAAGTCTAATAAAGATAAATACCATATGATTTTACTCATGTGAAATTTAAGAAACAAAAGCAATGAACAAAGATAAAAAAAAAAAATAGAGAGGGGGAGGCCAACCAAGAAAAAGACTATTAACTATAGAGAACAAATTGATAGTTACCAGAGTGGAGGTGGATGGGGGAATGGGTGAAACAGATAATGGGGATTAAGGAATGCACTTGTTTTGATAAGCACTGGGAGTTGCATAGAAGTGTTAAGTCACTATATTGTACACCTGGCAATAATATTATACTGTATGTTACCTGAAATTTAAATATATTTTTTCAATTTAAAAAAGAGATGAATTTCACAGTTGAGAAAAAGTAGTACATAGCACAATGAACAAATAAGTGATAAACAGACTCAATAAAGAAGACTCAAATCTAAATGAATTGGTGAAAAGAAATTTAAGTATTGCTTATGCTATATTAACTACATGGTTCCACTATGCAGCTTGTCTGTTCTTCATTATTCAGGATTCAAAACTGAAAAAGATTCAGTCTTAATATAACTTTCTTCTCTTGAGGCAGAAAGGGGAAAAGGGCTAATAATCCATACCTCAAAAAAAAAATCTACCCTGCAGCAATGCACTTCACTTCTAATCACATTTTATTATCTAAAATCAATTTCCATGGCTACCGCTAATTCCAAAGAGGGCAGGAAACTTTTATTTGTCTTGAAGGCAGAGAGTCAGAAATAATTCATGAACACTAATGACTAACACACTCCATCCTTTTGGTCATCAAAAAGATGTTTCACTCTCCATTCTGAAGACAAAATAAACTCAACTCTCCCAGAGAAATATAATCCCAAACTATCCAGACATAGTATCAGGCTTAAAGCTCAGCATCTCTGGGCAAAACACAGTTTATTTCTTGACATATTTTTCCTATCTGTTGTATTTCTTTGTTTTTTGTTCCCAAGCCCTGCCCTCTTTGTTTCTCTCTTTTCATCTGTGAATTTATTAGGCTTTGGTAGGAGGGTTGTACACCTTTGGCCTCTTTTCCATAAACTATTTTTATTTAATTGATAGAGTTTAATGTTACTTTAATTTATTTTTTACAATTTAATAATGAATTCCTTTGATTTGATCTCATAACCAATTCTAAATTTTCATTGGGTTTTGAAGTTTGAAGTCCTCCTCAGTTTATTTTTTCCTCTGGGGGTTGAGAAGAATTTGTCTTTTAGAAACCTGCAAGTCCTTTCATTTCTAGCATTTCTCTTTTCTGTTTTCATTGTCCTTCAAATTTCCTATATTTTATCCTGTAGTCATCTTATTTTTAATAATAGTATTTAATCTGTTGAAACCATTGGTTTCATACACCCAGACTAAGTTTATGTTTTCTAACATCTTCCCCTATAAACAAAAGCTCAGTAGAACATCACAATATTCCGCTTAATCACATGGACAGTTTTACCAAATTCTCTGTCATATTATAACATTTATCATTCTCCTTCTGGACTACATTATTAATTTCTTCTAACCCTTTAAACCAATTGACTCAAACCATCATTATGGTTTTTATGTGTGTGTTTTGTTTTTGCCACAATAACACCTACTTCAAGCATCAATTTCCTTTATATCAGTCTTGCTACAATAACAGATAAACCTAAACCTCATGGCATAATACATCAAATATTTCATTCTTAGTCATATTCCCTGTCATAGAGGCTCTGCTCATCTTGGTCACTTAGCAGAACAGCTTCCACTTTGACACATGCATCCAAAATCTCCATAGGAAGAAAAGGCTCTCCACGCTTCTAAGAGAAAAACATCACATATGCTCTCATTTCAGCGACCTGAAGAAGTCCCCCGATTTAACCAATATTGTTGAAAACCATTAGAGAAGTACAATTTCAGCATGTGACAGACACTATGCTAGCATTCAAGTATAAGGAAGTAAAACAGAAAAATTTCTTAACGTCATTAATATGTCATTTTTTATTTAAATAAAGGTAAAGTGAATTTGCTTTTGGTTTTTTAATAAGGTAATTTTTGATTTTTTAAAATTTCTTATGTTTTGCTTCTTTTATTTAAAACTTCTAGATTTTCAAAGAATTTCTTCTAGATTCACTATGTCATACTCAATGAATGTGCTGGGTAATTACCTAATTTTAAGTGTATTATTAGGTGTATTAGTTTTCTATTGTTACATAACAAATTACCACAAGTTTAGCAGTGAAAAACAATACACGTTTATTATCTAATAATTTCCATGGGTCAGGAGTCTGGGGTTCTCAGTCAGGGTCCTAAGAGGTTGCCATCAGCTATCGGCTTGAAGGGGAAAAATTTGCTTCCCAATTCCGCGATTTTGGCAGAATTGATCTTCCTGCTGCTACAGAACTGAGAACCGTTCTCTTGCTGGCTATCACCAGCTGCTGCTGTCAGCTCCTACATGTCACCAATGGTTTCATGCCACGTGGCCTTTGCCATAAGCCCTTGCAGAAAATGCTATTTCAGTTTTTCAAAGTCAACAAGTCGAAGAAGACTCTCTTCTCCAAGAGGGTCCAGTTCCTCTTTTAACATTTTCAATTGATTAAGTAAGCCCCAAGATGACCATTTCTATTAACATAAAATCAAGAGTCAAAAAGTAATTGGATGAGACTAGTGATACCAAAAAAAAAAAAAAAAATGTGATTTTCATTTTGATGACACCATCTCTGGTTCTCATTAATTCTGATGAAACCAACAGCCATGTGGTGAGCTGTCTCACAGAGAGGCGCAATTGGCAAGTAGCTGGGACAGCTTCAGGTATCAATAGCCAGTAAGGAACTGAGGCCCATTGTCTAAGAACCCATGAAGAACCACATCCTTCCAACAAGAACATGAGTAAACCTAGAAGCTGAAGAATCTCCCAGGTGAAACTCAGCAGGCATTTTGCCTACAGTCTTGTGAGAGACCCAGAGATGGAGAATTCAGCTTAATCACATTGAAATTTCTGACCCACAGAAACAGAATGAAAATAAATGTTTGTTTTATGAATCCTTTACATTCTGGGGTAATTCATTACACAGTGGTAGACAGTTAATACAATCTTTTGTATGATCATTTTTCTCCAAGTATGTATCAAACATGTATTTCCCTGCACTAATTGTTTCCAATAGTACATATCTCCATCTATAAAGCAATCTTCCAAGTTCAGTAGATGAGTAAACAAACTAATATCTAACATGCTTCATTGAATAAGGGTCAAGTTTTTCAAAAGTGAAAACATATAAATGAATTCATTAAACTCAAATAATTATATGCAATTAGGGAATTATTTTTAGTATTTTAATATAATTTTATGTGTATGTTATCCATGAAATAATTTTTCCTTCTGAATCAAATTATAATAAGTAATAAAAATTAATTCAGAAACATGAAATGCTTAAGATACAAAAAATAAAAATAATCTGAATTACATAATTAAATTTGTTTTCTTGAAACTAGGAGTATTTAAAAGTAAGTTAAATTGTTCTACTAAGCCTAGTAGACATAAATCTACTTTAAAATACAAGGAGTACTCAATAAGTAATAACACGGAAAAATTCTATAATCTGATGTTAGTTTTTTAAAAGGTTTTATTTATTTATTTGAGAAAGAGAGCATGAGCGGGGTGGTGGGGGGAGGAGAGAGAGGGGCAGTGGGAGAAGCAGACTCCCTGCTGAGCAGGGAGCTCTATAATGGACTTGATCCCAGGACCCTGGGATCATGATCTGAGCCAAAGGCATACACTTAACTGACTGAGCCACCGAGGTACTCCCCTAACCTGATGTTATTAAAGCCAGAGTTTTCTAAAAGAGTAGTAGTATGCATTTAAATTTTACCCTAGATTCAATCATTGAAACTGGTTTACTATATCAGGAATTCCCTCAGCTCTGGGTAGGTTTATTTCAAGCTATTAAACATTTGTGCTGATTTCATCTGACATTTAGTAGTGTGCAAGCTCTAACAGCTCAGTAACTCACATGAAAAGTGCAATTGCAAACATCCAAGGAATGGAATTTGCTATGATTCATAAAAGCAAATATTGTATGCCACTAAAAATATAGGAATATTGCCAAAACAATACAGCTGATGACTACTCTTATTTCCCATCTCCTGTAAACTGTGTACTAGTGCAAGAACTAACAGTATAGAAGTAAGAGAGATCCAAACTGGCATAGATATTACAAGTACTTCTCATGACATTATAGTGAGGATCTTGTACATGATGACATTCATAAGGAAAAACTATAGGAAACTATTCAGTACTTAATACCAATCCACACTGAAAATACTATTTGGCATATTTATGTAAATATTTCACATAATTATTTGGTAGTATATAAAATAGTTATATGTAATATGAACATATATTTGTACATTTTGAGTTTTTTTTAAATCTCAATGTGTATATATAATGTTTTATAATAAGTAAAATATTTAATATAGTCATAGTCAAAGTATCTGATATATAATATAACAGTTAAATTTTATATATTCTTATTTAAATATTTATATTTGTTATCCTCTTCATGTACCACTCATCACTGTACATACTATGCATTTATCCATGTATTATTTACAAAATCATATACTAATACCCATGAGTTCCTTTATTTCTAATATATTACTTTTGCTTCAGATGGTGATGTTAATTATTAGTATTATTAAAGATTTTGTTTATTTGGGAGGGGACAGAGAAAGAGCAAGCGAGCATGAGTGGATGGGAGGGATAGAGGGAGAAGCAACTTCCCTTCTGAATAGGATGCCCACTGTAGGGCTCTAACCTAGGATCCTGAGATCATGACTGAGGCGAAGGCAGACACTTAACCAACTGAGGCACACCCACATGGTGATTTTAGAACCATAATATAGGAAAAAATTCTACTGTACCTTCTTCCAAAATGTTTACTATAATTTAAATTTAAAAATGTATCTCTGGCAAAATATGGATTTGGTAAATTCTCATTAGAAAATATAAAATGCTTCATTTTCAGGTTATATTATACCAATATTACAGATATATCCAGATGAGGCACAGGTATTGATCATTAATTTTATGGCAATGTAATATATGTTATTATATATGAATGAGCTGCAAGATGATAGGAGATGAGAGCAAAAGTATGTAATTATGTAATAGATAAAAACAGAAAATCTAATAGAGAAGCATGTCATGTTCATAAAACACACATCAAATTTTATATCACAAATTGAAATGTACATGTCATTACATTTCTTCTTTTTCTATCATTTCTTCTAAATCTGTACATTCAAAAATGTATTCTTTTTCATTTTTTACATTGTAAGAATGTAAAAAATGAGGACCTCAAAGTCTTTGCAATAACTTTCATTCTTCTCTGACTTTCAGTACATACCTAAAATCAGAGATTAAAAAATTTTTGAGGGTCAATGTATATCTGAGATTCTTTCTCCAGAAGGAAAATATTATTAAAACATATCATACCCACTCATAATTAAAACTGCAGAATTAATATCTGTGTTCTAGAGCATTCTTATTTAACCCTAATATCCTTCCAACCAATTCTCTATTAAGACAGTATATTTTATAGCTAAATTTGATATAAGGTATATGAAACATAGCAAGAACAAAAAAAGTTATTAAAAAACATGAGGGGAATCAGGATAGTGATTCCCTCTAAAAGGGAGTCAGCAGGATGGAATGTGAAAGATATTTATGTGGATTTACAGATGAACATGATGTGGTGGATTCTTCATTACTTACTTATATGTTGCATGAATTTTAGTTAAGTATTAACACATATATATTATTTCTAAAGTAAGACAAAAATCCACAGTCATCTGTAGAAAAAGAATGGTTAAGGCTGTTCATATTAACTAATGGAGTATAAAAATAATTGCAGCTAGCTTTCTACACAGCTAGTTCCAAAAGCTTCTGTAGATGACCAAACATTTCATAACCATAGGGATTGCCATTTGCCCATGAACAATATGAGTGGTAACCCCTAGCGATGAGCCATGCAGTGGCCTACTAGGTGCTACTCCATGAGCAGTAACTAGCTCAGGAAAAATTTACTCCATGTTAAAGAAAGAAACAAAAAATAGTGAAAGAACACAAATTAGTAATTACATAATTCCAGAGATTAAATTTAAAAATGCATACTAATTTTGAGTCATTAAAATGATACACTATGTCCCAGGAAAAATATGTCACATTGAATAATGGCTTGAAATAAACAAAGCCATCTTTAAAGCACTTAGAATACTTGGGAGAAAGAAAGGGAATTTTTGTGCAAAAAAGCAGAGTTCTCAGAGTTGTTCACAGCAATAATCAACAAAAGTCTTAAGGAAAACAATGTGTGTGAAGATTTTAATCCAGCCAGATACTTAACTTCTCTTAGGTACAGAGTACTCTATCTCTTTAAATACAAATACTGGGGGTGCCTGGGTAGCTCAGGCAGTTAAGCATCTGAATCTTGATTTCAGCTCAGATTCAGACCTTAGGGTTGTAGGATGGAGCCCTGTATGAGGGATGGAGCCTGCTTCAGATTCTCTTTCTCTCCCTCTCCCTCTGCCCCACAGCACTCCCCCTCTATGCAAACAAATACAAATACTGCATTCTGTATTTAAAAAAAATAAGAATTTGGGGCACCTGGGTGGCTAAGTAGGTTAAAGCCTCTGCCTTTGGCTCAGGTTATGATCTCAGGGTCCTGCGATCGAGCCCCACATGGGGCTTTCTACTCAGCTGGGAGCCTGCTTCCCTCCTACTCTCTCTGTCTGCCTCTCTGACTACTTGTGATCTCTCTGTCAAGTAAATAAATAAAATATTTAATAAAAAGAAGACAAACCCTTAAAAGAAAAAAACAAAACAAGAATTTAGGATAGACAATATGTAAATGCTCCTTGATATGCTCTGTTTCATCTTGTCAAGGAATGTAATAATCAACATAGATTATTTCATATTTTGTCACTTCTTAGTCCTTGACTCTGCAAATTGTTGATGGGATGAATAGAATGAGCTTAATATTGATAACCAAAATATATCCCATAAAGACAAGAGATTTTTCAAAGTCAGAATTTGTAAGAAGGGTTTTTTGGCAGATTAGTCAGATATCTCTTCAAAACCTTTTATATTGGGCTGCCTGGCTGGCTTAGTCAGTTAAACACCTGCTTTTGGCTCAGGTCATGATCCTGGGGTCCTGGGATCAGATCCCGCTTTGGGTTGCCTGCTCATCAGAGAACCTGCTTCTCCTCTCCCTCTGCTGCTCCCCTTGCTTGTGTGCTCCTTCCCTCTCTCTTTCTCTGTCAAATAAATAAATAGATAGGTAAATAAATAAATAAATCTTTTAAAAATTATATTTTTGTTACAATTCAAATCATTAATATGTCTTTTTTATATTCTTCCACTATCAATAAAGGAAAACCACATGTTCTAGTTGATGCAAACGAGTATAGATGGGCACTACCTTATTTGGTGATCCTACTATTGGATTATCATAGAAATTATATGTTATGATCTACTTGTCTGAAACCATTATATAAATGGTTGACTTTAAATCTTTTAGGATTATGACTGATCTAAATTTATGAATTACTGGTGTTCATCTATATGTACTTGCCTTTCTATCAGATAACTACCTACTAGAAGTCACAGAGCAGAGCAGTCTTATTTTAAATTTGCCACCTCCAACCTCCTGATAAAGATGTTTGTGTGTGTGCATGTGCAGCAGACATGCTCTTTGGAAAATTTAATTGAGATAATTTTCCAACTTCTTCAGGGTAAATGTAACATTTACCTCAAACATTTTCAAGCATAAATTAATATGGACACATTTAATGGCAACAATCTGCATAACTATGATTCCCAAATTTCCCAAGTATCAAAGTGAATTAGGAATTAACTACTTTATGAGGAAGATGTTGGTGCATATCATAGGTATGACTTCAGATCACTTTTCACTAAAGTTGGAGTGGTGATCTACTCACAATCATGTTTTTGTAACTGTTTCACATTCTCAAGAAGGGATTGAACTCAGCTTTCTGGTTGGATTCTGATTAAAGCCAGAATGCTTTCCTAAATTTACAATACTGTGTAATAGCACTATAACATTTCACCAGCAAATAATCTTTGCAAAAAACTATTAAAAGAAATATTCATGGAAGATTAGTATATATACATGTATTTGTCCACTGTAAGGCAAACTATAGAATAAAATAAAAATAAAATAATTTCCACTGCAAATGGTAACATTTATGACAATTATATGATGACTTAACATTTACTTAGCTGTTTTTGGGAAATGACAGAGAAAAATAAAAATAAAATGGTGAATAGAAAAAAGAAAGGGTGTGATTATTTTTATTTTGTGCTTGAGCATAAAATTTTTGCTTCTACTAGACAGGTTTTGGATACCATGCTTGTTTATTAAATGCTCCTTCTGATTTTGCCTGCCATTAGAATGACTTAAGAATCCTTACATAACTGCTATCTTCTCAAAGTTTTATGATAAAGACTGAAATAGATATTATTTATATCATGAAGGTGAAAACTGAAACTGAGAAAAAAATCTAAAAAGATGTGAAACCAGATAAAAGAGATCAAACATTGTACTTCATAATTTAATGTACTAGGTGAATAAATTTGTTAGCATTTCAATCATACTTTATGCATATATGAGATATATAGTTATAATTTTTACAAACTGGCATAATTTCAAATATTCCCGTATTACGAAAAGATAAGTAAAAGTTCAGATTTAATCTCTTTAAACACCCTTAACGCAGGTAATGTGTTTTTGATTTTAATGGACTATGTGGGTAAGGGTAACTTGAAAAAATATTTTGAGTTAAAATTTTTATTATATGTTAAGGAATGATTACTTAAACTGTATTTAAATTTATATGAAAATAATAAGTATCAATTTAACCAACTACTAGAACAGTTGCATTGTTAATCATGTTTTGGCAAAAATGGAATGTATATTTAACTCAAAAGTACTTCAACAAAAACTCAGAAAACAAAAAAATTGAGTTATTTCCTATGATGAAAAATCCTATAAATTCTAAAACAAACTTACATTTATTTACAAGTCATTTCACATGCTATTTCTATTTCTAGATGGTTTATGTGCTATAAAAATTTTAACTTTGCTCCAAGCAGAATATTGGCCTATACAAATATAAATTCTATATCAGGAATCAGATTTTTAAAATAACTTCAAAACTGAAACCATTTAAAAATATTTTATTTTAATAGATGAAAACAGAGCCAATGCATAAAATCCTATTACTTCTTAAGAAATAAAGAATGATAAACACTTAAGGAGAATAAATACCTAGACATTTCATGTGACCACTCCACTCCCCTCCCCATGAAAACATCTTAATCAAAATTCCAGATTGTTATTTTGTGGACATTGATAAACTGATTCTAAGTTTCATATGGAAAGGTAAAAGAGGCAGAATAGCCAACACAAAATACAAGTAGAAAAACAAAGATGGACAACTGACACTACCCACATTAAAACTTACTATAAAGCTATAGGAATCAACACAGTGTGGTATTAGTAAAATAATGCACAAATGAATCAGTGGAACAGACTAGAGAAGAGAGAAATAAACTCTTACAATCAGAGTCAATTGATCTTTGCCAAATGAGCAAAGACAATACAAAGGAGAAACGACCGTTTTGTCTATAGATGGTGCTGGGACAACTAGATGCCTGATGGATCACAGACCTGAATGTAAAATGCAAACCTATAAAACTAGATCAGATCCCATAACATTGGAAGAAAGTCTAGATGACCTTGGGTTTAGCAATAAATTTTTTTTATAGAACACTGAAGGCATAATCCATGAAATAAAGAACTGATAAACTGGACTTCATTAAAATAAAAAACTACTCAGCAAAAGACAGTATCAAGAAAATTCGAAAAAAATTCACAGACTGGGAGAAAATATTTGCAAAAGATACATCTGCTAATGGACTCATCCAAAATGTAAAATGAACTCTTAAAACTCAACAGGAAGAAAATAAACAAACCAATTAAAAAATAGCCCAAAGGTCTTGGAAGACACTTTTTCAAAGAAGATACACAGATGGCAAATAAGCATATGAAAAGATGTTCTGCATCATGTGTCATCAGGGAAATGTAAATTAAAACAACAATAAGATACCAGTTACACACCTATTACATGGCCAAAATCCAGAGCAATGACAATACCATATGTTGGTGAGGATGTGGAGCAACAGGAACTCTCATTCATATTGCTGTTGGGAATGCAAAATGCCACTTTGGAAGACAGTTTGGCAGTTTCTAACAAAATTAAGCACACTCTTACCATTTGATCTAGCAATGTTACTTTTTGGTATCTACTAAGAAAAAAAAAAGCTGAAAATATATGCCTACACAGACATTTATCCATTACTGTGAAATCCTAGAAGCAACCAAGATGTCCTTCAGTAAATCAAGTGATTAAAAAAACAAACAAAAACTACAGTACAATTATACAATGGATTATTCTTCAGATCTTAAAAAGAAATCATATAAAGACATGGAGGAAATATAAATGCATATTACTCACTGAAAGAAGTCAGTTTAGAAAGCTTGTATCCTATTTGATTCCAACTATATGGCATCCTGGCAAGGGGAAAGCTATGGAGACAGCTGAGAGATCCATGATTATCAAAGGTTTAGGGGGAGGGGATATGAGGGATGAATATGTGGAACACAGAGGGGTTTTAGGGCAGCCACATTTCTCTGTATGATACTCTAATGGTAAGCACATGTCATTGAAAATTTGTCCAGACACACAGAATGTTTAACACCAAAAGTGAACCCAAGTGTAACCTATGAATTTCAGTGAAAATATGTTATGCAGTTTCATTAATTGTAATAAATGCACCACTCGGGTCAGATAAGTTGTTAATGCTGGAGGCTACATCTACAGAGTGGCAGAAGGATATATGGAAGATCTCTGTACCTTCCATTTCTTCTGTAACCATAAAAAAACTGCTCCAAGATTTTTTAAAATAAAAAAGTAATAAATCAGTCACATTCACAATCTATTCTCAACTTGTATACATATAAAAGGACAATTTTTAAAAAAATTCAACCTGTATATACACTTAAAATAAATTTAAATATAATTGCCATGAAAGAGCATCAAAAGAGCAGATGGTATACAGCCATTATTTTTAGAAATTTAGGGTGTCTATGATTTTAGCCTTAAAATGGGTAATGAATTTATATTAATATATATCAAAGACTATGAACACTCAACTGACAGCCAGATATTATAAAGAGGCTTGGGATTAAGTAGAATATCAACTGTGGAACATCAGATGTTTTGTGAAAAAAATTAGCCACTAAAATGAAACTTTTTGAACAACATATTTCATTTCAATAATGTAATAAAAATTAAATTCCTGGGACATCTGGGTGGCTCAGTGGGTTAAAGCCTCTGCCTTCGGCTCTGGTCATGATCCCAGGGTTCTGGGATTGAGCCCTGTATCCGGGGTCCGCTGAGAAGGGACCCTGCTTCCCTTCCTCTCTCTCTCTCTGCCTCTCTCTGCCTACTTGTGAACTCTGTCTGTCAAATAAATACATAAAATCTTAAAAAAAATTAAATTATGTAAATAAATTGATTCCCTTTTAATAGTTCTCTGTATTTATCATGTGGTCCTATGTGCCTTGTTTATGTACGCCAAAAAATCTATCACAGTGCTTGACACAGAGTATGCACTAAAAAATGTACTTTACGTCCCTGACATTTTTAAAAAATTTTTTATAAACATATATATTTTTATCCCCAGAGGTACAGGTCTGTGAATCGCCAGGTTTACACACTTCACAGCACTCACCATAGCACATACCTTCCCCAATGTCCATAACCCCACCCCCATTCTCCGAACCCCCTTCCCCCCAGCAACCTTCAGTTTGTGAGATTAAGAATCACTTATGGTTTGTCTCCCTCCCAATCCCGTCTAGTTTCATTTATTCTTCTCCTACCCCCTTAACCTCCCATGTTGCATCTCCACTTCCTCATATCAGGGAGATCATATGATAGTTGTCTTTCTCTGCTTGACTTATTTCGCTAAGCATGATACGCTCCAGTTCCATCCATGTTGTCGCAAATGGCAAGATTTCATTTCTTTTGATGGCTGCATAGTATTCCATTGTGTATATATACCACATCTTCTTGATCCATTCATCAGTTGATGGACATCTAGGTTCTCTCCATAGTTTGGCTATTGTAGACATTGCTGCTATAAACATTCGGGTGCACGTGCCCCTTCAGATCACTACATTTGTATCTTTAGGGTAAATACCCAATAGTGCAATTTCTGGGTCATAGAGTAGTTCTATTTTTAACATTTTGAGGAACCTCCATGCTATTTTCCAGAGTGGTTGCACCAGCTTGCATTCCCACCAACAGTGTAGGAGGGTTCCCCTTTCTCCGCATCCTCACCAGCATCTGTCATTTCCTGACTTGTTAATCTTAGCCATTCTGACATGTGTGAGGTGATATCTCATTGTGGTTTTGATTGGTATTTCCCTGATGCCGAGTGATATGGAGCACTTTTTCATGTGTCTGTTGGCCATCTGGATGTCTTCTTTGCAGAAATGTCTGTTCATATATTCTGCCCATTTCTTGATTGGATTATTTGTTCTTTGGATGTTGAGTTTGCTAAGTTCTTTATAAATTTTGGACACTAGCCCTTTATCTAATATGTCATTTGCAAATATCTTCTCCCATTCTGTCAGTTGTCTTTTGGCTTTGTTAACAGTTTCCTTTGCTGTGCAAAACCTTTTGATCTTGATAAAATCCCAATAGTTCATTTTTGCCCTTGCTTTCCTTGCCTGTGGCAATGTTCCTAGGAAGATGTTGCCGCAGCTGAGGTCGAAGAGGTTGCTGCCTGTGTTCTCCTCAAGGATTTTGATGGATTCCTTTCGTACATTGAGGTCCTTCATCCATTTTGAGTCTATTTTTGTGTGTGGTGTAAGGAAATGGTCCAATTTCATTTTTCTGTATGTGGCTGTCCAATTTTCCCAATACCATTTATTGAAGAGGCTGTCCTTTTTCCATTGGACATTCTTTCCTGCTTTGTCAAAGATTAGTTGGCCATAGAGTTGAGGGTCTATTTCTGGGCTCTCTATTCTGTTCCATTGATCTGTGTGTCTGTTTTTGTGCCAGTGCCATGCTATCTTGATGATGACAGCTTTGTAATAGAGTTTGACGTTCGGAATTGTGATGCCACAAACTTTGGCTTTCTTTTTCAATATTCCTTTGGCTATTCGAGGTCTTTTCTGGTTCCATATAAATTTTAGGATTTTTTGTTCAATTTCTTTGAAAATGATGGATGGTACTTTGATAGGGATTGCATTAGGTAGCATAGACATTTTCACAATATTTATTCTTCCAATCCAGGAGCATGGAACATTTTTCCATTTCTTTGTGTCTTCCTCAATTTCTTTCATGAGTACTTTATAGTTTTCTGAGTATAGATTCTTAGCCTCTTTGGTTAGGCTTATTCCTAGGTATTTTATGGTTTGGGGTGCAGTTGTAAATGGGATTGACTCCTTGTTTTCTCTTTCTTCTGTCTTGTTGTTGGTGTAGAGAAATGCAACTGATTTCTGTGCATTGATTTTATATCCTGACACATTACGGAATTCCTATACAAGTTCTAGCAGTTTTGGAGTAGAGTCCTTTGGGTTTTCCACATATAGTATCATATCATCTGCAAAGAGTGATAGTTTGACTTCTTCTTTGCTGACTTGGATGCCTTTAATTTCCTTTTGTTGTCTGATTGCTGAGGCTAGGACTTCTAGTACTATGTTGAATAGCAGTGGTGATAATGGACATCCCTGCTGTATTCCTGACCTTAGTGGAAAAGGTTTCAGTTTTTCTCCATTGAGAATGATATTTGTGGTGGGTTTTTCATAGATGGCTTTGATGATATTGAGGTATGTGCCCTCTATCCCTACACTTTGAAGAGTTTTGACCAGGAAGGGATGCTGTACTTTGTCAAATGCTTTTTCAGCATCTATTGTGAGTATCATATGTCTCTTGTTCTTTCTTTTATTAATGTATTATATCACACTGATTGATTTGTAGATGTTGAACCAACCTTGCAGCCCTGGAATAAATAGCACTTGGTCATGGTGCATAATCCTTTAATGTACTGTTGAGTCCTATTGGCTAATATTTTAGTGAGAATTTTCGCATCTGTGTTCATCAAGGATATTGGTCTATAGTTCTCTTTTTTGATGGGATCCTTGTCAGTTTTGGGGATCAAGGTGATGCTGGCCTCATAAAATGAGTTTGGAAGTTTTCCTTCCATTTCTATTTTTTGGAACAGTTTCAGAAGAATAGGAATTAGTTCTTCTTTAAATGTTTGGTAGAATTCCCCCGAGAAGCCATCTGGCCCTGGGCTTTTGTTTGTTTGGAGATTTTTGATGACTGTTTCAATCTCCTTACTGGTTATGGGTCTCTTCAGACTTTCTATTTCTTCCTGGTTCAGTTGTGTAGTTTATATGTTTCTAGGAATGCATCCATTTCTTCCAGATTGTCAAATTTGTTGGTGGAGATTTGCTCATAGTATGTTCTTATAATTGTCTGTATTTCTTTGGTGTTAGTTGTGAACTCTCCTCCATCATTCATGGTTTTATTTATTTGGGTCCTTTCTCTTTTCTTTTTGATAAGTCTGGCCAGGGGTTTATCAATCTTATTAATTCTTTCAAAAAGTCAGCTCCTAGTTTCATTGATTTGTTCTATTATTGTTTTTTGGTTTCTATTTCATTGATTTCTGCTCTGATCTTTATAATTTCTCTTCTCCTGCTGGGTTTAGGCTTTCTTTGTTGTTCTTTCTCCAGCTCCTTTAGGTGTAGGGTGAGGCTGTGTACCTGAGACTCTTCTTGTTTCTTGAGAAAGGATTGAACCGCTCTATATTTTCCTCTCAGGACTGCCTTTGTTGTGTCCCACAGATTTTGAACCGTTGTGTTTTCATTATCGTTTGTTCCCATGAATTTTTTCAATTCTTCTTTAATTTCCTGGTTGACCCATTCATTCTTTAGAAAGATGCTGTTTAGTCTCCATGTATTTGGATTCTTTCCAAATTTCCTCTTGTGGTTGAGTTCTAGCTTCAGAGCATTGTGGTCTGAAAATATGCAGGGAATGATCCCAATCTTTTGATACCGGTTGAGGCCTGATTTAGGACCGAGGATGTGATCTGTTCTGGAGAATGTTCCATGTGCACTAGAGAAGAATGTGTATTCTGCTGCTTTGGGATGAAATGTTCTGAATATATCTGTGATGTCCATCTGGTCCAGTGTGTCATTTAAGGCCTTTATTTCCTTGTTGATCTTTTGCTTGGATGATTGGTCCATTTCAGTGAGGGGAGTGTTAAGGTCCCCTATTATTGTATTATTATTGATATGTTTCTTTGATTTTGTTATTAATTGGTTTATATAGTTGACTGCTCCCACGTTAGGGGCATAGATATTTAAAATTGTTAGATTTTCTTGGTGGATAGATCCTTTGAGTATGATATAGTGTCCTTCCTCATCTCTTATTATAGTCTTTGGCTTAAAATCTGATTGATCTGATATAAGGTTTGCCACTCCTGCTTTCTTCTGATGTCCATTAGCATGGTAAATTCTTTTCCACCCCCTCACTTTAAATCTGGAGGTTTTTTGGGTTTTAAATGGGTTTAAATGGGTTTAAAATGAGTTTCTTGTCGGCAAAATATAGATGGGTTTTATTTTTTTATCCATTCTGATACCCTGTGTCTTTTGATTAGGGCATTTAGCCCATTAACATTCAGGGTAACTATTTAGAGATATGAATTTAGTGCCATTGTATTGCCTGTAAGGTGACTTTTACTGTATATTATCTCTATTCCTTTCTGATCTAACACTTTTAGGCTCTCTCTTTGCTTAGAGGACCCCTTCAATATTTCCTGTAGAGCTGGTTTGGTGTTTGCAAATTCTTTCAGTTTTTGTTTGTCCTGGAAGCTTTAAATCTCTCCTTCTATTTTCAATGATAGCCTATCTGGATATAGTATTTTGGGCTGCATGTTTTTCTCATTTAGTGCTCTGAATATAACATGCCAGCTATTTCTGGCCTGCCAGGTCTCTGTAAATAAGTCTGCTGCCAATATAATATTTTTACCATTGTATGTTACAGACTTCTTGTCCCAGGCTGCTTTCAGGATTTTCTCTATGTCACTAAGACTTGTAAATTTTACTATTAGGTGATGGGGTGTGGGCTTATTTTTATTGATTTTGAGGGAGGTTCTCTGCACCTCCTGGATTTTGATGCTTGTTCCCTTTGCCATATTGGAAAATTCTCTCCAATAATTCTCTCCAATATACCTTCTGCTCCCCTCCCTCTTTCTTCTTATTCTGGAATCTCAATTATTCTAATGTTGTTTTGTCTTATGGTGTCACTTATCTCTCGAATTCTCCCCTCATGGTTCAGTAGCTGTTTGTCCCTCTTTTGCTCAGCTTCTTTATTCCCTGTCATTTGGTCTTCTATATCGCTAATTCTTTCTTCTGCCTCATTTATCCTAGCAGTGAGAGCCTCCATTTTTTATTGCACCTCATTAATAGCTTTTCTGATTTCAACTTGGTTAGATTTTAGTTCTTTTATTTATCCAGAAAGGGCTTTTATATCTCCTGAGAGGGTTTCTCTAATATCTTCCCTGCCTTTTTCGAGCCCAGCTAGAACCTTGATAATTGTCATTCTGAACTCTAGATCTGACATATTACCAATGTCTGTGTTGATTAGGTCCCTAGCCTTTGGTACTGCCCCTTGTCCTTTTTTTTTTTTTTTTTTTTTTGTGGTGAGTTTTTCTGCCTTGTCATTTTGTCCAGCTAAGAGTATATGAAGGAGCAAGTAAAATACTAAAGCATGGCAACAACCCCAGGAAACTATGTTTTAACCAAATCAGAAGAGATCCCAAATCATGAGGAGGGAGAAAGTGGGTAAAAAGAGGTTCAGAAAGAAAAAAAAAAAAGAAAGAAAAGAAACAATTAAATAAAGAAAACAAGTAAAGAAAAAATATAAAAAAGAGAAAATATATATATTAGATAAACTAAGTAAAAAATGTTAAAAAAGAAAAGGGTAAAAGTTAAAAAAAATTAGCAGAAGAAGAGAAAAAAAATTGAGAAAGAAGAAAAAATTAAATTAACTACAAGACTAAAGAATCATGGGGAGAAAGCCATGAGTTCCGTGCTTTGCTTTCTCCTCCTCTGGAATTCTGCTGCTCTCCTTGGTATTGAGACCGCACTCCTTGGTAGGTGAACTTGGTCCTGGCTGGGTTTCTTATTGATCTTCTGGGGGAGGGGCCTGTTGTAGTGATTCTCAAGTGTCTTTGCCCCAGGTGGAATTGCACCGCCCTTACCAGGGGCCAAGTTGAGTAATCCACTCAGGTTTGCTTTCGGGAGCTTTTGTCCCCTGAGCACTTTCTGTAGAATTCTGGAGGATGGGAATGAAAATGGTGGCCTCCCAGTTTCCGGCCCAGAGGAGCCGAGAGCTTGGGGCCCCACTCCTCAGTGCGCCCTCAGAGAACAGTGCCCAATTACTCCCCTCTTCCTGGCCTCGGGCCGCTCTCTGAGCTCACCCAGCCAGCGACCTGTTCAAGGTAACCCCAAGCTGGGAGCTCACTTCTTGTCTCTGTCTCTGTAGCCAGCTTCCCTGCTCTAATACCTGTAAGCTCTGTGACACTCAGACACCCCCGATCCTTCTGTGACCCTGCGGGACCTGAGGCCACGCTGACCCCGCATGGGCTTCATCCCGGTTTAGCCTCTGGAGCGATGTCCCTCAGCGGAACAGACTTTTAAAAGTTCTGATATTGTGCTCCACTGCGCCGCTGCTTGCTGGGAGCCAGCCCCTCCCCCTGGGGTCTATCTTCCTGTCGCTTTGGATTCACTTCTCCACCAGTCCTACCTTTTATAAAGTGGTTGATTTTCTGTTTCTAGAGTTGCTGTTCTTCTCTTCGATCTCCTGTTGGATTTGTAGGTGTTTGCAATCTTTAGATAAGCTATCTAGCTGATCTCCAGCTAGCTGAAGTAGTCTCAGCCTGCTACTTCTCTGCCATCTTGACTCCTCCCCTTCCCTGACATTTCTACTGATTGTCATCAGTCCGCTGATTTTGGTCCCTCCTGTTAGTCCTTGTTTTGCTAAAATATACATGTCTCAATATTAACAAATAATATTTAATCACTCTTATTGTGTTATTATTTACAGGTAACAAAATTTACCACATTGTGGTATACAACTTGACTTTTGAAACTGTATACAGTTATGTAAATATCACCACAGTTAACTTGAAAACATTTCTGTTCCCTGAATCCCCTCTAAACCTGACTCTTCTTAGACCTCTCAAGTTTTCTCTGAGTGGAGCTCTCCTCTCTGGCATTCTGTCCTGTGAAATTAGTGCCTAGGCCTCCCAGAACTCCAGCTTAATTACCTAATCTCGGGGAGTCTGCAGGAGTCGGCTTGGGTCTCCCCATGACCTGCAGCACAACATGGAAACATTCTCAGGGTAGTAAGTGGGCCAAATTAGGATCCACCATTTTATTTCCCATCTCTCAAGGATCACTTTTCCCTATTGCCTGATGACCAGTGTTTTAAAAACAACCATGCCATTTATTTTGTCTGTTTTGTTTTGGTTTGGTTTGGTTTGGTTTTTTCTTTTTGTTTATTTTTGCTTTTTAGTTGGCTCAGGTCGGGGGGGGGGGAATCTGATCCCTGTTATTCCTTGTAGGGTAGAGGTGGGAGCAGTTTATTATACAAGCTAAACTGGCTTGCCTTCTCAGGAAGGCTTACTGCCATCTGTTGTATCACATCTCATGCATCAAGTTTGAAATCCTTCACGAGAATTTAAACATGTAAAATGGACAACTTAAACCATGGGTTATTAGGAATAGTTTCAAAGTAAACTATTTCCATGACAGTGTCTAAAGAAAAATAAATTCTGAAAAAATACTTCCCACTCTTCCCGATATATATGAACTGACTTTGAAAGAGGGCAGGGATTTTCTGGCACAACTAACACTGGCTGCTTCTAAAGAAGATACTTAGAAAATACATTTCCTAAATTGCCTTTTTTTCCTTCTCATATTCCATGCCAGGACATGTTTATCTATTCTTTATCATTTCTATTCTATTTTCTACTTTAGTTACGCCTCTGTATTTGGATGTGAGAAAATTAATTATATCTATACTCTTTGCTTTCCTCTCTTCCATTTTTGCATTTGATCCTTGTATTCTATTTCTACTACCCTCTTTATTTGCCTATGACTAAACTTTGAAGCCTACACATTTGTGACAGATCACTACTATATACTTGCATTTATATGTAAACATATTAATAATGCATTAAAATACATAGTAGGAGGTTTTAATGGGGCCAATAATGTTGCTTATATCTTCAAAAGTTAGCATGCTGTACCATAGTGATATGTAATTTGTATTTCTCATTTCAGGAGTTACAAATCAGCTGTTGTAGTTACACTACTTTATATCAAAAACCAACACTCTACAACCTGCAAAATGCCTACTTTCATTATATAAAAATTATACTACAAGAAACTAAAAGATTTTATGAGAAAAATAGAATTATTATAAACTGTAACTAATATACATCATAAACACATAACTAAAAATGTTCAGTTTTTACAGATCAATTCATTGGGTTACCATAGTTTTTAAATTATCACTTTCTTTTAGATGCCGTTCATATGAAATGCATTATTTCCTTAGAGCAAATGTTAAAAGTTGCAATAAAGGGACTGGTTAAGAAAATTGAATAAATGCCAAACTTGGTCTAGTAAAGCAGTAGACATAAATGTCAAACTTGGTCTAGTAAAGCAGTAGACAGCTGTAACTCAAACACATTAACAAAGCTTTTTGCTTTGGAACAAACTTTTTTACTTATTTATTTATTTTATTGTGTGTAACTTAACAAAAGTTGATGAGGAGAGAAAATCAAACAAAACAAAACAAAAACAAAAAGCTAAAAGACTATTATCTTAAGAGACTTAAATATTTTGAGCCACACATTTACATCCATACTGTATGTTAAAACAATCCAGACTGGGATGTCTGGGTGGCTTAGTCGGTTAAGCATCTACTTTCAGCTCAGTCAAGACCCCAGTCAAAACTGAGTGATCCAAAGTCAAAGTCAAAGATCCCAGTGGGGAGTCGGCTTGTCCCTCCCTCTCCCTCTGCTCCTCCCCTGCTTGTGCTCTCTCACATGCACAACTTTCTCTCTCAAATAAATAAAATCTCTTTAAAAAATCCAGATTTATCATGTTTGGTATGTGATAAGATTGTTTTTAAAATAGTATAAAGTGAATTTAAAAGCCAAATAAAAGTCAAATAAAATGGTTATGCTAGTTTTTCCTTGCCGTGCTTAATTCATATTGATTTTTCTTCAGATTTATAAAATGATTTAGTACTACTGCCGCTGATTTAATCTTTCTCCTTCTTTAATTCTTTAATTTCTGTCTCTTGTTTAGTCTCTTTGATGATGAAATCTTGTTCTCTTGGAATTACTCTTCTATTTTTGTGTTTATCTCTATGTGTGTCTCACATGTTTGTCTATCATATTAAGCACATTGAATGACTCAGCCTCTCAGTGTGTGTTTTCTTGGCCTCCATGTTAATCAGTCTTCATATCAAATTTATATTCCATGTTGGGGGACCATCCACATTCATCTCATATTCTTCATATGTCTTTATTGGTAAGCTAAAAAAAACACTCATTTTGATTCAATAGGCTGTTTTCTAGAAATATTAGACAATCTCTCTATTAATAAACTAAATATAAAAATGACGTTTGTATAAGCTAATCGTAAGAAAGCATATACATACACACGTGTGTGTGTGTGTGTGTATACTGTGTACATATATACACAGTATAGTAACTACTTTCTACAGGATAAATTCATTAGAGCACAGATTTTCATTACTCCAATGATTTTTGGGGGAGTAGAGAAACAGAATTCCACAAGGAGACTGGAATGCAGATTTGGGGACAAGTAGAGCGGGCAGATAGCATAGGAAAACCTGATATCTTTTTTCTTGAATAGAAAACATTAACGTATAGTTATAGCTGAATTAAAACACTAATTAGATAACCTTAATTCAATATGCAACATTTATAAAAAGAGATAAAATTATTCATTTATATAGCCAATTTTATTAGCCTCACCATTTCACTAAGTTAGCATTTTCTCAAAAATAATGAACATACAAAACTGAAACAGTTAATTTATTTTGACATAAACCACTGAAAAAGAATATATGTAATTTTAAGTGCTTCCTTGTCGATGATGTAGAAATAAAAGATGTTATTCAAATGAATAGTTAAATTGCTTATAAAGAACATAGAGGGGGCTGCTGGGTGGCTCAGTGGGTTAGATCTCTGCCTTCAGCTCAGGTCATGATCTCTGGGTCCTGGAATCAAACCCCACATCAGGCTCTTTACTCAGCGGGGAGCCTGCTTTTCCCCGCTCTGCCTGCCTCTGCCGATTTGTGATCTGTCTCTGTCAAATAAATAAATAAAACCTTAATTAAAAAAAAAAAGAACTTAGAGAAACTATGACTAAAATATCAGAATTGGCAATACTGTTTTAGAATTTCAAAACTACTGAGAAGAGCTATCATGATAGCATTTTCATACATATGAAATATTCCAATAATTGAAGTAGTGAATAACTTCAAGTGGTGAATATTTTACATTTATAAAGACAGCCATCAGAAAACATAACACAAAATATTATTTTGATTCATTTTTATCATTACTGGATTTTTATCAAATTTTTCTGTACCTCATTGTGAATAGTGCTTTTAATTCTTTATACGTTGGATGCAAACATTTTGTGCCTTCAAGCATGCCTCAATGATCTTTTTTCTCTTTTTCAGTTGGTAAACGACCTATGCTGCATGCCCTTTTTTTTTTTTTAATTGCTTACAGAGGTGAATGAAAATCTGCTACAATCCCTTTGTGTATATTTACATTTTAATTTAGTTCTACCAAGTTTTGGCTTAAGAGTGTTACTAGGTATAATTCAAATTAGAATATTTATACTTTTGGACAAACCTTACTATTACAATAAAATATTTCTCCTTTTTGTTTTTATTATCATTTACACATTATTCTAGCATATTTTTTTCAATCTCTTGAGTTTTATTTGTCATAATCCAATTTAACAATATTACTTTTGTAACTTGAATATTTAGTTCATTTACATAAAATGTAATTATATAAATATATTTGTATTATATTTGAACATTGTTTAATGTTCCTTTGTCATTATTTCTTGACTTTTGGGGAGTTAACAAACATTTTAATACATTTTTTCTGTATTAAATTGTTAGTTATATATTTTATTGGTTCATTTAGATGTACTATTTTTTTCTTGAGTTCTTATGTTTATAAGAGCAATCAGTACTTTTACAGTTTCCCTGACATTGCTAATACTATAGGCCACTTCACCAGGCATATTGTTTCTGGTTTTGAATTATTTGTTGTGGGTTTTTATTTTCCACACATTTCAAATTTTATAAAAGACATTACATTTATTTTTATACTGCAATAATCACTTCTATTTTCCTACATATTTACCCCCTCCAGTATATTTCAGTTCATTTTTCATTTCCTTATTTCTATTAGGAATCATTTGCCTTTTGCCATAAGGTTTCCCTTCAATATTTATTTTAGGGCAGGCTGACTTGTCATGCATTTTTACCAGTTTTATATATGTCTGAAAACATAATTTTTATAGCTTGTTTTTTTGATTAGAGAATAATTTGTCAGCAGTAAATTTTCTTATACCATAACGATGTCACCTTAATTTCTTTTGGCTTCCGTTTTCTTTTCTTTTCTCTTTTCTTTTCCTTCCTTCCATCATTCCTTCTTTCTTTCCTTTCTTGCTTTCTGTATAGAAGTCAGGTGAATCTCTATAGTTGCTTTTCTGAAGATAATGTGCAATTTTTACTCTGGCAGTTTTTTAAGATTTTCTTTTTAACTTCAAGTTATACTGTTTTGCTCAATAAACATCATTGTGGCTTCCTTTGTATTTTTACTACTGTATTTCATGGAACTGCTTGGACAAGAAATGTCTTTAATCAATTTTGGAAAATTCATGGTTATTAACTTTTTGCAATATTGCTTCTAACTCATTCTCTCTGTTCTCTCCTTCTGGGACTAATTATCTATTAAAATGTTTGTCTCACATTTGTCATAAACACTTTTTTCCCATTTTTCTCTTTTTGCTTCTGTTTGGATGTTTTCTATTGACCTGCGTTTTAGTCCATGTGTTCTATCTTTGGCCGTGTCTAATTTACTCTATAGTCCTTTCCAGTAGTTATTAATTCCACATATTGCATTTTTTACTCC
This sequence comes from Mustela lutreola, assembly GCF_030435805.1. NCBI lineage: Eukaryota > Metazoa > Chordata > Mammalia > Carnivora > Mustelidae > Mustela > Mustela lutreola. The sequence continues at coordinate 136,582,562 of NC_081291.1, forward strand.
AGCAGAGTCAGTTTCATAAATTTTTCTTTTACATTCTAAAACTCTATGGAAATTCTCCTCTCATCTTTCTTGTCTATTTTTCCATCTTTCTTTCATTTCTCTTTTCATCACTTTCATTTTCTCTTGTTTTCTCTTAAAGAGATTTTTCATTTTAAATTTGCTTTTAATGGTAAAATGTAACAATACAGAAAATGAGAAATACCGAATAAGACCATATGAGAGAAAGAAAAAAAAACTGAGTTGTTCAGCTATTACCAGCATTGAGAACTCTTCAGGTATTTTTCTGACAAATCATAAAAATTTCTAGCAATGAGAAAGTTAGTCAACTAAGTGAACAAGTTGATTTCAAATTAAGCAATACAATTCCCATTAGTCAGTATGAAATCAAACAAATGTAAACAAAACATAGTATTCCCCTTGATTAAATTAATTCCACCTGGAATTTAAGCAATTCGATCCTTTCTTTAACCCAGCCAACAGATCTTGGATTCAATGGAGTATTACTAACACTTTTCAGCTGTGTTATTTTATTAACCATGTAAATTCACCTAATATAAAAATAGACAAAGAGGTAAAGCAAGGGAAAAAAAATCCAGTAGGGATATATGTTCTTTTCACTAAGGTTTCATTACCTTCAGCAACTGAAAAAGATTGATATGATACTAATGACATTCCAAGTAGCAGCAGGTGGCCAAAAAACCTAGTATTTAGAAAGTGTTTGAGATCTTAAAAGTTCTAATTTTAGAACATCTAATTTGATGCACAAAATACCTTTTTACAGGGGGGATTTCCACTACCATATAACTAATGAGAATTCAGAAAAATATATTACCTATACTACATGGCCAAAAAGCAGAGATTACTATATCAGAGACTAAAGCTGCTTAGATTAATTGTAATGCTCAGTCTCAAGTAATACACCTGTGATTAGTACTCAAAACACCCCCCTTTCCTTTGTAAATACTGCCTTACACTGCATTGTCACATGCTTTATTTTCTGAATTTATCGTGGAATATTTTCAATTTGTCTTATTCTTTCACATCTATCAGCCTCTCTTTGGTAAATCCATATTTTTTTATCTTTGTATAATTTCTTCAATATTATTTTCCAATTCATATAACTATTAGGAAGACAGGATATTCAGAGAGTTCATTTACCCTCACTCTATTTCCACTATTCTTAATATCTTAGATGCTCAGTTATCTTAGTGTGGTACATTTATCACAACTAATGAGCCAAAACTGAAAAATTATTATTAACTGTATTTCCATCATATTTCCTTTGTTCTTCCTACTTATCCCTTTTCATTTCAGGATTTCTTCCAGTATATCACATTATATTTAGTACCAGTATATCTTTAAGATCCTCTTGGCTGTGACAGTCTATAAATCTTTTGCTAGTTTTAATAACCTTGACATTGTGTGAGGATAACTGCCAGCTATTTTGTAAAATGTCTTCAAATGGAATTCATCTGATGTTTTTTCTCATGATTAGACTGGGGTAATGTGTTTTTGGTAAGAATATCACTGAGATAAATTACCATTCTCAACATATAATATCAAAGGTACATACTATCAATAAGGTTTATCACTGCTAATGTTAACCTGATCATCTAACTTTAGACAGTGTTTATCAGGATTCTCCACTGTAACACAGTTCTTTCCTTTTTTGGAAGGAAGTTACTACATGCAGCTACACTTAAGGAGTAGCTGCACCTGTCATCTTTGCAAACAATGTATATACATAAATTATATGAAATTCGTCTGCAAAGGAGATTTATCTACTCTAATTTATTTATTCTTCAATCAGTTACTTATATAATATGGAATTTGGTGGGTTGGTTCATTCTGGAGGCTCTAAGGGAAAATTTTTCCATGCCTCTCTTCCAGTCTGGTGGCTTGTGGCAATCTATGGCATTCCTTGGTTTATAGGTGCTTTGCTTCAATCTCTGCCTCCATTTTCCCCTTCTCTTGTCTTGTGTTCCTTTGACAATTGTCATTAGATGTAGGAACCACCCTCATCCTGAGTGACCTCATCTCAAAATCCTTATGTTAATTACACCTTCAAAGACACTTTGTCCCAATGTCACATTCACAAGTTCCAGATGATCTTTTGGGGGATGGCCATTCAATCCACTAAACTGCTGACTGGACTCATTTGAAATGGAAAATGATCATTAAATAGCATCAAATGCCATTCCCTTAGCATTACTGAATGATCACATATAGCAAATTATAACAGTCTAATTGGTAAAAGATTCTTGTTACATTGAAATAAACCATATTTGTTTATTGTGCATTTCTGTTTAAAGCTTTTATTTGGTAAATGATCTTTTTGCATGTATATTGAGATATGAGACAGGTTTATAGTTTGTTGGGAGAAAAGTTTATCAATAATATTCTGTATAATAGCCAGGCTAGGACAATAAAATGACTTATGGGGCTTTCTATCATTCTATTTGCTCTGAAACTACTTAAATAATATTGGAACTGTCAACAAGTTTTCAGAGGTTTATCTAAGCTATGTGATAGTTTTCAAATATATTTTTGCTTATTTTTACATATGTGATAAAGTACCTATGGCAAATGGAAAGGATAATTATTGGTGATTGACAGTATTACAGATGATATTTATTTTCTTCCATATGCAATTCTAAAGTTTCTAAATAGCTTTTGAAGAAAATGTTTATTTTTATATTTTGAGTTAACAAAGGATAATTCAAACTTCAAATGTGAGAGTTAGTAATAAGTTAAAAAGTAAAATCATGAGGCACTGAAAGAAACCCAGCTTTGCTTTTGTCACAAATTACCATATGATACATCTGAATTCTTTTCAAACTAATCCTGATTCAATATTCATTGATCACCAATAGGTAGATTTCTACATTCATGCTCATGTAGGTTAATACAAAGCCAATTCTTAACCCAAAAAATTAGAACCTAGAAAGTGGTCGATTAGTTTCAAACAAACTTACATAAATTCTAATGTATTGTGCCAGAAGAAAATAAATATTACTGTATGTAAGAGTTCATACTAAAAAAATAACTCACCAGTATTATGTTTCAGCATGATTAACGGGTTTGGAACACTATACATCTTCTGTGAGAATATAACATGGGATAATATACAATGCCTTTGCTATATTTTTAAATGTTTAGTGCAACAATGCTTAAAATCTTAAAATTACAATCTCAAGTAATCTGTGTGTGTGTGTGTGCTTACACACGTGTGTGTAGGTGAATAACAACATAAATACAAATAAATCACAGGTTAATTATTTGAAAAAAAATTGTGCTTCAAGTATTGTTTCTAACTTAATGAAACTAGCACTTTTCATTGAAAAACCTTCACAGAATACTTTTTCTTCTCTGTTTTTAAAATAACTGTAAAGAACTATAAATAGCAAATAAATAATTTGCTATCTGGAATGACTAGTTGTAGCAAATAAATAATTTGCTATCTGGAATGACTAGTTGAATATTAGAGATAACCAAATACAGAAACTTCAAAAGCCTATTTCAGAGTTCCGTATGAAAAATATATGTGTGATTTCCCTCCATCTGAGGTTATTATAATAAAATACTGTTGAAATCTCTCTCTTGTTATGATTCCATATTTGAAGCATTCCTCAGTTATTAAAAAAAAACGAGTTAGATTGTCCATGTCTTAGTCAATAATTAGTAACTTAAAAAGAACAAATAAAAAAATTAGACACAAAACACACTTGCCCTTTGTTAGCATGATAACAAATGCCAATGCTATGAGCAAAAGCAAGATATATTTAATGGTAACACGTTGCAAATATTGGAATGAAATCTATAAAATAAATGTGTTTTTCTTTAATGCAATTTTATCTAATGGTGGATTAAAATAACATCTATAAAGAGGTAATTATTTCAGGCCACCAAATTGTTTAGTTTAGTTTTGTTTTTTCTAAGATTTTATTATTTATTTGAGAGAGAGAGACAGAGGGAGAGAGCATGAGAGGGGAGGTCAGAGGGAGAAGCAGACTCCCCATGGAGCTGGGAGCCCAATGTGGGACTCAACCCCAGGACTCCGGGACCATGACCCGAGCCAAAGGCAGTTGCTCAACCAAATGAGCCACCCAGGCACCCCAAATCGTTAAGTTTTAAGACCATGACATACAAATTATAATTAATTTGTGCCTTTTGGTCTTAACTGGTCTCAAAAATGTATCAATTTTATTACTCTATCTAAACAAAATGTTTTATGTAAAAGAAAAAAACTATGTTTTATAGTAGTTTGGGATTTACAAAAACTTAAGATAGTACAAAGAATTCACCTCAATCCAACCTGTAGTTTCCCCAATTGCTGACATCTTATGGCAGTGTGGGATATTCATAGGCTACATCAATGAACCGATATTTACACATTATAACTAATTATATTCTGTATATTATTCGTAGTTTTTGAATGTCTTTTTCTGCTCCAGAATCTTATCCAATATATCACATTATATTTATTTAGTTGTTATGTCCACTTAGGTTCCTCTTGCTGAGCTGGCTTCTCAGACTTTTCTTACCTTTGATGACCTTGACTTTTTAAGGAAAACTTGTTAAGTATTTTCTAAAATGTCCCTAAAATACTCCTTATTTTTTTTTTTTCATAATTGGACTAGGGTTGTGGGGTTGCATTGGTCAGAGTTCTCCAGAGAAACAAAATCAATAGGAGAGTTTTACATATATATATATGTGTGTGTGTGTGTGTGTGTATACACATATATAATATTTTTATATATGATATTTAGATTTATACTTAAATATAAATAGATTTATTATAAGGATATAAAGGGGTTTTTTTTAATTATTATAAGGAACTAGCTAATGTGATTATAGAGGCTGACTAGCTCACAATCTATAGAGCAGATGTCTTGATTTGAGATTGAAGGCTGGAAGTTATTGTAGAACCAGGATGAGCTAATGTTCCAAATCAAAGATGGCAGGAGATTTCTTTTTAACTGGAGGGTCAGGCTTTTGTTTAATGCAGGTCTTCTATTGACTAGATGAGGCCCACACATGATATGGAGGTCAGTGCTTTATTCAGTATACTAATCTGAATGTTAATCTCTTGTACAAACACTTTTACAGAATAATGTTTGATCAAATATCTGAGCTCCACATGGCCCAGTCAACCTGACACATAAAATTAACCATCATGAGGCTTTCAGTAAAGACCATAGAGGTGAAGTTCCACTATTGTTACATTATATCAAGGGTAACTACTATCATCATGATGTTACTCTTAATGTTCACATTGACCACCTGGTTGAGATAGAGTTTGTTAGGTTTTTCCACTGCAATGATGTTCTTTCTCCATCTTTCCATATGGTATTTATCTGACATAAGACACTATATACTACCCTCACTTAAAATTGGAGAGTTATTCTCTACTTCTTTAAGGATAAACTATGTATTTAAGAAAATTGGGATTCTGAATGGGTGATCTATCTGTTCAACATTTTTCATTTGCTTATGTATTTATTAAATCATTTTTAGGCCAATATATATTCATAGACTTCCTTATACACTTGGTTATAATTCAATACTATTTGTTGTTCAAAATTTTCCATTTTCATCACTTGGAATTCTTTTAGTTGGCTCCTGTTTTCCTTTGAAACACTTTTCTTTTTTTTTTTCTTTTTTAGAACTTTCTTATTTTCTAGCACTTCAGGGTGCTCTAGGTTTAGCTCATATATTTCCTGTTCCAGTCTCAGAATTAGCCATTTGTCCAAAAAGCCCTAGATCATCTTATTGGAGAATGATATCAGAAACCAAGATCTACAAGCCAGATGTATTATTTACTACTGGGGTATTATTCCTCTAAGCTCTCTTGGCTGACAAAGGTAAGATAAATATATGTGTTTATACTAACTGGTGTATATAGACATGCATGAAAATCTTTATATATAAACTACATTCATCTATATCTATACTAAGCTTAACTTGAATTATTACTAATGTCTCCTACTCATACATTAAAACACAAATGATTCCAGACTTTTCTTCCTTACTTATTTGTAATTTCTATACGAATAATGAGAAACATGTCTTTTAACTTCTTCCATATTAACTTAATTGTTTAATTCCAATATACATTTATGGTGACTCCAATATTTTTAACACATATGTCCAATAAACAGAACTTTATCAGCTAGAGCACTGTGCCTAAACATATTTTATTTTTCCTTTAGTCCTCCACATTACACTCATTTCCAAAGTCACTTAAGTCAGTAAATTTCCTTCTTTAAAAAGAAGCTTCAGTGAAGTTATTTCATATATTTACAATAATGTTAGAATATATTTTTACATTCTGCATTCCAATCTGGGATCTCCCAATCTCCTGATCAAATAAAAATGTATACATTAATGTTCACCTATTTTGCTATAAATTCCTCTGTGTTTAAATAAATGAATAGTGTCATATGCACACATTACACTTCCTACAGAATAGTTTCATTGCTCTAAAATAACTGCTGGGTTTCATCATTTCAACCCTTCACCACCTTTTATCACCACCTTTTACCACCGCCTTATACCTTTTACCTTTATACCTATCACTAATCTACTAACCCTTTCTATGTTTTTTCCTTTCCCAAGATGACATGTAACTGAGCCTTTCAGTGACAGTATGTAGCCTTTCAAACTGGTGTCCTTCCTTAGCAGTATGCAATTAAAATTATTCTATGTCAGTTGAGGTGGGGTCGAGGTAGTCCTCCAAGAGGACCCTACGCCCACCTCCTCCCATGAATGCTACTAGGTAACATTCTCATCAGTGTAAATAACCTAGAAAACAACCCAATGACGTGTAGAAGGAACTCCACATGAAAGGTAGAAGAAAGACCATATCAAAGAGAGTAGGAAGGGCAGACAAATTGGAGAGCTAAATGGATCTTGGCAATTCATGGGCAGGAGGAAGTCAGGAACACAAAGAAGGAATGGAAACAGATTATCCTGCAAGGTAGTCCATGAGGGGAAAACCAATACCCAAAACATTTGGCTTTGAAAACTAGAGGAGCAAAATTCCATGAGTTTTTACAATCATCACAACATAAAGTCTAGAATTTTGAAAAATAGAGGGCTTGTCTCTGAGAGAGACCAGAGAGCAATAAGAAGCTAAGTACTTGGGCGCCTGGGTGGCTCAGTGGGTTAAGCCGCTGCCTTTGGCTCAGGTCACGATCTCAGGGTCCTGGGATTGAGTCCCACATCGGGCTCCCTGCTCAGCAGGGGGCCTGCTTCCCTTCCTCTCTATCTGCCTGCCTCTGTCTACTTGTGTTCTCTGTCTGTCAAATAAATAAATAAAATCTTAAAAAAAAAAAAAAAAAAGAAGCTAAGTACTTGAACTTGAAGGGACAGCCTATGGAGATACAGCATAAAAAGGGCAATGTCAGGGGCACATGCTGGGGAAGAATTATTTATGCCCCTCAAAGGAAGTCTCAGAGGGGCTGAGTTCACCTAGGGACCCCCAGTTTCCCCCCCAAAAAAGCTGGTAGATGTCATCTTCCTCCACCACCACCCAGCATAAACATGCAGTTACCCGCGGGAATCAGCACAGTGCCAGTATTCACTACCTGACTTATTATACCAAGTTCCAACAAAACCACACTTTAGTCGATCTGCCCTTCCCAGTTAGTTTGGGTGTTGTGGGACCCCTGCCCAATAAGACCAGGGAAAATCTTGCCAAAACCATATCTCCAGACCCACATGTTTGGGGGGCTCACTCCAGGTGACAATGGCAGCAGTGGTGGCTGCAGATCCTACAGAAGCTGGAGGCATTCATTATTAAAACTGTACATCTGCCCATGCAGCCCAGGTCCCAGCAACAGTGGCAGCAGCTCTCAATTTGCAAGCACACTGGCACACGCCTTGTTAAAACTGCATGCCACACCCCAGCTGGGGACCAAACACTGCCCACAATAAATGAAGAGAACCTCTGAAGATGACTGGACTAAAGGAAAAAGCAGCCATGACACAATATCAGGACACATACAAGACACATAGAAGACACCGTGAAGCTCCACATTCTGGAAAACAGGGGACAATGCACTGCAGGGCACTATAGAAACTCTTCTTCATAAAGCATTTCTTTTCTTTTCTTCTTCTTTTTCTTTTTTTTCAAGATCTGATTTATTTAAGAGAGAAAGCACAAATGGTTGGGGGAAGGTAGAGGGAGAAAGAGAGGGAGAGGGAGAAGCAGGCTTTCTGCTGAGCAGGGAATCTGATGTGGGGCTGAATCATAGGATCGCAGAATCATAACCTGAGCCAAAAGCAGACACTTAACAAACGGAGTCACCCAGGCACCCCAGGGCCATTATTTTCAAGAGCAAAGGACATAGCTGACTTCCCTAGTACTAAAAAACAGACACACAGAATTAGAAAAATGAGGAGATGGAATATGTCCCAAATGAAACAACAGGACAAAACCACAGCAAAAGACCCAAGTGAAACAAAGATATGTAATATTCCTAATAGAGAATTTAAAGTAGTGATTATAAAGACACTCACTGTAATTGAGAAAAAACGTGGAGGAGATCAGTGAGATCCTTAACAGATTGAAACATGATAAAAGAACCAATGAGAGATGAGAACACATTAATGAAATTAAAATACACTAGATGAAATAAGTAGCAGGCTAGAGAAAGCATAGTAAAGAATTAGTGACCCAAAAGACAGAGTAACTGAAAGTATCAAGCTGAACAAGTGAGAGGAAAAAAAATATGGAGAAAGAGAACAGACTTAGGAGCTCAACAACGCCATCAAGCATAATAACATTTGTCTTATAAGGAGTCTAGAAGAAAGGAGAAAAAGGGGGACAGAAAATTTATTTGAAGAAATAATAGCTGAAAATTTCCTGAATCTGGAGAGGGAAACAGATATCCAAATCCAGGAAGTGCAGAAATCCACCAACAAAATCAGCCCAAGGAGGTCCACACCAAGACACACAGTAATCAAAATGGCAAAAAAGTAGTGATATAAAGAGAATTTTTAAAGCAGCAAGAGAAAAGAAAACACTTACATACAAAGAAAACCCAGTGAGATTATCTGTGATTTTTCAGCACAACTTTTGCAGGTCAGAAGGGAGTGGCATGATATGTTCAAAACGCTGACAAGAAAAATCTGTAGGCAAAAATACTCTATCCATTTTGAATGGAAGGAAAAATAAAATTTCCAAAACAAAAGATAAAAGCATCTATGACCTCTAAACCACTCCTACAAGAAATGTTGAAGGAGACTCTGAGTGGTAAGGAAAGATCATAAATCAAAGTAAAAAACGTTTATAGCAGTAATGTCCACAATAACCAACTATGGAATGAGCCGAAATGTCCATTGACAGGTGAACAGATAAAGAAAATGTGAGATATATGTTTGTATACACACACACAAACGCACGCATGCACACACACACGTATTTAGCCAATGGAATACTATTCAGCCATCAAAAATCTTAACCATTTACAATGACATGGATTGAACTAGAGAATATTATGTTAAGTGAAATAAGTCAATAAGAGAAAGACAATTATATGATCTCCCTCATATGTGGAATTTAAGAAAATGAAGGATCATAGAAGAAAAGAGGAAAAAATAAAATAAGAAGAGAACAGAGAGGGAGACAAAACATATGAAACTCATAGCCATAAAAAACAAGCTGAGAGTTACTGGAGGTGAGGAGGGTAGGGATATGGAGTGAAAAAAAAAATAATTAATTAAAAAATAGAGATGTGAATCAAAAGAGATGGGCATTCTGGAAAAAAAAAAAGTAGGAAGCACAAAGGCAGTAAAAATAAGTATATCTGCAAAAATCAATCAAGGAACTCACAAATTAAAAAGATGTAAAGTATGGCAAGATGGTGGATGAGTAGGAGACCTGAATTTTATCTGGTCCAAATAATTCAGCTAAATAGTTATCAAACCATTCTGAACACTTACAAACCCAACAGGAAATTGAAGAAAAGAATAGCAGCAATTCTATGAACAGAAAGGCAACCACTTTCTGGAAGGTAGGATGTGTGGATAAGTGAATCTGAGGTGATAAATGGGAAGATAGACCACAGGGGAATGAAGTCTCTATCAGCTCACTACCAGCAAGTGATAGAGCAGCGGAGCACAAAATTGGAAACTTTGAAAGTCTGCTCCCATGAGGGACAGCACTCCAGTGGCTAAGCAGGGGGTATAATCCTCACTGGGACAGTGTGGTCTCAGCAACCTTGTGGTCACAGAAAGACTGCAGCTGCTTGAGCATGGCATACCTCCTAGGTATCAGAGCAGGAAAGCCGATTGCAAAGACTGGGCCAAGGAGTAGGCTCTCAGCTCGGGGTTGCCATAAAGCATGATCTGTGGCACAGTTGGGCCACTACTCTTCGAGCAAGGACCCAACATTCAGCAGATTGAAGGAGACTCCCCTTCTTCCCCCAGGAGGAGTGGCACGGGAGCACACTACAAGAATCTGCTGAGTTTGGAAATTCCAAATGGATTCATGTGCCAAAGACAGAAATGCTCAGTCATAGGCTGGGTGAGATCAGAGTGTGGCTGGATACCTGAGAGACAGGAGTGATTGACCGCTTTTCTCTGAGGGTGCACTGAGGAGTGGAGCCTGAAGTCCCAGGCTCCTCTAGGGCCAGAGATTGGGAAGCCACCATTTCAACTCTCATATCCAAATATCTACAGAAAGCTTTCAAGGCACAAAAGCTACTGAAAGCAAACCTGAGCAGATTACTTAGCCTAGCCCTTGGTGAGGGTGGTGCAATACCAACTCAGGCAAAGGCATTTGAGAATCATTGTAACAGGCCCTCCTCCAGATCAGCAAGAACATCCAGCCAAGACCAAGTTTACCAATCAATAAAAACTGCAAAACTCCAGTGCTGGAAGAATGCAGCAAATCGAATTCATGGCTTTTCCCCCACAATTTTTTAGTTTTCAATGTTATTTTTTTTTATTTCTTTATTTTTTCTATTTTTTAAAAATTTTTCTTCTTTCCTTTTTCAACCAACATCTTATACCCTTTTTAAAATCTTTTTTAATATTCAATTTTATAGTCAGAGTCTATCCCTTCATTGTATTTAACCTTATTTTTTCAATATATATATATATATATATATATATATATATATATATATATATATGTATATATATATATATATGTTTTTCTCTTTAAAATTTTGGGATGTGGTTTCTTCTAACAGACTAAAATATACCCTAAATCTAGTGTATAGCTTTGTTTTAGTCTCCCCACTGATCACTCTCTCTTTCTCTCTCTCTCTCTCTTTTTTTTTTTTTTTTTTTAGGATTTTTTTTTTCTTTCTTTATCAACCGAATTCTTATCTTATCAATTCCTTTTTTGGAATCTTATTTTTTTTTTAATTTTCATCTTTACAGTCATATTCCATCTCTTTATTGTATTTACCCTTATTTTTGCTTATATATAAATTTTTCTTTTTTTAAAATTTTAGAAGGCAGTTTCTTCTAACAGACCAAATACACCCAAAATCCAGTGTGTGGTTCTGTTCTATTCACCAACCTGGTCATGCATTTTTTTTTTCCTTTCTCTTCTCACTGATTTCAGGTCTCTTCTGATTTGTTTAGTGTATATTTTTCTATAGTCATTATTACCCTTTTAGCATTTTGTTCTTTCATTCATCTATTTTTCTCTGGACAAAGTGACAAAATGGAAATATTCACCTCAAATAAAAAACACCAAAAAACAAAACAAAACAAACAAACAAAAAAAACCAGGAGGCAGTACTTACTACCAGGGACCTAATCATTATGGACATTAGTAAGACATTAGTAATATTTTAGAAATAGAGTTCAGAACGATGATTATAAAGATACTGGCTGGCTGGGCTTTAAAAAAGCATAGATGGGCAACATCTTCCTAGGAACAACGCCAAGGCAAGGGAAGCAAGGGCAAAAATGAACTATTGGGATTTCATCAAGATCAAAAGGTTTTGCACAGCAAAGGAAACAGTTAACAAAATCAAAAGACAACTGACAGAATGGGAGAAGATATTTGCAAACGACATATCAGATAAAGGACTAGTGTCCAGAATCTATAAAGAACTTAGCAAACTCAACACCCAAAGAACAAATAATCCAATCAAGAAATGGGCAGAGGACATGAACAGACATTTCTGCAAAGAAGACATCCAGATGGCCAACAGACACATGAAAAAGTGCTCCATATCACTCGGCATCAGGGAAATACAAATCAAAACCACAATGCGATATCACCTCACACCAGTCAGAATGGCTAAAATCAACAAGTCAGGAAATGACAGATGCTGGCGAGGATGTGGAGAAAGGGGAACCCTCCTACACTGTTGGTGGGAATGCAAGCTGGTGCAACCTCTCTGGAAAACAGCATGGAGGTTCCTCAAAATGTTAAAAATAGAACTGCCCTATGACCCAGCAATTGCACTATTGGGTATTTACCCTAAAGATACAAATGTAGTGATCCAAAGGGGCACGTGCACCCGAATGTTTATAGGAGCAATGTCCACAATAGCCAAACTATGGAAAGAACCTAGATGTCCATCAACAGATGAATGGATCAAGAAGATGTGGTATATATACACAATGGAATACTATGCAGCCATCAAAAGAAATGAAATCTTGCCATTTGCAACAACATGGATGGAACTAGAGCGTATCATGCTTAGCGAAATAAGTCAAGCGGAGAAAGACAACTATCATATGATCTCCCTGATATGAGGAAGTGGTGATGCAACATGGGGGCTTAAGTGGATACGAGAAGAATAAATGAAAGAAAATGGGATTGGGAGGGAGACAAACCATAAGTGACTCTTAATCTCACAAAACAAACTGAGGGTTGCTGGGGGGAGGGGGTTTGGGAGAAGAGGGTGGGATTATGAACATTGGGGAGGGTATGTGCTTTGGTGAGTGCTGTGAAGTGTGTAAACCTGGTGATTCACAGACCTGTACCCCTGGGGATAAAAATATATGTTTATAAAAAATAAAAAATTATATATATAAAAAAAAAGCATAGATGATACTAGAGAATCCCTTTCTGGATAAATAAAAGAACTAATAAAAGAATCCAACCAAGTCAAAATCAAAAATGCTATTAATGAGGTGCAATAAAAAAAGGAGGCTCTAACTGCTAAAATAAATGAGGCAGAAGAGAGGATTAGTGATACAAAATACCAATGATGGAGAATAAAGAAGCTGAGAAAAAGAGAGACAAGCAACTACTGGATCACAAGGGAAGAATTTGAGAGATACCAAAAGATGAAACAATATTAGAATAATTGGGATCCCAGAAGAAGAAGAGAGAGGGGCAAAAGGTAGATAGGAGAAAAATGTAGCAGAGAACTTTCCTAATTTGGGAAAGAAATAGAAGTCAAAATCCAGGAGGCACACAGAGCCCCCTCAAAATCAGTAAAAATAGGTCAAAACTCTATCATCTAATAGTAAAACTTACAAGTCTCTGAGATAGAGAAAATCCTGAAAGCAGCTCAGGACAAGAGGTCTGTAACCTACAATGATAGAAAAATTAGCTTGGCAGCCTACCCATCTACAGAGACCAGTAGGCCAGAAAGGGCTGGCATGATATATTCAGAGCACTAATGAGAAAAATATGCAACCAAGAATATTATATCAAGTTAGGCTGTCATTGAAAAGAGAAGGAGAAATAAAAAGCTTCCAGGACAAAACAAACAAAAAAATAAAAACAAAAACAAAACAAAACAAAAAAACTAAAAGAATTTGCAAATACCCAACCAGCCCTACAGAAAATATTGAAAGGGTTACTTTAAGCAAAGAGAGAGCCTAAACGTAACATAGACCAGGAATAAACAGGAACAATATACAGTAATAGTTACCTTACAGGCAATATAATGGCACTATATTCATATATTTCAATCCTTACCCTGAATGTAAATGGGCTAAATACCCAATCAAAAGATACAGCATATTAGATTGGGTAAAACACAAGACCCATCGATACACTGCAAGAGACTCATTTTGGATCCAATGACACCTCCAGATATAAAGTGAGGAAAGGAAATCAATTTACCATGGTAATGGATATCAAAAGAAAGCTGGGGTGCCAATCCTTTTATCAGACAAATTAGATTATAATAAAAGAAGAGAAAGGACACTATATCATACCTAAAGGATCTCCCCAACAAGAAGATCTAACAATTTTATATATCTATGTCCCTAACATGGGAACAGCCAATTATATAAGCCAATTTATAACAAAATCAAAGAAACACATCAACAATAATACATTAATAGTATGGGACTTTCACACCCACCTTCATCAATGGGCAGATCATCCGAACAGAAAATCAACAAGAAATTCTTTCCAAGTGTACACAGTGCATTCTCCAGAATAGATAACACAGTAGGCCAGAAAAGTCTCAAGAAATTCAAAGTGAATCAAAATCAAAGAAAAAAATTATATACAGACAAATGAATATGAAAACAGAACCGTCCAAATCTTTGGGATGTCGCAAAAGCTGTTCTAAGGAAGCATATAGCAATACACACCTGCCTCAAGAAATAAGAAAATACGAAATAAATAGCATAACTTTATACCTAAAGAAGCTAGGAAAAGAACAACAAATAAAACCCCAAACCTACAAAGAAAGGAATTAATAATAAAGACTGGTGTAGAAATAAAGGGTATATAAATTAAGAAAACGATAGAACAAATCAAGGAAACCAGGAACTGAATCTTTAGAAAGATCAATAAAATTGATAAAGAGCTAACCAGGCCCATTTAAAAAGACAGAGAGAGAGAAAGGATTCATATAAACAAAATTACAAATGAAAGAGGAGAAATAACAACTGACACTACAAAAATACAAAGGATTATAAGAGAATATTATGAAAAATATCAAACATCTGGACAACCTAGAAGTAGATCTATTCCTGGAAACATAGATGAATTCTACAAAACATTTAAAGAAGAGTTAATACCTATTCTTCTCAAACTTTTCCATAAAAAAATAAATAAATAAAAGAGGAAAGAAAACTATGAGGCCAGTATTACCCTAATAACAAGACCAGATAAAGATACCATCAAGAACAAAAACAAACAAACAAACAAACAAACAAACTACAGGCTAATGTATTTGATGAACATAGATGTAGCAATCCTTAATAAAATATTGCAAACTGAGTTCAAAAATACATTAAAAAAATCATTCACCACAATCAAGTGGGATTCATTCCTGGGATGCAAGGATGGTTCAATATCTGAATAGCCATCAAAGTGAAACACATCAGTAAGGAAAAGGATAAAAACCATATAATCATTTCAATAGATGCAAAAAAAAAAAAAAAAAGAATTTAACAAAGTGCATCCATTCAAGATAAAAGCCCTCAATAAATTAGGTTTAGAGAGAATATATCTCAACTAAATAAAAGCCACAATAAACTACCAGAATTGATAAATGAATTTAGTAAAGTTACAGGATACACAATCAATGTACAACAATCTGCTGCATTTCTATACACTAATAATAAAGCAGCAGAAAGAGAAATTAAGAAAACAATCTTTATAATTGCATCAAAATTAAAAAGATACGTAGGAGGGGAACCTGGGTGCCTCAGTGGGTTGAAGCCTCTGCCTTTGGCTCAGGTCATGATCTCAGGGTCCTAGGTTCGATCCCTGCATTGGGCTTTCTGCTTGACAGGAGCCTGCTTCCTCCTCTTTCTCTCCGTCTGCCTCACTGCCTTCTTGTGATTTCTCTCTGTCAAATAAATAAATAAAATCTTAAAAAAAAAAAAAAAAACACACAGCATTTTCTCCTAGAACTAGAACAAAGCGTCCTAAAATTTGTATGGAATCACAAAAGACCCCAAATAGCCAAAGAAACCTTGAAAAAGAACAAAGCTGGATGCATCATGATCCAGACTTGAAATTATATTACAAAGCTGTAGTAATCAAAACAGTTATGATACTGGCACAATAGTAGACACATAGATCAATGGAAAAGAAAAGAATAAAGAAACCCACAAGTATATGGTCAATTCATCTTCGATAAAGGAGGCAAGTACATGGAATCGGGAAAAGACAGTACCTTCAGCAAATGGTGTTAGGAAAACTAGTCAGTTAGAAGTAAAAGAATGAAACTGGACAATTTTCTTACACCCTTCAGAAAAATAAATAGATGTGAGACTTGAAACCATAAAAATCCTAGAAAAGAACCCAGGTAAAATGTCTCTAATACCAATGGTAGTAGCATTTCTTTAGGTATATCTCCTGAGGCAAGAGAAACAAAAGCAAAAATAAATAAATTATTGGGACTTAATCAAAATAAAAACCTTGGTCAGGTAAACATGAACTCTGGACAAATGATCCCTGAATATCGTAGACTCCATAGCGTCTGAATTTAGGCTTTAAAAGATACTTTTACCGTCATATCCCATTGTAATCTTTTTTTTTTTTTTTTTTTTAATTTAAAGGTAAAGAGAACAGGGGTGATGAAATTATATAGACTGTAGAATTCCTAGTTCTTCTTTTTAATTTTTTCTTTAACGTTTTCATTCTTGGGGCATCTGGATGGCTCAGTCGATTAAATGTCCAACTCTTATTTTCGGCTCAAGTCATGATCTTAACGTTGTGGAATCCAGCCCCTTTTGGGGCTCCACACTTAACGTGGAGTCTGCTTGTACCTCTCCCTCTGCTCCTCCCCTAAGCGCTCTCTCTTTCTCTCTCTCTCAAATGAATAAACTAATAAATAAATAACCTTTAAAGTTGTAATCTCCCCATGGTAAATAAAGGGCATTTGTAAAGCAAAACATTCTTGTACATGACATACACCCATTCATTCACTTAGTCAATAGGCATTTATTGAAACATTCCTTCATTTCAGGTGCTTAAAGTACAGTGCTAAGTTAGGCCTGGTCTCTGCTCTCCTAGAATCATAGACATTAGAAAACCTTACGAATAAAGAGAAAAATAGCAATGAAAGATCATCATTTTTTATATGAATAACATCTGGCAAAGATTAGAATCTAGTAAATGTATGTTAATCTTTCTGTCTCTTTCAATACCCCTCAATTTTATTTTAAAAATAATAAGGTATAGCTGCATCCTATAGAAAAAACTTGTTCCATTGTTTCCCTGTTCTTCTTTATACATATTTTATTATTTTACAGAAAATATATTTTTAATTATATTTTTAAAATTAGATAGTGGTTCCAGGAATCATAATTCAAACAGAGATAAATAGTCTTGTGCTTAGAAGAACATTTAAAATTAAAGGCATATCTAAGATAAAATTATGTTTATCTCATATAATTCTAGTAGAAAAGCCTACCATGTTGTATTAGGTATTAATGGCTCTTTCAGAAAGGAGAGTTTTAACAATGAATAATAAATATTCAAACATGTTGCTAACAAGAGTTATAGATTTATATCTATAGATTATATCTGTATCTATAGAAAATATGAATCCCACTAGTCCAGGTAGGATTTATTACAAATGAAAATTGTGCGCTCTTTAACAGCTCTTTAACTTCTTTGTTATTACTACAAAATTAAATGAAATGCAACATTTCAAATGTAACCTGCACCACTGTGCAGATTCAGATAGTGCTATACATGAAGAATGATTATAAAATCACATTAATAGTGATATCCCTAATATAATTATTCAAGAGAGCTTTCAGGTTATCTTGGGAAGAACAGAAATGTTACATAATCTACTATGGACTGATGGATATACATAAAATTGTGTAAGTGAAATGCATGTCTGTTGAATCAATACAGCTTTCACATTAATTATCTTATAATATTTTAGATAAATTCTACATGCAAATAATTAAGGGTTTTTTTCTTTTTTGCTTTTATGTAAGAATTCAGCCAAGTTTTTAAAAATCACTTAATTAAATGGAAAAAAAAAACACTGAAAACAAATTCTATGTACATCAGCAATAATGCAGAAATAAGAATGGCTATGACCATGGACAATGTTTAAAGAGCACTTAATGTTGTACACAGTCACTTGCCTTGGTTTCCCTTCACTATTCTCACAACCATTTTATGGCATACCAATTACTATTATCTCCTTTATTTTTTTTTAATAAGCAAAAAGGCTGAAGAGGTTAAATTGTTTGCTTCAGGACTAATAAGCTGAGAAATTCAGTACTATTCCAAAGTTAGGTATCTTAATCACTAGGTTGCATCAGCTATAGAAAGCAGGAAAAAAACAAACAGACAAACAAACAAAAAAAAAACCCAGCAGGAGATGAAGAGTATATTAGCTTCACCATCACTGGTTTGTTTTAATGTTAAGAATACTAAACTTGGGGGGCGCCTGGGTGGCTCAGTGGGTTAAAGCCTCTGCCTTTGGCTCAGGTCATGATCCCAGAGTCCTGGGATAGAGCCCCGTATCAGGCTCTCTGCTTGGCAGGGAGCCTGCTTCGCTTCCTCTCTTTCTCTGCCTGTCTCTCTGCCTACTTGCAACCTCTGTCAATCAAATAAATAAATAAAATCTTTTTTAAAAAATGCTAAACTTGTTAAGCTCTTAAAAAAATGACATGGCAGTCACTCATCACTGAATGTTAAGTTCAAATTATTTGATACTAAAGAAGTTTAAACGTACCCAATATAATATCTTCAATGTTTTTTTATTTCCAAAAGACCTTGCAGAGATTTAGTTCTTCAAATATACTAATGGAAAAATTAACCATACATGGATACCCAGGTATTTTAAATAATTAGTCTATTTTATCATAATCATGTATTAAACGTTTGTCTAATTTTCTTAGGTGTTCAAGGGACTACCACTTGCCATTTGTTTTTGCCATTTTTTAAAATTAATAAGAAGGTGAAAAATGTTATCATAGATTCATATTTATTTGAGACCCAGAAAAACATGAACCAAAAGTGGAAATACTTTTGCAGAATCTGAAAGGCATTTTTTTATTCTCCCCAGGCTCAAAGATATTCAAGAAAAGCTCAGGAATGGAATCAAGTAATTCATGGATCTGAAATACTTTTTCAATCCTAAAAACATAAATAGTTTTGTTTTATCTGCTATTCTGTGATGCGCATCTCTTGATTTTTAACCTGTTATACAAAGATTTATCAGTATACATAATAGTCAGTTACTTATTTTGAGTTATTTTAATGAAAACAAATATAGGCAACCAATAAGTATATATTTATTGTCTCTTAGTAACTATTATCTTTAAAAATTCCATCTCTGTGCATTTTTTAAATGTCACCATTTTTCCAATTTATTTTTATTAGCAAGAAGAACGTGTATATGATCTCTGGAAGCCGTAACTGAAGTCTCCTTGTCTGTGGGACTTACATTTATCCTTCATGTCCTGTTTCTTCCTCCTGCACAGAACTTTCAGAACATTAGCTAATCAATACCCACAACTCACCTCTAGATAAGGTCTTTATTACTTGAGATGAGAAAGCTTAAGAAGAGTTAAGTAACTTGTACAAGGTGAGTGTGAATTGGTGTCTGAGTTAGGCTTAGCATACAGATTGACTCTCCCCAAAGCGATTGCTGCATCTTTGGGCACAGTAGCTCCAGACAAGCCTGTGACAGAGCATTTCTTTTAACTGTGGATCTTCATTACAGTGGTTAAACGTAGCTGTTGACATATTTCTAATTGCACCCTCCTACATATTGTTCACCAACATTATTCTCAGGGAATGTTTGCTAGGGATGGGGAAAAAGCCATTATATATGTATATATTTTAATACCAACTTTCCAGATTCATATTTTATGTGCTACATATTATTGTTTTTGACTCAGTGTTGTTTTTTTTTTTTTTCTTATGTTCATTCTATTCCAAAGTCAACCCATGACTATGTTCTGCCACTATGTCCTTTGAAATGAAATGAAAGCAGCATTAGAACTCATCTGATTTTTCCAACATAAAAATATTCTTAGTTGTGGCAGCACCTGGGTGGCTCAGTGGGTTAAACCTCTGCCTTTGGCTCAGGTCATGGTCTCAGGGTCCTGGGATTGAGCCACACATCAGGCTCTCTGCTTGGCAGGGAGCCTTCTTCCCCCAAACCCCCCTCTGCCTGCTTCTCTGACTACTTGTGATCTCTCTCTCTGTCAAATATATAAATAAAATCTTTTAAAAAATATAGTCTTAATTGTACATCTTAATTCAATTGATTGCTTCTCTAAATGACAGTAAGTTATTAATTATTCTGAATAGCTCTGTAAGTATATTAAATATGCTTATCTGATGTTTCCAATATTTCAGGAAATCTAGTTTCTTGTTTTTAATAAATTGGATATTTACTAACAAATTTAAAATTTTATACCAGATGATCTATTTTCATTTCAGCAGATCCCTTCTATTTCAATATTTCTACTATTCCTTTAGTTTTCTGAAAACAAGAGATACATTTTCAGCATTTCTCTCGGCGGCACTGTGTATTTCTATGCCTAGCACATCCCATCTTCACTTCAGTCTTGTGTACTTTTCCCCTCCACCCTTTCATACTGACTGTGATTTATAGCTGCAGTCAAATCCGTGAGTTTCTGAGCTACTGGGATGCCACATCCATTATTATTTTGCCCTGGGTTCTTATGACCACTTTGACCAAGTTTCTGAAGCAGTCAACATTCATACAGTCTGCAAGTATTTAGCACTACTGCTGTCAGGGACACTTTGTAATGTTATGCTACTTTCCTGACTGATCTGTCCTTAATCTTTATTTCTTTCAGCTTCAATTTCTCATCCTGTTTCCTGGATTTATATTTAAATCATGTCTCCATTTTATGTGTTTTATTTATTTTTTATCATAATTATATACCCTTTCCATTCACCCTTTTTGTTATTAATAGTCAATTTCTCTATCTTGTACTAAACAAGGTATATATATGACCTTAATTATGCCAGTAATGAGCATTGTCATTATTTTCTATTTATTGCCTGGGTTCCATGTACTCACTTATCCTTAACCTCTGTGAGGTAATTCATATCATTCTCTTTATATTACCAATGTATTCACACATAAACTATGTATTACAAATATGAGAGGAACATTTTCCAATTTTGCATCAATTGCATTTGCTTCATTTACTTCATTGAATACATTTGCTAGATTCAAGTTACTTTTTCTTACTAATATTAAAAAGTATACATTGTTTAAAAACACAATTTCATACAGGTCAGTCTGTCTTTCATCCTGAAAAAATATATGGCCATAGGAATTTTATGATAATCATCTTTCCATACATTAGTCTTTACTTTAGGAAAGGTAATTGTTACATTATGATTATTTCAAAAAAGAAAAATTCCATATGTAGCATAGTAACCAAATATAATGAATATAAAATACAACATATGCAAAGCAGCTGATAATGGACGAGTATTCACAAAATGTTATTATTTTCCTTTCTGTTTTCCTCACCCAGTTTTTGTTGAATGTACTCCTGCTCTGTGCTTATGGTTAGAAGTTTTGAATGAGAGCCATGAGCAGAGATACGTTAACAACCAACCATGATGTCTCATAAAAAAAAAGTCTTCCCAGGAGTAAACAGTATAATTAGTGTTTCATATGTTTGGGATTCACATAACTTGTGGCTTTATTTTCATCCCATTTTGCCTTCCCTGATGTTTATTGATTATTTCTAAGAGTACCCTGGAAAAACTTTTATTAGATTACATATCTTCTGGGGTTCGAATATAAGAACAACTTTTACATTCTTCGTGCATGCTCAGTTTCAGTTATTGAGGGGGGAAAAAAAACCTCCTTTCAAGTGTTAGTCTAATGTAAAATTTCGATGCTGGATGCATGATTCAAAGCTCCTCCTATCTCAAATTAAAGCTTGATTTGACTCCAGGCAACTGCAGGGAATAATAAGGTATAGTTTATTCTTTAAATCAATTTTCATTTCTTCCTCTTTTCTGGTTCCCTCAATGTTGAGGCATAACTGAAGTGAGTGATTTGTTTATTTATTTGTTTGTTTATTTACTCATCTATTTATTTATTTATTTTACAGAGGTGAGTGATTTAAAGGGAGACTTTATGTGGCAAGTGATATTCGAAACTATCTCCTGGGTCCTATACTCCTTTTTAAGGCAACTATCCAAATTACAACTCTAGGTGTAGATTATTTGGGAAGTCCAATGACAAATGATGCACTTCCCATTTCCGTGGCATGGTCTTTTTCTCTCAGATGTACCTCCATCCCTGATTGTATATTCCTTACCTTCTTATGGGGGATGATCCCATATCCTCTAAATGGTATGTCTTTTGGACACATCATATCTGACACCTATCACTCTCCATAGGACTCAGAGAAGATGTATACATCTTTGGATATATCGATGACAGAAATGCTCTCTATCTTTGCTTCAACATCCTCTACTTTTGTGACATTACAGGCTGAACAAGCCAACATGCTGCCTTCTGAAATTTCCAGGAAAAGGAAAATATTACTTATTCCCCAAACTGCAGGGAGAAGATGTTAAGCTTTGCAAGTTTCCTTTATCATGTATCACTTTTTATTTCTGTATTGAGCAAACACTCCTTCGGGGAGTAAGATAACAGCCTTCCTTTCCTGCAGGAAAGTTCAGTCACTCTGCATGGTTCTCATGGGAAGCCCCCTCATCTCGGCATTATGCATCTATGTATGTTATACAATCTGACTTCAAAATATGCTCTACAACATCAGTACACTGTCTTAAAAGCTATTCCTCTTTGCATATAGGGCAGTTGTTATAATTGTTTTGTGGTAAGATTTAAAGAATAAGTACTATATTTTTATATGGAACTAGAAGAGCTATCAGGAACCGTAGTGTTAGCCTCATGAGAATTTATAACCTGTTTTCAACCTTAGAGGTTTATGGAAAAAAGAAAAAGATAAAACACAAAATCACATTCAAAACTGTTATCTATATCTTACATTAGTGGTCCAATATTTTGGAATCAGCATATGATGATTCCCTATAAAAATAATGCTTATTTAAACTGCGAAACAACAAACTTCTAATTCTTTAATTCATATATCTAATAATCCTATTAACACAATTGTATAACCAATTTACTTCAAAAGTTAAAAAGCAAGATTATTAGCTGCTATATTTAGGCAAAAACAGTTGAAATATATTCCTTGTATATTTAGGCACATTGTGACAAACAAATATAGGCAAAAATATTTCTGTCTGTATAAAAGATAATATTTTCTTGGTAGTTTCTGTAAAAATAAATTAAAAGGATATACAAGTGTTTCTTGACATTATACCTAATAAATCTTGGGCTAAAAAGTTTCCCAAATCCAAGAAATTGTATAATATTGGAATGGGCTTAATGTAATAACAGAAAGAACAATTTAAATTTTAACATTTAAAAGTCCAAGCCCACTGAGAAAACAACTTATTAGTAAACATCTAACACTTCCTACAGAGAAACAATTTATTTCCCACAGAAAAAACAATGTATGAACATCAACCTCACTAAAGATACACTCTGGTTCCAAGGAGCAGATGCTGATCAATAATTCAATATCTAAAATCAAATGATAAGGGAGCAATGGTAAACATTTATTTATGGAATAATAATGTGTATCATATCTGTAAAATAGAAAAATTCTACAACATAAATTACGATTATCCATTTTTACACAAAGCATATGTTTTGGATATTAGGGAGTAATTTTCAATACCAAAATACCTATTATTCACTGTGGGAGATATTTTCATTAAGAAGAAACTCAATCATTACTTCTAAATTCAAGAACTCTTGGAGAAACTCTCTAGTAAACTCCACATGGTAATAAATAGGTAAAATCAAGGGATTACAGGGATAAGCAGAATACATAAATTTTATCTTTCCAGAAAAAGGGCTTTTAATATAAGTCACTGATAATGACAGATGATATTGTTTCTACTGTGTCTCTTCAATTATTTTAGTCTCAATTTATATCCTATAATTGGATAAAGTGATTCAAAATTATGACCTCAACTTTCTCCAATACAATAATGATTTAAAAGACAAGATCATAGCCTTGACTTTATAATAGAGCTTAAGGCATTTTCAAATGCCTATTGGTATAATTCTATCTGTCTATCACATAGAGATCTCCATCTCAACACAGCTTATAATGAATTCTTCATTTTTAACCTCAAACTCTTCCCCCTTATTATCTTCTCCATGTAAGTGAATCATACAACTATATACATCAGAATATTTAAAGTATCTTAACTTTGTATTCTGTGGTCTCTAGCACAGAGCCAGTGAATGATATTACTTTTACTCACCAACATTACTTTATTCACCAATAAAGAGTTCTTTATCTTTTCTCAGGTAATTCAATATGAAATTAAATGTGACCACTATTTTCTTTGGCCAATAAAAGGCAAATAGAAATCATAAGTATCACTTCAAGGCTGAAAATTTTTCCTTTTTTGTGTCATTCTCTATGCACTATTTCTCTCTCAGGATAAATATGGATGGTAATTTTGAGAGAGAAGCTCTTGGAATATTAACCTACGACATGAATAATAGCATCATATGGACTTTAAAAAAATATTTATTTATTTATTTATTTACTTAACACAGAGAGAGAACACAGCAGGCAGGGCAGCAGGTAGAGGGAGCAGGAGAAGCAGCCAGAGGGAGAGGGCAAAACAGAGCCCATTGCCAAACATGGAGCCCGATGCAGGGCTTAATCCCAGGACCCTGGGATCATGACCTGAGCTGAAAGCAGATGCTTACCCACTGGGCCACCCCAACACACCATATTTGAGCATTTTAAATCTGATATTCAAGTCTAGAGGTGAAGCAGCTACATAGATACATGAGTCATGAATTCAGGAAGCACTCTTAAACATTTCTTAAAGAAAAGGAATTCTCTTTGGTTGTCCTTCCACATGCTTATTATTTAAATAATGGGTACTGTGCTATTGTCAGTATCTTATTCAAATAGTAGGTGTCTTTGACATTTTACTCTGGAAAAATAATGCAAACTTTATCATATAAAACCATGCTTCTCATTCACAGATATGTTAGCCAGGACTCAGAACAAATTTATAAAAAGGTTGTATGTCTAACTATTAAGAATGTCTATCATGGAACAAGATTTTTATGACTTTTTTCTTTTCTAAGTTTTTTCCACCAAAGAGTAACATAATTTATCAACCACTGCCTAATTTCAAATTAAACATAGGTCTAATTATTGATTTTTACTACTACATGTGATTTTTTTCCCTCTTACTATTCCATGTATTGTTCTTTTGTCATTTTAGTTATCATTCTTCAAGTGAATTCACAAATATCTGCATGTTTGTGCTCTCTGATCATAGATGTTTAGGGAGCCATTTATCATTTAATTCTGTCATGTCCAGCATCATTGATTGTTTCTTGAAGCAGAACAGTTTCAAGAAAAGTCTGCACACTCTTCAAAATAAATAAATCAAACCTTGCAACATATATGAGCCTCACATAAAGTCACACAAGTTGAGCTCATTGATTGTCCCTTCAAGCTTTATAAAATTAGTACATTATTATTTAACATCTATTTTTTTCATTATTATTCTTTTTTGTTCTTGTATTTTAACACTAAATTTCTAGTAATTCCACTAACATAATTGGGAAGTGCATTTTGAATAAATGTCCTGGAGATTTCTATGAATGAAATGCATACATTTCTGTATTAATCTAGATCAATCTATTACATTACATTAAGTAAGAACTCAATATGCATATGTTCCTACTTTATTTACTGGCTGAAAAGCATATGTGCAAAAGTGTATGCAAATATGTCATACTTCAATTTTGCATCATAAATTAAAATCTATGAATGCATAAACTGCATTTAATTCAAAACTGACTTTCATTTGCAAATCTTAAAATGGCAAATCTCAAGATGAAAAAGTGGCAGGATATCTTCAACCCTCAGCAGTGTTTTCACATGTAACAGCCACTCAATGGCAGTGCATTTAGTAACTGAATACATGAAAAAAAGATAATGTAACATTGGGGTTAACAATTACAAATTACAGTAGCTCCTGGGGTGCCTGGTTAGCACAACTGATTAAGTCTCTGACTCTTGCTATCAGCTCAGGTTATGATCTCAGGGTCATGAGGTCAATCCTCACACTGGGCTCCATGCTCACCATGGAGTCTGTTTAAGATTCTCTCTCCCTCACCCTCCGTCCCTCCCGCCTACACAATCTCTCTCCCTCTCTATGTCAGATAAATAAATCTTTAAAGAAAATAAATTACAGTAACTCCTTTTATCTATATTTGACTTTCTTTAGTTTATATATTCTCTTGTATTTGTTATTAACAAAAATAATTGCTTTTTAAAAAGGAAGCAACGTAATATATTAAAGCCTCTCTGACAATTTTCTTGCTTAATCATATTAGTGCAGAGTAGATTACAGGTAACAAACTATCACCCATTTAAAGATTTTACTGGTTATTTGACAGAAGGAGAATAGTATGTATTTAGTAGTAGTGTAATAAGGATAAGCTAAATGAAATGCAGTGGGTGGAGGCGCCTGGGTGGCTCAGCTGGTGAACCAACTCCCTTCGGCTCAGGTCAGGATCCTGGAGTCCTAGGGGAAGATCCTGCATTTGGCTCCCTGCCCAGCAGGGATTCTCCTTCTCCCTCTGACCCTCCTCCTGTGATGGTCTCTCTCTCTCAAATATATAAAGAAAATCTTAAAAATAAAGGAGAGAGAGAAAGGCATACAGTGGGTAGGGGATGGATTAAATAGGATATAGGGATTAAGGAGAGCACTTCTGATGAGCACCAGGTGTTGTAAAGAAGAGCTGAACCACTACATTGTCCACATGAAACTAATATTACACTGTGTGTTAACTAACTGGAATTTAGATTAAAAACTTAAAAATAAAGAAAAATAAATAAGATACATCTAAAATCTAGTTAAATTTGAAATGGGTCAGACAACCCCACACATTGTTTCTTCTCATGGAAATACCTTAAAATTATACATTTAGCCAATCTGAGAAGATAAGACTATAATTTCGTGTGATTCCTTAAATAACTATGTCATCCTAAGTAAGATATGTAATTTTTATATGAACACTATTAATGAAAACAACCTATTTTTCCTTATCTTTCTGTGATCAAACAACAGTTTCTTAACAAATTGCTTTCTGTTTAAAGATGAGTTTTTCAAAGCATAATAAAATGTCAGTTCGTACCATTTGCACAATTAAGAAAAACTAAAACACATATGGCACTTAGACTCTACTTGGTACTTACCAATCCTTAAATAAAGTTAGTGCTTATAAATTCGGTGAGCCCTAGCTATTTTTATTTTTTTTAATTTTAATATCCTACTAGTCTCATTGCTCTTATTATAAGTACATACATGACATCTCTAAGAACAGTGGAGCATTTTTACCCTTATAGTTTAGCATCATCTTTCTTTGTCTGAACTCAAACAGGAACTATCATTTTGGTGAGTCCTGCTATCAGCACTACTGTGTTTGGTTCCGTTTTCATGTAATCTAAAGCTTCTGTGTAAAGCTGTCTGTTCATTTTGTACAAACAACAACAACAACAACAAACAACAAAAAAACAACTCTTTTGAGATTTTCTATCACACTGAAATATGCATGTCAATGAGTCCAGAGAATATAATACTTAATCTTTACTATATAACATATTTTGTAGGAGCATTACTATTTGCTGGTTTCTAAGTCTCACATGGAACATAGCTGATATATTTAAAAGAGTAGTTATTTTTTAACAATGCTCTTTAATCTCTCTCAAAAAGTTAACAGTAACACTATTGTAAGACATCACTTTGCCTGTGATGGTGTTGCTGTCCACAGTGGAAACTGCATAATGAAACTGCTTTTTATTATAGTCACATCTTATATCAAGATAATAAATTGTGTGGATCCCTCTATTGCAGTAGAAGAAAGACAAATATGTTTTTCTTTATTTCTTTTTTCAAAAAGGAAACTCAGTATTTTAGCTGAGGCTGTGACAGAGTGGCACTTCCTTCAGGTAAGTGTGTGGGCTTATTTAAAACTTTTCATAAAACAAAACAAAACTAAAACAATTGGTTTAAGAGAAAAATAGTTTATGTTAGTCATGTTCTAAGTGTTATTAGAGCTATGTATTATTTAAAATGGGTACAAAATTAACACCTGAGAGTCTCTGATTCCTTGATCATCTAAGTGTTATTTCTATCTCAGAAAGTAAGTTTAAGAGAATCGAACCACCATGGGTTAAGGAAAGAGTGTTTGAATGCTTAGTATTTCTTATGCCTGAATGCAAAGTTTTAAAGTAAATCCCACTACTCACTGATCTGGAATTCTAACAAATATAAATAGCTATTTATCTCAATGCAATTGAGTGAACTGCAATTTTTTTACAGATTTTATTGATTTAATTTACTTGAGAGAGAGAGACGGAGGTAGAGAGAACTGGAGCAGGGGAGTAACAGGGTGGGGATGGAGAGGTTGACAATGTCCAGCAGAATCTGTCTAAGCTCAGAGCCCTCTGAGGAGCTGGATCTCACAACACTGAGATCACGACCCTGAGATCATGACCCCAGCCAAACCAAGAGTCCATACGTAACCAGCTGCACCACCAGGTGTCCCAAGTATTTGTAATTTGCAGGTATTTCTAACTACATATTTTTTTTTTTTTAGATTTTACTTATTTATTTGACAGGCAGAGATCACAAGTAGACAGAGAGGCAGGCAGAGAGAGAGAGTAGGAAGCAGGCTCCCTGCTGAGCAGAGCACCCCATGTGAGGCTCAATCCCAGGACTCTGGGATCATGACCTGAGCCAAAGGGAGAGGCTTTAACCCACTGAGCCACCCAGGCGTCCCTCTAACTACATTCTTAATGAAATTGCTGGCCTTTTGTTATTTGAGTAGTTGGGTTCATCCCTTAAATTCAATTTCACTTGATATAAATTAACTTTATATAAACACAAAATGCCCCACCCTTACACCACCAGATCTTACACTGTTTCTTATTTGTTTCTTAAGCCATGCTTTATGAATAACTTACATAGTTATATGAAGATGCAATCCAGTCCTTCTTTTATGTCTTAAATATTATTTTCATCAATTAGAAAGATAATTATTATCACATACAGTTTGGAGTTAACTGTTTTGACAAAACTTGGCCAACTGTCCTTCAGAGAACATTCTAGAACCCCTCTGTATGTACATTGA
Organism: Mustela lutreola; assembly: GCF_030435805.1. NCBI lineage: Eukaryota > Metazoa > Chordata > Mammalia > Carnivora > Mustelidae > Mustela > Mustela lutreola. The sequence continues at coordinate 136,611,715 of NC_081291.1, forward strand.
AACAATAATTTCAACTACTCCCAGAAAACCTAAAATCAAACAAAAATATCACCAACAATAACAATGTACCAGCAAAAAGAGATCCCACATTAACTTCCATCAGAAGGTAGTCTCATGGCTTAACAAATAAACATTACTTACAAGAAAATTTTAGGATATATAAACCAGGAAATAATTTCACCATGACCATGCTTATCATAAGTATTCATATCATATTTATCAAAAAATTGTCACAACATCTGCCAAGATTCATGTATCTCATGTCACCTGCTCAAATACGCCAGCTAGGAATGGTACAGTAAGTAGCTGACAGAAGAACTGGAAACAGCCACAGAGATTGGAGTTGTCCTAAGAGTAGATACTTTCAATAGCTGGGCCATTTACTCTTTTCATCTTGTTCCAGTTTTATGGCTGTTTTTGCCAGGTAGGCACCTCTAGCTTATCAGTTACTGTGTTAGATTCTCAGAACTAGAAGTCCTTGATGTAAATATAACTTTTTTTAAAGATTTTATTTACTTATTTGACAGACAGAGATTACAAGTAGACAGAGAGGCAGGCAGAGAGAGAGGAAGGGAAGCAGGCTCCCTGCTGAGCAGAAATCCTGATGTGGGGCTCGATCCCAGAACCCTGAGATCATGACCTGAGCCACTCAGGCACCTCAATGTAACTATAATTTTAATCAATTTATTTTCTTTCCTGTTTCTCCCTATTCCCATACTGTCCTTATGTAATTTAATTTTCACTTTACAATAGTGTATCAAATTATTTAAAATAAATTTAAAATAAATTTGTTAAAATAAATGAGTCTATTATAATTTTTAGCTGTTAAATCTATTAACATGCTTATTACCCATCCCAGCTGAGTGTCATTAGGTGGTTTTAGAAATTGAGTTTGTATTTCCTCAGAATTTTGAAGTCTATCAGCATCCAGGATAGAAGGTACAAACTCAGATACCAGTACACTTATTTTCTTCAGACAGTGTGGGTGCATGTGTGTGTATTTGTCTCAGTGAAACTCTCACTTTATTCAATCTACTCCATCTGGGATCTTTTTGGATTTATCTCTCCACTGGTGACCTTAATTCCTAATGTTATGTCTTTATAGGTGCAGATGTCTTTCATTCTAAATGCTATGCCTTCTTTGGAAGCCCTTTTCAACCTAAAAATTTCATTATGTTTAAATTTCCTCTAGGAAAGGATTTGTTTTATTATTTGAGATTTTTTTTTTCCCTCCAAACTTCTCTTGAAACTCCCATTGGATGAACAGTTCTTCAAAAATAACCCAACTTGGGGCACCTGGGTGGCTCAGTGGGTTAAAGCCTCTGCCTTCGGCTCAGGTTATGATCTTAGGGTCCTGGGATCAAGCCCCGCATCGGGCTTTCTGCTCAGGAGGGAGCCTGCTTCCCTTCCTCTCTCTCTGCCTGCCTCTCTGCCTACTTGTGCTCTCTCTCTGTCAAATAAATAATAAAAATATTAAAAAAAAAAAAAAACTTTTCCCTTAATTTTTCCAAATTTTGTCCAAACTTTTCTCTCTCTTTTTTTTAAATTTATTTATTTGACAGACAGATCACAAGTAGGCAGAGAGGCAGGCAGAGAGAGAGAGAGAGGAGGAAGCAGGCTCCCTGCCGAGCAAAGAGCCCGATGCGGGGCTCTATCCCAGGACCCTGGGATCATGACCTGAGCTGAAGGCAGAGGCTTTAACCCACTGAGCCACCCAGGTGCCTCCAAACTTTTCTCTTAATTTTCATGTATCTTTTTTTTGTTTTGCTTTACAATTCAATTTTGAATTACATGGCTCTGTATACATGGTCATTAATAAAAAATTTAGTTGATGTTTAAATTGTTTTGTTTTCCATTGTGCATTTCAACTTCAAATTCAAAAATAAAATTTATATTTCCAATATATATGGGGCTCTCATACCAGAAACTCATAGGATAGGTCATTAGAATTCTCTGTACTATTATCACTCTAGATAAACTCTTCCTAGCCCCCTCTCACTTCTTAAAATCACTGAATTTGTGTTTGGAGTACCTACAAATGGTTCTCCTTCCTTTAAGATAGTGGTCTTTTACATGCATTTTGAGCTACTACTCCTTTGGGTTTTGTTTCTCTCTATGTGAGTGTGTGGGTGTGTATTTGTCTTTTGGTTTTCTGTCATCAATAAGTCTGCAAAATTTCTGCTTACTATAGAGCTTGTTTTTTTCCCTCATACTGATACTTACTTTAAACTTCATATTTTTCTATCATTTTAGATAATCTACCATATTAATCTATGTTCCTAGGCATAGATTCATATAGATTCATAGATTTCAATAATTACTTTACTTTTTTATGTCTTCTGTATTCAATATCAAGAATTTATGATTTCCCAGAAAGGTATACCCATAAATATTTCAATTTGTTGGCATATTCCCTCAGCAAAACAAACAAACACTCACACTTTTTCTAATATAGGTCTCTTGGTGGTCCATTCTTGTTATTTTTGTTCTTCTAAAGGAGTTTTTTATACCTTCATTTTTAGAAGATTGACTTTACTATTTTAGTTTGACAGTATTTCCCTTTGAAATGCTTGAAGATATCATTCTATTGACTTTTGGTTTCTATTATTTCATTTGAAAAACTTTATTGTTGCTCCCTTAAAGGTCATATGTCTTACCCCCCTTTCTTTGATATAACTTTTGCCCTTTCCCCACCAACCATCTAGCAACATTCCTTAGACCCCTAGGGGTGTGTGAGTGTGTGTGTGCATGTGTGTGCATGCCTGCATGGTATATATTTTACAATATATACTAAAATACTTCCTGGGGCTTATTCTCTTCCTCCTTTATTCCTGTGAGGTTTGATGTATTCTGACATCCTTACTGTGAGGCTTTAGGATTTGAGATTCCTACCCAAAATGTTGGATTTTTCTAGGTCTCCTCCATCTGTGACTTGAACTCTAATTTTTGGTCCACCAGCACAGTGAATGTGTTGTACACTTCACTCAATATCTGGAGTGAGAAAATGACCCAACAAGAAAAATAAATACTGCTAAGTTGATTCCATTTCTCCAAGCTTTTCTCCTTTCTCAGATTTTGGCCTAGAAATTCCTCAATGCCTTCATACATTTCAATTTATGTCTTTAGTACAAAATTTTTAATGTCTAATATTTGCTAGACAATATTATAAAATTTGCCCTCATGAAGCACACAGTATAGCATAATTTCTCTGTTAGGAATAAAATGTAGTTCTCGTATAATATAATGTAAGAGACCTTCTTTACGAAACAGGTGGGCATTACTGGCTCTAGAACTTATTGAGTTCGCTGAGGCTTTGCTGGACCTACAGCAAATTTCCACTTTTTATTTTGTCCAATCCTACTGCTCCTTTCTTTACAAAGGTTTTAATTCCTAATAAATATCTTATACCCTGTGATGAGCTTAGTTGTATCCCTTAAAAATTCATATTTTGAAGTTCTTAAACTCCATACATCAACTGTGTCTGTATTTGGAGATAAGGTCTTTACAAAGGGTAATTCAGAATAAATGACATCAGTAGGGTAGGCCTTATAAACTTATAAGTTGTCCTTATAAAAAGAGGAGTTTAGGACACAGACATGCACAGAGAAAAGACCATGGGAAGACACAGAGAAAAGGTCGTCATTACAGGCCAAGGAGAAAGGCTTTCAGATGAAAACAATCCTGTTGGCATCTTAACTTAGGACTTCTGGACTCCAAAAGTGTGAGGAAATAATTTATATTGTTTAAGCTATCCAGTCTGTGGTATTTTCTTACAGTGGACCTATAAACTAATACAGACCCCAAACTATCTCAGAATCTACTTACTTGTTTTTAAGTTTAACCAGTGACAGTTGGAACCAAAAGTAATCTAAGGAATTAGTCAAGAAGAAAATTTGGGGAGCTGGATCACTCTCTTGGCTGGCAATAAGCCCAACACTGGTGGCAGATACTGTAAGGCTCTGATAAAGCTGACAGTCTAATTGTTGAAACCTTCACCACTGAATGTGTTGGAATTGTGTACAGAAGGAACTGCAAATGTGAATGTAAGATCATTTGAGATGTATGAGACAAATAGGAACTGTAGGGCCAATGTTATCAAATGGTTACTGCTAAGTTCTATTGAGAAAGTACAGAAAATAATGAAGAACTAAGAGCTAATAACAGTTAATTAAAACCCAAATGTGAAAGTCAGATGGACTTTTGGTTGCATATAGAGAAAATCTCTTCTGCAAAGGGAGACAAGAGACTCAGGAAAAAGCCTTGTACTTAGTAATTGCATTGATTAAAATTCAGACAATTAAATACTCAACCAAGGCAGGTCATGACACTAAGGTCTGGACCCTGATTTTGAAAACCTGGGGTTGTGCCCCATGGAATGGAGGTATCTGAGTGGCACTCCTCCTAAATATTTTAATCTTTGAGCCAGTGACTTCCCTCCTAGGAGAGTTAACACTTCCGCAGTTCTAGACGATAATAGAGAGGCTTCTACTTCCTCATAGGCAGCAATCCAAGAGATGCTCTCCCCACCAAGAATTTTCCACCACTTCCCTTCTTATTCACTAGGACCATAACTAGGAATAAATTAAAGTATATCTAGGCTGAGGACAAGCTGGTACTCATTACAGTATAAAGGGACGATACACCTCAAAGGAATTCCAAAAATTAATGAGCATACACTGATAGGAGTTAAGGAGGCATTCACGTACTATTCAAAGTCAAGAAATGACTTGTATTCATCACCAAATCCAACTCTAGGTATGTGACCACTAATGCCATGTTGATAATGAGGTAAATATATCAACTAATCTGAAAATGTATTTGCTGTACTTTAAACTTTTTCAAAATTTATTGATTAACTACATAAATGAAATATCTACTGATAATGATGATGATAGCTAGCATTTGCTTATTATATACTCAGCACTTTGTCAGGGGCATAGTTCATCCAATATAAGACTTAGAGCAATGAAAATGTGGATGAGGGACAGATTTCAGTATTAAACAGGGTGGTCAGAGTAGGACACAGAGAAGAGGCAAAAATCTGGGTGAAGAGTATAAGGAAATAAGGGAGTAAGCCTAGTGAATTCTCAAGATGAGAGTATTCCAGGAAGAGAGAACAGGGTGGGAACACGGGCCTTGAGATAAATGTAGGCCTTGTCTGCATGATGTGTTTGAGGGAGAAAAAGAAAGCTCATGTAATCAGAACAAAATCGATCAGAGGAGGAGAGTGATGGCAGAACAGGTCAGAAAGATAATGGGGATAAATTGTAAGGCATCTTAGTAGTAGGGAGAGGAAACATCCCAGGTGCCCAGGCCAATTTATCTGTATGTCTACTGTTCTGTCATAGGTACTATCATTCCTTCTTTCACTCTCTAATCTGGTTTAGATTATAAACTGTATGGTCACCCTACTTACAGGCATTGTAGCTATCTTGGCTTTTATATTAATGTAAAGAGTAGTTTAAAGCAGAATAGTAATGTAATCTGATTTATGTTCTAAAAGACTCACTTTGGCAGCTGTATTTTTAGGGTCAAAGGCTCTTGGGTCTAAACAGGAAAGACTTACTGAAAACTATGACGGAAATCTAAGGGAGAGGTGATGGTGGCTCAGGCTAGAATGGAGTAGAGGTAGGAAAAATGCTTGGAGTTTAATATATTTTAAAGTAGAACTGGCATGGTTTTATGATGGTCTGAATGTAGTGGGTTTTTGTTTTGTTTTCTTTTGTTCTTTAATAAAGGATTTTAGGGCAAAATATTTTTTTTTTTTCCTGAGAAACTAGAAGGAAGAATTTTCCATGAACTGAAATAGTGAAGACTACAGGAAGATAAGATTTTTGTGAGATTATCCTGAGTTTATATTTGGACATGTTAAATTTAAGATATCTAAGAGACAACCAGATGGTGATGAATGTATGTGTTAAGTATGACAATTTAAGTACAGGAATTTACAAAAGAATTATGGGTTAGAGATATAAATTTGAGAGTTGTCAGTACATAGGTGGTATTTAAGTCATGAGGATGGATGAGATCATCAAGGACTAGGCCCAGGAATCCTTCAATTTTAAAAGTCAGAGAGAAGGGAAGGATGCAGCAACAGAGACCAAGAGCAACTCTAGTGATATGGGAGAAAATCCAAGAGACTATTTAGTCCTGAAAGTCAAGTGAAGAAAGTATATCAAGGGGAAAAGAGCTTTGTCAAATGCATTTGATAAATCAAATAAAACCAGATGCAAATAGACCACTAAATTTAGGAAACTGTGTATCATTAGTTGACCGTGATGAAATCAGATTCTGTGGAGTGCTGAGGGGTCAAGAGCCTGATTGGAATGGAATTAAGAGAAACTGAGAGGAGAGGAAACTGGAGACTTCAATCCATTCCCCACCCCCACCCACAAAACAGACTAATAACAAAAGAAAAAAAAAAAACAACCTTAATATTAATTCATCAAGGGCAAGGTTGCAGTGAAGATAGTTCAGCTATTTATTTACTTCCCTGGTCCTTTTCCCATTTCCATAATTCGTAGGTATGCAATATTAATAAGAACAGTAACTTCTCTCAACCTAAATTTACAGTAAACTGTATGTGTTATTATTATCCAACAAAGCATGTTGATGGAGTGGGTAGTGTTCAATAGACTTTATTAGAGTAAGGTCCTCTATTGAAAATATCTAAAACATAGTACATTTTCAAAAAGCAGTCATTTCTATTTTTATTGTTACTACTACTACTGCTGCTGCTGCTGCTGCTACTACTACTGCTGCTGCTGCTACTGTTATGACTATTCTTTTCCATTAGTCTTCAGTTTTTACTTAACACAAGGATGGTTGGTAGTGCCCTGACCTTTCTTTTTCCTTACCCTTTTATACTTCTCTAATTCTTTTCTTTGTCATCATCCTGCCAACATCTCTTTCTCTGAAACCAAAAGTAAACTAATGAACAAACATACAAAGCAAACAGAATTTTCTCGCTTAATCTTTGGGAAGAACTGTATACTCTTGTATCCTTCAAAGTACATTTGCAAGATAAGGAATTCTCTTTATTGATAGTATCTCTCATGTTTTATATTACAAGTCCTTGCCAGGGTGAGGCTGAAGTGGAAAGACAAATGTGAAGGGGGTAGATTTTTTTAACTCTCTCTAATGTTCCACACATTCCTAGGTTGAGATCTTTTCACATTCAGCATGCTCTGCTTAAAATGTCCACCTCTTTCTTTTCCTAACTAGTTCTTTCTTGTTTTACTCCAGGATCCCACACTGTAATGCCTTTCCAAACGACAATGCCTGTTGTCCCTATCCCATACAAGCATTTCAGGTGTACTGGGTATCTATAGAAGCTATATTTGTTTTAAAGGTGGTAGTAATAAGTGTGAGGAAGAGAAACATTAACATACTTTGTACCAGGTGTCCATCCTCCCATTTCTTCTTTTCTAGACCTAACACAAGGTATTCTGACATTCCCATTTTGGAGTGGATAGGAATGACCATAAATATAGTTCATCTCCACAGATTACAACTTTCACTATTTTAAGTTCATTCACATAAACTATTAATCAGGATAACAATTACTCATCATCATCCTTAGTACTTCTACTGGATAGAATTCCTAGACTGTCAAGATATGTTTTTTCTTTATCTTGATATTCTGAGTAATACCATATGGTTTGGAGTATGGTTAGCATTCATATTGTTTGAATAAGCTGAATTAGATTTTGTTTCATCAAAATCTTGATATAAATGTTCCCTATATTTAGATAAAGTGACAGATAATTTATTCATACCTACATTTTAAGCCTGTTATTGTGACTTCTGTTCTCATTTTATAAGATGATAGTTTAAAATTGCTCTTTTTGATTCTTTCAACCTCATGTAGGATGATGAATTTATCCTTTAGTTGTAGGCTTAAAGAAGTCTCAGGTTCTCTATCTATTGAGATTTATTGAAGAAAGAATGACAGTGTTGCTCAATTTTCACTATACTGACTTCTTTGATCACAAGTTCTGGTACTTGCTTTGCACTGCATAACACACAGCCTCATGCTAATATGTATAAGATAGTAGTTTATATAGTAACATGATGTTGAGTTTCAGTATATATAATATAAGATATTCAAAGACCTCAACATGCTAAAAAGAACTAAACATTAGGGCAGTAGATGAATTAGAACTTATTGAGGATCTTATTAAGGATCATAGAGCTATCACAAGGGACTATCCTCTAACTTCAAACTCTATCCCTAAAAACAAACAAACAAACAAACATAAAAACAGAGGAAGGGTACAGTATTGTCAAGTGTCCAGGATGAGAAGGTTCTTTTTTTTTCCCCGTGAAGTGGAAAAAGGGAGAAGTCAATCCAGCAACATATTAATTACCTTGCAACAAAGCTATCTTGTTGTTTTATGAGATGCTACATCTGAAGATCTACTCCAGAGCTTCCAAGGAAAAGGAATTTGGTAGAATTATTCTTTTTTTTTAAGTCTTTATCTTACAGTAGAATTATTCTTAAAACACTATTTAAAGAATGTCCTAATGTTGGGAAGATCCATGAATATGGAAACTGGTGCTTAAGTCTGGTATAAAGATTTTGGAGGTGAGAATTGTGACTAGACTTATGCAAACAAGAAGAAAATCATAGGATTCACCACATTGGAATTTAACTGAAGATTGCAAAAGAGGATTTCATAAATTTCTGTGATTCCTGTGGGTCACATCTCCAACATCAGAGCATACAGCACCAGCAGTAAATGGAATCAGATGGGCTTTTGACCTGAGCTGCAACTGGGATATGTCTCTACCATGGTCGGTGGGAGTTTCCATACAATGTTTATGCTCCCTCCCCTTCATTATTTCTAGGGTTACAAGAGATTGGCCTTAAAGGGGTTGGGATTAGACAGAACCACAAAGTCAGGTTTTGCTTTTTGTCTCCCTAGTGGCTATCACTATTAAATGAAGGGTATGCCTTAAGTCTGCATTTGAGAGTGGGAAAGATATTAAATTTAAATTGAGCTTGAGATTCAAGTTTTAAATTAGGTTTAACTCTTTTTTTTTTTTAATTTATTTTGAGCGTAACAGAATTCATTGTTTTTGCCCTACATCCAGTGCTCCATGCAATACGTGCCCTCACTAATACCCACCACCTGGTTCTCCCAACCTCCCATCACCTGCCCCCTCAAAACCCTCAGGTTATTTTACAGAGTCCATAGTCTCTCATGGTTCACCTCCCCTTCCAATTTCCCTCAACTCCCTTCTCCTCTCCATCTCCCCATGTCCTCCATGGTACTTGTTATGCTCCACAAATAAGTGAAACCATATGATAATTGACAACAGATTTAACTCTTTATAAACAAAAGTGACCAGAAAATTATAGAATGTATCCAGGGTACTATTTAAGGAACGAGGAGTGAGGCTATGATGTACAACTGGATAGGAAATAAAAATAACATTTTAAGTATATACCACTTTGATATTCCTTTATAAATTAGATTATACCTAAATAGAAAACATTACATGTGACTTAAACTGAGATAGTAAGAGGCAGAGGGTTAATATTTTTTCCAAATTTACAAAGCTATAACTAATAAAAGTTTTATATATTTAAGGTGTACAATGCAATGATAGATGTATACTTTATGAAATGATTGCCTCAATAGAGCTAATTAGCATATCCACCTCCTTAAATAGTTACCATCTGGTATGTGCATATATGTGATGAGAACACTTAAGATCTGTTCTCTTAACAAATTTCAAGTATACAATATTATTAACTATAGTCACCATACCGTGTATTATATCTCCAGAGACTGTATATTATATCATCAGAACTTATTCATCTCATTACTGAAAGTTTATATTCTTTGACCAACATCTCACTACTCTCCCTACTTCCCAGAGGGGGAGAATAGACAGGCCTCCACTGAGAAAAAATTCAAATAATTTCTGTAGATATTTCCTCCTCCAGGAAGTAGAAGAAAACCCCCCACTCCTTCAAATGTGATCTGACTACAGTGACTCTCTTTACAGTATATAAAGGGAGAAAAATAATATTATAGTGTAGAAACCTAGCCAATACTATACCCAGGCTGGTGACCAAGGTTAAGATCAACAGTCATAAGGCATACCTTTGATATGATGTGATGAGAATGGCAACTTATCATTGTAGTCCGCTTCTCCAAAATCTATAACCCCATCAAACCATGAGACTTACATCAGAGCAGTGAATAAAGTAGTATCGGAGTATAACCCCAAATTTAAAAAAAAAAAATATTCATGAACACATTCTAATAGTAAAAAAGAGTAAACAAATAAATTCTGGAGCAGAAACAAATCTTCCTCACAAAAAGAACTACATTAATATATGTATGTATTCCTCTTTCAGGAGGTAGAACTTAACAGCTCTCTAGGCCCTGCTTGAGGGTGGGCTACACACAGTAACTTATTTTCAAAGATAGATAGGTAAATCAGTAATTTTTACAGTTGCTGAATCTGACAAATACTATCTTAATCAGATGATGAACATTTTCATACCTCTTTAAGTTATGATGGTATCCATGTATCACTTGATCTGATGTGATGAGAAAGATATTGTTTAGCATTTCCCAAAACCAATTTTGCAACATAAACATGAAGACAAAATCAGACAGTCAGACAATGTACCCCTTTTGAGTACAGTCTACATAATTGGCCAATGCTTTTAAAGGCTATCAAAGTCACAGAAAACTAAGAAAGACTAAGAAAATATCACAGATTGTAGGAGGCTGGGGCAGTATGACAACTAACAATAATGTAGTATCTTAGGTTTGAATCTGGAATAGAAAGAGACATCAATAGAAAAACTGGGGAAATACAAATAAAGTCTAGAATTAGTTAATATTAATTGACCAAAGCCAGTTCTAGTTTTTATAATTGTTCCATGGCATATGATATGTTAAAAATGGAGTAACTGGATGTAGATTTTAAAGGAACTCTGTAGTATCTTTGCAACTTTTCTATAATTCTAAAAATATTTCAAAATTTAAAAAATACTTATACAGGAAGATATGTAACATTATTTTAAAAATAGTATAAATAATACCACTGGCTTTGGTTGGATAATAATGGCTTAACATTCTTTTTCATTCCTCCACAAAAAAAAAAAAAAAAACAACTAAGTTTATTTCATAATTTTCTCTAAAGCAGTAGCTTTGTACTGCTTTGTAAAAGAGAAACATGATATAAATGCTACTGTGCCGGTTCAGGGTCTCTACCCTTTAAGAGGACTGAAAGCAAAAATAAATAAATAAATAAATAAATTTAAAGAAAAAAGGGGGCACCTGGGTGACTCACTGGGTTAAAGCCTCTGCCTTTGGCTCAGGTCATGATCTCAGGATCCTGGGATTGAGCCCCGTGTCAGCCTCTCTGCGTGGCAGGGAGCCTGATTCCCCCTCTCTCTGCCTGCCTCTTTGCCTACTGGTGACCTCTCTTTCTCAAATAAATAAATAAAATCTTAAAAAAAAAAAAAAAGAGAGAGAGAGAGAGAGGACTGGAAGCTTTTGTTTCCTCCATCTTTGAACCCAAACATCATGCTATGGAGAAATCCAAACAGAAATACGAAAAAGAATTGAGGATCCTAGCCTAGTGTGCTGAGCTTCCTTATGATAACCAGCACCAACTTGCCAAACATGGGGAGATGGACCTTCCAGCCTCAGTCAAATCAACTTCATTGATACCATGAAGTAGAGATAAGATATTGTCATCAAGCCTCTATCACCACACATAACCATGAGAAAATAAGTGACTGTTGTTTTAAGCCATTAAATTTTGGAGTGGTTTGTTAGTCAGTAATACATAGCTAAAACAAAAATTGGTTCTAGAAATAGTGTATTACTGAAACAAAAACCCAAAACTTGTGGAATTAGCTTTAAAACAGAGTGATAGGAAAAGCTTTCAAGGCAAAGGCTGGAAGAATAGTACAACTGTTATTGGAAAGTGAAATTTGCCAGTACTGTTACTTGAGATGATCTGGGAAGCAGAAACCTTATCTAGTTGGCTCATGGATATAGCCTAGTAAGTCTCCAAGAAGAATGCTGCAGGTACTAACTGGTTTGTTATGATATAAGGCAAATCTGTGAGAAGAGCTAAAATTAATGCTTCAGTCTTCAGGTACATTTTTAAGGAAAAATAATGAAGCAGGATTGTGCTTGAAAATAAAACTTTCTCACTCCGAGCCTTTAAACAACAATACATTATCATGGTAAAAGAATGGCTTTAGGTAAAAGATTAAATTCAGTGTGATTTTAAATTCAGTAAAGTGGTCTCTGAGTCAAAAATATCAGTGGTGGATCTTGCAAGACCCTTTGCTAAAATTTCAGAAAGATTTAAGGATGGGCTTCACAGACCCATACAGCTAGACAAAAGGCCTTCTAAGTATTTTCAGAGGGCTGTTCCACAGCAGCCTCAAACTTGACCTGAGGAAAATAAATGTCTTCCTTCTCTCACATTTTGTCTCACAGAGTTAAAAATAAATAGCATAAAAAAATTCACAAAGTTTTTGAAAGAATAATCCACTTGAGCTGGAAGATATAGGGAGAGTTTAAAATGAAGAGTGGCCTCTACACTCATCCCTGAGCATGGCCTGGGCTGAGAAAGCTATGCAGCTGCAAATCTGAAATGTTTCCAATGTGAAAGAGCCAGGAACTCAGAGAGCGAAACCAGGAGCTATACAAAACCATTTCCAGGGAGCAAAATTGAGCCCTCATCAAGTAACTGGCAGTATTTTTTCAGAGATTTCAGAATTGCTGTCAAATATTGATGTCTATGTGCCTCCCATTTTCCTTCTTTTAGTGTAGGGAAGGAAAAACATTTTTAATTTTAGTTCATGTTTTTAAGACAATAGAAGCCACACCTATAGAATAATTTCCATACCTGTATCTCCTGATATACATGAAATTGGATCTGAGTGTGATGACTAATGAGATAAATCTTTACATCTTCTAGGGAGGAAGAGTATTTTACATGTAAGAGTTATGTAAATAACTGTGGCTAGAGGGTAAATGTTGCAAATTAAAGAGAACTATGAATTCTTTCTAACTACCCTCACAGAAATGTGTGCCCTTGTGCCCTATTTCTCTACCCACTTGAATCTGAACTGAGTAACTGGGTCTGAGCCTATTCATTAGAAGACAGTGAAGGTGACTCTGGGTCAGTTATCTTAACCTTTAAGGAGACTGTCAAGCTCTGTATCTTTCCTCTAGAAGTCTAGGCTGCCAGGACAAAAGTCCAGGTAACTCTGCAGAATGCAATTTAGGCCTAGTTTATAAGTCCAGCTAAATTTTCAGTCAACAACCTGTCAACGCTGTGGCTATATCTTCTGGCTTAAGTCAAGGTACTCTACATAGAAAAGAGATACCTTGCTCCCCCGGAACACTGCCCAAATAAGGGGGAAAAAAAAAATCATTGGCAGGCATACTGTTGCTTTAACACGAAGCATTAGAGAGGTGCTTGGGTGGCTCAGTCAGTTAAGCATCTGACTTTTGGTTCCAGCTCAGGTCATGATTTCAGGGTCCTGGGATCCAGCCCCATATCAGGCTTCATGCTCAGTGGAGAGTCTGCATGGGATTCTCTCTCTCCCTTTCCCTCTGCACCCCACACCCCAGCTCCTCTGCTCACTCTCTCTAAAATAAATAAATAAATCTTAATAAAAAAAAAAGAAACTTAGTATTAGAGGTAGTTTACATAAAACACTAAATAATCAGAATACAACTCCTCATCTCTTTCCCTTTAATGACAATGACATCAAAGTTAATGTAGGTTGGAGTAAATTATAATAAAAAAATCTTTCTGTTAGCAATTTTTGAATAAATAACACAGGTGAGTGATTGAAACAATTTGAGTATTCATCATTAAATGATATAAATATATTTTCCTCTTAAAATAGTTTTGTTGTTCTTGCTGAACTAAATTACTTTCATTCATTTGATACTTATTTTAATGTGATGACCTTCTACATTAACTCTATACTAAAATTTAATGATATTTATGAATTATATACATATTAGTGATTAAAATGAAATTTTTGATTATTTCAAAAATTGTTAAATCATTAAATTGTCATAACAAAAATAGCATTGCAGTAAAGTCATACATAATGAATTTTAGTTTCCTTCATAGCTATCGTTACTTGAACTTGATGGTATTCTCTAACAATTTACATACTTGTATTTATTTCCCATAAATTTAATCTTCTCAATTTCATAAGTTCTTCATTTTTACATGCAGTATGCCATCTAGTGACAAAAAATTAAATATAACAAGCATCCTTTTTAAGTAATTTGGGGGAAAAAAAAACTATGTAATGATATGTGCTTAATACTGATCTACTCTAGAAGATATATTACATCTTTGTGTTTTCCTTAAAGTTATTTTCGAATTTGGAAAACCACTTAAAATAACATCACCATTAAGATATTCCATGTCATATATATGCAATATCCCTCATGTCTGTTAAAATCTAATTTCAAGTGGAATGATCTCATGCTTTGTGTACTTTAACAAATAACATTATTTTTTACTGTAAATAGGATTTAAATCCTATCACTTGAGTATTTGATATTTGGCTTATTTTACAAAATAGAGTTAATTAGCTTGTCTAGCAATTAAAAAAAAATAATACTTTTTGTGTCTTCAGAGTGCTATATACATACTCAAGAAACAGCAGATTTCTTTTCAACTGAGTATATTCTTCATAAGAATACAATGCATTTTATATTCTACAAATAAAACATTATTTACATATATCTCATATACCATCTATCTAGGTCATCTTACAGCTGCAAGTGTTGAGACTTAGAAAGATTTTGTGCCATGTCTCTGACAATAAGTAGCAAAAATAGTATTTCAAAAGAGAAATTCTTATGCAAAAATCAAAATTAAAACTATAATATGTCAATAAAATTTCAAATATAAAATATGTTTGACACAGAGTTTGGCTAAGATTGTCTTTCTTTCTAGCTCTAGGCCTCTCATTCATTTTTATAAGTAAATTCTTGACCATCTTTCAGATAAGGGATAAAATATATGGGTAATTCCATAGATATTTCCCCAAACTTACTCATTGTCGAGAAATTTGTGAGATTAAGCAATTTAGAGAAGAATTTGTAAAACTTCTTTGTTTTTAGCTACTTTGAGTGCCTAATCAAACCTGTGGAAACTTTGTCCTAAAAAAAAGAAAATAAATAAAATAAAATAAAAATACTCTTTTAAAGCCCATCAAAGCAATCTTTATGGATATTGTGTTAGATAAGGAAACTTGACCTTAAGGATTGCTTCCACTTACCTGCCACTAGCAAGTTCTTTGACATTTAGTTTTTTCTTTTTTTAGCCTTTTTGGCAAATTTACCTTTAAATGTTATCATGTTTCCTACAAAAATGTGTACCAGCTGATAATTATGCTCTATTGATGTACTAGAGGAAACACCTTAAAATACATATGTGTGTGTGTGTGTGTGTGCACGTGTGTATACATATCAGTATTGAATTTGTCTTTTGTATTTTTCAATATCCCAAGTAATTCATTAATTATATGCATGATTGGAACTTTTTTTTTTTTTTTTTTTTTTTTTAAAGATTTTATTTATTTATTTGTCAGAGAGAGAGCGCGAGCGAAAGCGAGCACAGGCAGACAGAGTGGAAGGTAGAGTCAGAGGGAGAAGCAGGCTCCCTGCGGAGCAAGGAGCCCGATGTGGGACTCGATCCCAGGACGCTGGGATCATGACCTGAGCCGAAGGCAGCTGCTTAACCAACTGAGCCACCCAGGCGTCCCTGATTGGAACTTTTTATGTGGGATGGCAAACAATAGAAAATTAGCTTTTGGGGCAACTGGGTGGCTCAGGTAGTTAAGCGTCTACCTTCAGTTCAGGTCATGAACCCAGGGTCATAGGATCAAGGCCCACTCAGTGGGGAGCCTGCTTCTCCCTCTCCTGTTCCCCCTGCATGTGCTCTTTCTATCAAATAAATAAATACAATCTTTAAAAAAAAAAAAGAAAACGAGTTTTTGCGTATAAAGATTTATGAGAAATCAAATATTTTCTATTTTTTTATATTCTTTGCATTTCTAAGAGTTAGGCCTTGCAGACCTGCTCACAGAGATTAACCTAAGGGAATCCTTAACCAGGAAATACCACCTGGCCTGCACTCAGGGGTTTTATGCACAGATATAAAAGCAAGAATCTAGGCTGATGTCTTAATCTGACTTGAACATATTTCAAACCTGAGAGTAAAGGCTTTCACACATCTTTGGACACTCCATATCTGAGATTTGTGAAGGAGACACTCTGTACAACGTTATTTTCCAACATCAGTGGAGAAAAAGGGAAGATCAGCATTGTTATTTGGCAAGATCAATTAGCTGGCACTCTTGAATACCCTTCATTTAGCATAGTGAGACCCAGAAATCTGCACATGCTTTTTCGAGTCAATAGAAGGAACCAAACTGAGAGCCAAGACGACTTCTATAAATGTGTTTTGGCTAAAAAGGTA
The DNA here is from genome assembly GCF_030435805.1 of Mustela lutreola. Classification (NCBI taxonomy): domain Eukaryota; kingdom Metazoa; phylum Chordata; class Mammalia; order Carnivora; family Mustelidae; genus Mustela; species Mustela lutreola. The sequence continues at coordinate 136,628,224 of NC_081291.1, forward strand.
AAAGTCACTGTGAAGTGAAGCTGAAGACAACTCAGGCAAGAACCCAAATGCAGAAGTGGCAGACATTCAAAGATAAGGGCCAAATGATGACGAAGTAGCAGAAAAAATTACTAGTAAGGAAGAATTAGTAACCCAAATTAATGTAAAAGAGAGATAAGATCCAAGATAATCCAGCAACAAACATCAGACACATACTACCTAAATGCCCAGGAATGGGATGGAACCAAATCCATTGCAGAGCACACCAGTCCGAAAGAATCTAGAGGACATGTTATAGATCTAAAGATTATGTATTTTTTCATTGTCGCACTCCTCTTCTATGACAATACTCTCTTTCAATTATTCCATTCCATGAACACAGGACCAGGTTAAAGGAACAGACATTGAAAGCATGGAAATTTACTTGTGTCTTCCAAGCAAAGATTGTACATAAAACATTAAAATAATTCTAGCAGAGTTTTGATTTGCTCTTCCAATGTTCCCAAAGAACTCCCATGCCATGCCTGCTACTGAAACCACCTAGAGGCAGTGATTTCATAGGGAATAATGGATCAACTAGAAATAAATGAAGACACTAAATTCATATGTTGAAAAAACATCCCCCAATAAAAAGGTATTTGGATATAAGGTTTTTGGGGGAGTTAATCAGAAATGGGATTGATGCCCCTATAAAAGATATACCAGAGTCTCCTGCACCACCTTAAACCATGTGAGGTTACCTCAAAAAGACAACTGTCTAAGGAGCTCACCAGATATCAAATTACCAACACCTTCATCTTGGACTTTCCAGTGACCCAAACTGGGAGATAAATTGCTATTGTTTATAAGCCATCCATTATCTGCTATTTTGTTACAACAGCCTGAGTAGACGAAGGTAATATCTAAGTATAGACTAGGTTTTTGGCCTGCATTAGATATCTAATAACTATATTATATGGTAACTTTAAAGAAAAGCAGAATAATATATATGGAGCTATCTTTCTTTGCTACCATATATACGACAGGATACTAGAAATTTAAACAACACTGAGTTTATTATACTCTCATTATGTTCTTCTGACAATGTCTAATTTCCAACTAACCTTAATGTACATCCATATACATGAGGCTATCCAAATAATTATTGTAAGGAAATTATTATTATTACAAGGAAATTAAGACACACTTGAGTAATTGAATAATAATTATCATAACATAATTGACATAACTGAATAATTCAATCTTATGATATACAGAAATTATTATAAAACAATGACATTTGGTTTTTTGGATACTCTCCATCCTATTACTTATAAGGTGATACCTCATTGTAGTTCTAATTTGCATTTCTCTGGTGATTAGCAATGTTAAGCACCTTTTCAGATACTCAGTGTCCTTCTGTATGTCTTCTTTAGATAAATGTCTTTCAAGTCCTTTACCCATTTTTATTAAGATTATTTGTGGATTTTTTGTTTTGTTTTGTTTGTTTTGAGAATTCATTATATATTTCAGATATTAACTCCTTATCAGATATATTGTATTTCTCCCATTCTGTTGGCCACTTTTTGTTGATCATTAACTTTGCTGTGCAGAGGCTTTTTAGTTTGATATAATCCCATGTCTATTTTTGGATTTTTTGCCTATGTTTTTGGTATCATATCCAAGAAGTCATTATTAACGCAAACAAGAAGCTTTCCCCCCTATGTTTTCTTCCAGTGTTATAGTCTCAAAGTTTAAGTATTTAACTTATTTTGAGTTGACTTTTGTGTATTGTGAAAGATAAGAATTCAGTTTCATTTTTTTGCATGTAGATGTTCAGTTTTCCCAGGACCATTTGTTGAAAAGATTATCCTTTCCCGCACTATATATTCTTAGCACCTTTATGGGCTTTCTATTTTATTCCATTGGTCAATATGTCTGTCTTTATGCCAATACTATACTCTTAATAAACTTTGGCAATGATGTGGAGAAATTATAACCCTTGTGCACTGTTGGGGAGAATAGAAAATGATATAGTAGCTACAGAAAACAGTATGGTGGTTCCTCACAAAACTAAAAATAGAACTACCATGTGATTCATAAGTCCCATATATCCAAAATAACTGAAATCAGAATCTCAAAGAGACATTTGCACTCTCATGTTCATTGCAGCATCATTCATAATACCCAAGATATGAGAACAATCTAAATGTCCATTTGGATGGACATTTAAATGGATTTATTTAAAATGGATGAATGAATTTAAAAAAAATATTTGTGGCATATACAGAAAATGAAATATTATTATTCAGCCATTAGAAAGAAAGAAATTCTGCCATATGTGACAAATTAGATGAACCTGTAGGACATTATGCAAAGTGAAATACATCAGTCACGAAAGGACAAATACTGCAAGATTCCACTTACATGTATCCAAAAGTCAAACTCATAGAAGCAGAGAATAGGATAGTAGTTGTCAGAGACAGAGAGAGGAGGTAAAGTGGAACTATTGTTCAACAAGCATAAATTTTTAGTCATGTAAGATAAGGATATTCCAGAGATCTACAACATAATACCTGCAGTTAACAATACTGTATTATACACAAATATCTATTAAGTGGGTAAATCTCATGTTCATTTATTAGCAATGAGAAAAAAAAGTTATACAATTGAGTACCCACATGTCTAAATTAATGTCCACAGCTCCAAAAATGTTTTTCCAATAAGATATGTGAGAAGGAGTTTTTAAGTTTTAAGGACACTCTTCACAAATTCTAAAGTTATGGATTAATAACTCATGTGTAGATTTTCCAATATATTATTTTTGAGATATGCTACTTATCATACATTTTCTATATGCAAACTACCTTTTAAGTGCTTCATATACATTAAATAAAAAACTATTATGATGTAGATACTATTATAATGCTAGTGAGAAATGAGGTGACAGATACACAGAGAGGTGAAGACATTTGCCCAAGGGGCACCTGGGTGGTTCAGTGGGTTAAAACCTCTGCCTTCGGCTCAGGTCATGATCCCAGGGACCTGGGATCAAACCCCACATCAGGCTCTCTGCTTGGCAGGGAGCCTGCTTCCTTCTCTCTCTCTGCCTGCCTCTGCCTACTTGTGATTTCTGTCTGTCAAATAAATAAATAAAATCTTTAAAAAAAAAGAAGTTTACCCAAGGTTACAAAGCAAATATATGGAAGCTCCACAGTGTGTCTTCAATCTCCATATTCTTTAAAACAACACTATATTGCCTCTGACATTATATCTTGGAATATAACTTCTATTGTTAATTCCTCGACAGTCAGTAACCTTCTCCTCATAGCTATTCAAATTATTAGTGTATTCTAGTTACATTTTTCCAGAAATTTAGAGCAACATGCAGTTCAGGCTAAACAGAACCTGCAAAATCTCATCTTCTGACAACCATTATTCATTCTGTTATAGGCATATGACAAAATTGAGAAAATGAGACATGAGAAAATATTTTGTGGGAACTTCTGAAAAAAGCTTCCTCATGTTTTGAATTTCTAAAAGCAAAATCACATTGTTTCCTTTAGTAAGATTGTCAGATTTAGCAAATAAAAATATAGAATGACCACTTAAATCTGAATTTTTCAAAGGACATACTTAAACTAAAAAAAAAAAAAAAATCTGTTTATCACAACTTCAAATTTAACTGGGTATCCTATATTTCATTTGACAATCTTACCCTTTAGTTAATTATAGAATAATGAAGACCTGGGAGCTCTTGGCAGACATCTTGTAATTCTAATAAGAAGTCAGTCTTCAGATGAAATGGCAGATAGTAACAGAAAAAGATGGAAAAAAATAAGATAATGATGACATACTTTAGCTGTTGGAACAAAACAACCCCCAGATCCCCCTAATCTCGTATTTCATTAATCTAGCCAATATATCCCATTAATGTTTCAGCTAGGATAAATTATTATGTAACCAGATATACCTACTCTGATACATACTAAAGAACTACCATAGAATATTACTGATCTAATCAAGTTGTTGCTGTTCTCCTGAACATAGTTCAGCCGTTTAAAGTTTACATACTCTATAGATGGGAAGAAATGAGCCTTGGGATCTATCAGATACCTTATGTCATCCAATGTAATCACTTTGGTTTATTTGGCTCCTATGACCTGAAAGTTCAAGTCAGAATGCCAAAGGGATAATAAAAACTCAATTTTGTATCATGCAAAGAATATCACAAATCGGTACCAAAGCCAGCAATACTCAAAAATAATACCATGATGTTAGAACTGTGTATAATTTGTTCCATCAGTGCACATGAATGATGTGGAATGTTGGTTGCTGTCATTGTTAGTTCTCTACAAAAGCCTCTTGGGTATATCTCTGTTTATGCTTGGTCCATTATTCAACTGCTATCTTCATTATCAGCTCATTATCTCACCGATGGAGTGATGTTTCCATGGTGATACTGAAATGGGCTGCATAAAGACTTTGACCTATTTAGGTTTTGGTTAGAATCACAAAACTAGGCACAATCCTCCATAGAAAAGGGGATAGCCACTCTTTGAAGTGTAAAATGTGTTCCAGTGAAAGAATCTGGGAGGTAATAGAGATGAATACTTAGTACTAAGTAACCTGAGTAAGGAAACTCATTTGAATATTTATTTATTCAAATAACCAGCTTTGTTTTAACATACTTTGAAAGCAGACAGCATAGAAAAGACTACAAATAAGTGTAGCAAATTATTTTTCTTAAATCCAGTCCTAGTTTTCTGTTATATTTGCATGTCTTCCCTCTATCAGTACACTGAATTTACTCTCCCTTCCCTATACAAATTTTTTAGTTGGCTTTTATTTATCATGAACACTACTCTAAAACTGTATTTAAAAAACACTGACAAGCACCTACATGGCTCAGTGGGTTAAGCCTCTGCTTTTGGCTCAGGTCCTGATCTTGGGGTCTTGAGATCAAGCCCCTTATCTGGCTCTCTGCTCAGCAGGGAGCCTGCTTCCCCCCTCTCTCTCTGCCTGCCTCTTTGCCTACTTGTGATCTCTGTCAAATTAAAAAAAAAAAAAAAAAAAAAAAGTGACAACCTTTTCTACTTCTTATCCAAAAAACATTCTTCTAGTTCCTCACTTTTCTTGAACCTAAAAATCAAATTTTGCTTTGAAACTTGTTCTCTCTCAACATTGACTTATTCCTGGGTCATCAGCTTCTCCTTTGTGATAGTGAACATATATTTACCAGTTGCTTGTGTATCTGGTTACTATTTCAATTGTGAAAAATAACACATTTCTATAGACTTCATTTACATAAAAATTGGACAGACTTCTAATGCATCTTTTCTTTCTATGGGAGTATACATGCTCACTATTAAGGTACACCATATACTGAAATATATATCGATATTGGTATCGATATATATAGAGAGAGAGAGGGAGAGAGAAAGAGGTATCTCAATTAGGTAAAAAAATACAGACAAACTATAAATGTATGCTAAAGAGAGAACATTACTTCAAAGGCATTGCCACAAAGGAAGCATGAGTGTGTATTATTGTGGATTAAAAAAAATAAAGAGACACAGAAAAAAAGTTTATGGAAGCACTAATAAAAGAACAAAATGAAATAGAGTAATTCAAGAAAAATATTGAGGAATAAAATAAAACCATCATAGAAATGAAAAAATCACAATGAGAGTAAAAGAATAATCAATGTTGAAAATATACCAAGTGCTTGAAGAACAGAGACAAGAAAAAGATACAAAATTAAGTAGAAATAAACAAAATCTTACGCAGTAGACAGAAAATTCTAAACTGACAAAGGGATATCAATATGTTCATTATTGTTAACTCTGAAGGAGAAAACTGTACTAATTAAACCAAAGATGTAATCAGATCTTTTAAAAATCTAGAAAACTTGAATTAAAAAGTTGAAAATACACAATGTCTTCTAAAAGAGAGGGGCAATTTTTATGAAAATTAAATATTCAAACTTTTCATTTCAGCAATTCTTTTCTTGAGAACTATACTCCAGAAACAAAATATCAGTATATAAGGATAAATTACAACTATACTTTTTATAAGCTAGTTTTTTTTTTTTTAAGATTTTATTTATTTATTTGGCAGAGATCACAAGTAGGAAGAGAGGCAGCCAGAGAGAGAGAGGAGGAAGCAGGCTCCCCACTTGAGCAGAGAGCCCAATGCAAGGCTCGATCCCAGGACCCTGGGATCATGACCTGAGCGGAAGGCAGATGCTTTAATCCACTGAGCCACCCAGGAACCCCTATACTCTTTGAAGTATTTTTCAGAGACCATAAACCAGAGTCAAAGTGACTAAAAATCAGTAAAGAACAGTAATAATTTATGTTTTCATAGACTTAAAAATAATAAATTTGCCCTACATAAGATATTCTTTAGTAATTTCCACTGGGTATCACTGAAGGAGAAAAGCTTAATATAAAATAGCATGTAACATATCATTTTCACAGAATTAACAAGTAACTGAGAAGTGAATGTTTTTTATATATGCAGGGTTTTTTCTTTTCCTTATCTTTTGTATTTTTCTAGATTAAACATCTACTTTTGATAAAGATAAACAGTTGTTTTGATTTGTAAACTGTAAACTGATACTGTAAAATTGTAGTTTCTGTTTTTTTTTCTTTTTCCTTTATCAGTCTTGCTAAGAGTTCATCGTTTTTATTAATCTTTTTAAAATGAACAAAACTTGCGCTTTGTTGAGTTAAAAAAAAAGTTGTATTGGGGAACATAATAACTTTCAATTCATTGTGCATGCAGGATTATTCACAGTCAGAAACAGATTCCCCAATTTTCTATGTATTATTAGTTATACTCACTTTACTGAGATAATTTTTTCTTACAAGTTCTCTTTACAAAGTAAAAATTCTAACGTTAAACAGTTTCAACAAACTAAGTGAAATAAAATTAATTCTAAAAAAATTAATTCTAATACTGTCAAAATACAAGTAAAATATAGTCAAAAGAGAAAAGATAAAAATTTGGAAAAAATCATTTAATATGTTATACTAAATTAATATCCCTGTCTCTCTTTCCCACACACATACATACACACCCACTTTGTCTCTGTTTTTCTGGTATTAGAAGACTGCTAAACACAAGCTGTGTCTTTACAGAAAGATTCAAAGTTAATGGGATTCTGAGGTAAACCTGCTGTGATGAACAAGACCCTTTCTTAAAGCAGAAATTGTGTTTGACTTCAGTTCACCTTTTCATTATTTTCTCTCTCTAGTTACTTTTTAACAAATCTAATGAACTAACAAAGAGCATTAGTAAAGCATGGGTAATTAACATGGGTCATGGGTTAATCACAAGAAATAAACATAATTTGCATGTTTGCTTCTCAGAAAAGGAAGACAGAGTCTTAAATTTGAAGAAGTCCAACTTTATATTCATCATTCATTCTTTTATTAGTGGCTGTGGTGGTGCAGCTAGAATTAGCTAAAGAAAAACAGTGGCTCTTTTGACCTAAACAATGTTTTTATTCATGGTCATTCAGACCAATTTTGGTGAGAAAAAATTATGGGCAGAATCAAGTATTTCCTTTTCACTGAAATTTGACTAGAGTCTAAAAATAATATAAACTACCCTCATATGTGTAGGCCCAACTAGCTCTTTATTGTAACCGCAGTGTCTCATACATTATTAAAATAGAGCTACTTAAAACATTAAAACTGAGTTATTAATATTATTTTTTCAAGTTTGAGACAAAATTGACATGCATGACTATAGTATAAGTTTAAGGTATATAGTATAGTGGTTTATATATAGCTATAGTATAGCTATATATATTGTGAAATTATTACCACAATAAGTTTATTTAGCATCCAAGTTCATCTGGATATATAAAAACAGAAAGCAAAAAGAAAATTTTTTGTTTTGTTTTGTTTTGTGATGAGAACTCTTAGGATTTATTATCTTAACAACTTTCCTATATATCATATAGCAATGTTAGCTATAGTCATCATGCTGTTCAGTATATCCCTAGCATTTATTTATCTTCTAACTGGAAGTTAGAACCTAATGACTACCCTCCTCTATTAATATTCTTATATTATAAATATGATTATTATTAAAAGTGACTTTTTCAAGATCATAAAATATACAAGTACCTGTAGAGCAACATAAACTCATAATTTCCAAATTCCAAGTTATTTTTATATTTTCTACATACAAAGCTGCCACATTAATCTCTTCCACGTGCTTTCAAATGGATAATTTTACTATTACTGTTTACATAACAATCTCTTAAGACTGAAAACTTTGGAAATTAGAATTTTATAGAATAAGATACTTCAAATGAGTCAAAATTATGAAGTCAATTTTTTTCTATAAATGTAGAATTGTCTAATAAATAATGTAAAATAGTTAACTGATTTTACAAAATGTTGTCTACTGGTATGAAATCTAGATCATAGTAAATCATTTTAACTTACTTATAAATGACATATCAAAGATAAAATTAAATGTCACCAAGATAGGATAGGATAGCTGTTTTGTCATTTTTATAAGTTATTAATCAATTTTCTGTATTTAAAATTCAATCATCAAAACAATAAAAATGTTTTTTTGAAATATCTTCCAGACACATTGAACTACATCTTAAAAGTCATTCTAAACCTTTCATAACATTGTGATCTTCCATACTAAACTTTATCTGACTATTCCTGAATTTATAAGTCGACTTTAAAAACGTCTGATTTATAAGGGCACCTGGGTGGCTCAGTGGGTTAAGACTTGGCCTTCTGCTCAGGTCATGATCCCAGGGTCCTGGGATCAAGTCCCACATCGGGCTCTCTGCTCGGCAGGGAGCCTGCTTCCTCCTCTCTGCCTGCCTCACTGCCTACTTATGATCTCTGTCTGTCAAATAAATAAAATTTAAAAAATAAATAAATAAAAAATAAAAATAAAAACCTCTGATTTATTAGTAATAATTTTGGCAATAAATAATACATATTTTCTCCACTTTGACTCCAACATTTATGATATATTGTGCTGGAATATGATATAGAAATTTATGATAATAAATAAGAATGAATAAAAATTTAATGACTAACTTATTCAATATCTATTTCCTAATTTATTGGATTAATTTTTTGTAGTTACTATTATTTCTGTCTCTCATATTTTCTAGTAGCGATATTGTGATCTGCCTCAATATGTATCATTGTGACTTAATTCCTGGATAGACATATATAATCCTTTTTTTTCCTTAAAGAAAATGCTAATACTTACAAACAAAATGTGTTCTGCATTTTCCGTTTTTGTATCAGCCATTGTGAATATGAAATTTCACATAATGTTTCAAAATGAAAATATTTTCAGTTAGGAAAGAAAGCCACAAATGCATTATTTTATGCTGGTTTAGTTTTGTTTTAGTATTAGTATTTTGCCGAAGAATACTGATAGCCTCTCCTCTGTCAGCTTACTGTAAAACCCTTCAAATTTAGTTACTTTCTTATTTCCTATTTCACCAAAACCCTAACAGATGAAAAATTCTATACATGTACATATTTTTATAGATTTCAGAAAGAACATATAAAGCATTAAAATCCTCATGTTATAAGATACAGGGAAAAAGCCCTTCTTTCAAACATTCAGTAGAATGTCTACCTTTTTCAAAACAGAATGAAACCAAATCAGAATATTAACTTTTTTGTGGAGCATAAGGAATAACATAGAGATACTGGGAGATGGAGGGGAGAAGTGAGATGGGGGAAATTAGAGGGGCAGGCAAATCCTGAGATACTGTAGACTCTGAGAAACAAAATGAGGGTTTGGGAGGGGAGAGGTGTGAGGGGTTGGGTGAGCCTAGTGGTGATTATTATGGAGGGCACGTATAGCATGGAGCACTGGGTGTGGGGCATAAACAATGAATTCTGGATCAGTGAAATAAAATTTTTAAAATGCATATAAAAAAAGAAAAAAGAATATTAACTTCTATAATTTTGCATCTTCAAAGAGCATTTAATATATTCTTATGTCCAAGCATAATTTATCAAATGAATAGTTTTGGTCTTCTACTTTTAAATGTTTACAATCTAAGTGACAAGTATAAGAAATGAGAAGCCTCTAGTCTTCTCGATATTAATTCTCATTTTACTATTTCAATTATACTCGATTTCAGCATTAATTTGATGTCGTGCCCATTCTGTACATTGACTAACCCACTGTCCTTTTGCAATTCCTTTCTCTTTTTCTGTGCCTGCTATACTGGATTTCTGAAGTTCTCTTACAGCTAGGATGACCATAAATAGTCCAGTCCAGCGCTCAGCAAACAAATAGCTGCTGGTGCTGATTCTGTCTTTCTCTTTCTCACACTCTAAAATAGAGATATAAGACCTGGAGATATGATAGCCGTCTAGTGGACAAGATGTGACACGAATGAGGAAAAAAATCCAAACACGCCAATGAAGAAGAGTAGAACCCTAAAAGTATTTGATTATCTGAATATTTGAGTTGTAAAATCTCAATTTCACATTTAAGTCATCATATTAGAGTTTTCTGATATTTGTAATAGAACACACTTCCGATGCTAAATTGGTTATTATATGATCTATGTGTAAAATATGATGTGTATATGTGTGTCTGTAAGTACATGCTTATATACATCAGTGCTTTAGAGTTTACTTCAAAAAAAGTTGCTTTCTGTATTTGGGAAAAAAAATGAAATTTACATGCATGAACCAAAAGATACCAGATATAAGCATCACCATTATTATAAATGACAGCTAAATTACCATTCCATTCTCTTATCACCATTTAATTTATCAGAATTGCAGATAAACATGTATCAGCTGGAACTGTGTATATGAAGATAAACTAATGAAAATTTTGTTTTAATGATAATTATTATAATGTTGCTAGCATATTTATATATCCTTATACCTAAATAATGTGCTTTGCATGCATTATTCTAAATAATCTATCCAATAAATAGGAGGTAAATATGTTCTTTTCATTTTCAAGATGTTTTTTTCAGCCTTAAACAGTTGAAATAACTTGACCAAATAAATGGTGATTATGTTATTACAAGAAATTTTCATTGTTTCTCATTTTATTTAATTCAATTTCATCAGGCTACACCCTTTTCCTAAGATGAGGTTCTTCCATCATCAAGTTTACTTTTCCCATCAAGGACTGGGAAATATGGTATTTCTTCCCTTCAAATTATTCCCTACTCATTTGCATTTACATTCTACCTCCTTGTCTAGGAGCTGGGGAAAGAAATCTCCTTAGTAACCATCAATTCTCAGTAATTCTAGAACAGATCATAAATGAAAGCTGAAATAGTTTAGAGGGTTAAGAAAGTAAAGGAGAAAGACTAGCCAATATAGATAGGAAGTTTTCAGATCTAAAACCTATTCCTGACTTCTCACTACACAGTCGTGTGGCTGTGGCAAGTAATTTAATTAATTTGAAAATGAGTTTTAGCACATTTAAAAATGAACAGAATCATGCAGTTAATATAGAAATCTAACATTTAAACTTCATATCTAGGCATTTGACAGATACCAGAATGTATAAATACACATTTACATATTATTTTGCCATTCCAAATAACTGCCTTTATTCCAAATACATTGTAATTAAAATTGTGGACCACCCAGAACAAACTAATTCAAGGTTTTACTCTCAGAAATTCAAATATACAGAGTAACATGGAAATAGAAAAAAAAATGGCACTAAGTAATCAGCTAAAGAGACAGTCTATAATTACTATGACCTACCTTCAGAACTTTCTTAATTTCTTTTTCTCCTAGAAACCTGATTATTAAAGATTCCTAGTTTTCTTAGGGTTCTCCTTTTTTTGAAAAAAGTGTTTAACAAAATTTTATTATCTTGTTTGGAAGTAAAGACACACAAATATTGCCAGTGCACATAGCAGTTAAGAAATCTTGGACTGAGTATGAATGCTGTGTTCTCACTATTTAGCTTTTTATTCACCAAACTTAACAGCCTCAGGAATAAACTTTCCTCAACCTGGTTATTGTCCAACATCCAGACAGAATGCCATCCTAATACAGGTACCTTCTTTTCCGTGTCATAACCGACCTAGAATTTTAAATGCTAACTTTAGTTCCCTCCTGGACATATTCTGGGGATGTTTTAATGTATAAATGCCTAGTGCCATTTTTAACATATAGCGAATAAACCAGCTTAGCTAGAGTGAAAAAGATGAACTAAGTAACAAAATTAAAAGAAAGGAAAAATACTATAGATTAGAGGGCTTCTCTCACACAAAACAAATTAAAAGGATCTGTGAAGATGAGAAAAATTTCTGTACCTATAATGGACAAGAAGTGGGAAAACCATCAGTTGTACTGAGAAGGTTAACAAGAATTAAATAAATATTAACCTAATACATTAAAAGATGGATGAAAAGATGCTGAAGACAGCATGAAAACTATAGAAATGTAAAAGTAATTCATGCATGGACAATACATTGTATTTCCTGTCTTAAAAGTTCTTCAGGAGAATAAAAAGGACTGTATTAATTATCAGAGCCTAATACAAGCAGACACTATAAACTGAAGCAGAAACAATCTCAAAAAAATTGCATAAAGAATAATTAACTACATTAGGTTATTGAAGTGTCAACCATTTCTTAGAACACTGTGTGATCATCCCAGCTGCAGGGCTAGGGGTAGGCAAGAAAGAAAGAAATGGGTGCACGTGGGTGGCTCCATCCTTAAGCATTTGCCTTCAGGTCATGATCCCAGGGTCCTGGGATGGAGCCTCTTGTCCAGCTCCCTGCTCAGCAGGGAGCCTGCTTCTCTCTCACCCACTCCCCCTGCTTGTGTTCTCTCTCTCACTGTCTTTTTCTCTACCAAATAAATAAATAAAATCTTAAAAAAAAAAAAAGAAAGAAAGAAAAAATGTCTGCTTATATATGGATATTTGTTCACCAGCCTTGCTATTTTTAATCACCCCCCCCCCTTGGAAAACAAGATAGAAAAGAATGCTAGCAGGGGCACAGTTATATGCTGAACATGTTTTCATTTAAACTGTACAGAAAGAGAGAAATACTGTGTACTAAATACTACTACTACTACTACTAGATATTGATACTTAAATAATTTTTCATCCACCAGGTAAGACTCAAGACAAGGTCTTCTTTGGGCAGTTAAGATGATAAGGGAGTTGAATTGAAAGGTTCAGATCTATTTCTGGTAGACAGCAACCAATGAGGGAAGGGATCATATAAAAAGTTTGTCCCTCATGGAAGGCAGAACTGATTAAGATTAGTATCTTGTTTTTTGGGAAGGTATGTTAAGATCCAAATGGAATTAAATGGCAAGCCTAGTAAAAACACTATGAGAACGGAAGCTAGAGAAGCCATGTCCAAGATTAATACCTTTAACAATCTCATTCATTGCCAACCAATTTCCTTCCAAGAAGGGGTGGTCTAGTGACCAGGGGATTTAGAGCAGAACAAATGGATGACTGGTAAAACTTCTTTCCTTTTCTTGTTTTTAGCACCTATTTTGAAGTTTTTTGTCTTCCCCTTTTAAAATGTCTGATATAATGAATACTAAATTCATCTTAATCATGCAGTTAGGGTAGCCAATGTATTTAACATCTGATCAAGAAGACATTCTTTAACAAATAGAAAAGTATATCTATATGGATCTATTTGGGTCAGCACATATGCCTTTTCAGATACTACTGTTCACTAAATAAACAATAAGTGCCTTGCAGTAAACCTAATGCTTTTGCCTTTCTTTTATTATCTCCATTTTCTCAAGCTACAGTATATCCAAAAAGGAAAAGGATTCTGGAAAATAGTTGTCCATTCATTCCACAGGAACAGGAACAATTTCACTCTGAACTTTATATTCATCTTAAAAATCAAATCCCATAAACTCCCCATTAGCTGCATAGAATTGCAAACATGTTCAGTTTGTTTGTTTTATTTTTTATTGATTTTTTTTAAGCAGGGTCTTTGAAGGGGTAGAGGTATGTGGGCTGTTTTGCACTCTTCCCCTTCAGTATAAAATAAATAAAACTTTAAGATTATTTATTGGGCATCTTGGTGGTTCAGGTGGTTATGCGTCTACCTTTGGCTCAGGTCATGATCTTGGGATAGAGTTCCATATTGGCTCCCTATTCAGTGGGGAGTCTGTTTTCTCTCTACCTCTGCCCTTTCCCCCACTCATGATAAATCTCTCTCTCTCTCTTAAATAAATAGACCTTTAAAAATAATTATCATAGACATTTCATTAACTATAGTAGATTGCCTATCAGACACCACCCTGAGCAATTTTCCATGAGGAGCTATTAAGAGTTCTAACTTTTATTTCTTATACCCTTGGAGAAATATACTTAATATGTTGTACAATCAAACTAATTTTCATCCAAAACATTAATTTCAAAAAGTAAAAGGTATGTAATACATATTAAAGAAATTAACACATGCTTATCTATGCAGCATTTTTGAAAATGATGAAATATTAGACCTTAGGTGTTTTGTTTGTTGACTCAGAAAAATATGTAGTAATTGGATTTCTAAAAGGACAATCAAGGAAGTGAGGGAAAAACATCACAAAGTTCAGATTTTAGTATAAGTATAATTTAATCTTCATTATGATCAGTGCTTTGTAATTTTAATGTGTAATTTTTTTTAATGTAACACTAAGCAGGAGAAAGATTAAAATAGTGACTTTTGGTTTATAATGGTTTACCACTTTTAAAAAATTACAATTAAAAACTTTGCTTAATTTGCCACAATAACTAAATGAGATCTTCCTAATTGTACATGCAAACTAAAGAAAGGATTTGCCAATGATATATAGCTAGGAGTGACAAGGCTTCAATTCAAAGGGAATGAAGAAAGGGAAAGGTTAAATCACACTTTTTTTTTTTTAAGATTTATTTATGTATGTATTTGACAGAGAGAGAGACACAGTGAGAGAGGAAACACAAGCAGGGTGAGTGGGAGAGAGAGAAGCAGGCTTCCTGTCGAGTGAGGGACTCAATCCCAGGACCCTGGGATAATGTCCAAGCTGAAGGCAGACACTTAATGTCTGAGCTACCCAGATTCCCCAGGTTAATCACACTTTTTTTTTTTTTCATTTCAGCGTAACAGTATTCATTGTTTTTGCACCACACCCAGTGCTCCATGCAACCCGTGCCCTCTCTAATACCCACTACCTGGTACCCCGACCTCCCACCCCCTGCTCCTTCAAAACCCTCAGATTGTTTTTCAGAGTCCATAGTCTCTCATGGTTCACCTCCCCTTCCAATTTCCCTCAACTCCCTGTATTACTCTAACAACAGTTCTAAGCACAATATATATGTAATCTAACCTAATTCTCACTATATATGTGTACTTTAAAATTTCACTTTTTATAAAAATTTTTTGGAAGATTTTATTTATTTATTTGAGAGAGTCAGAGAGAGAGCATGAGCAGATTTGGGGAGAAGTAGAAAGGGAGGGAAAAGCAGGCTTCCGGCTGAGCAGGAAGCTGGATGTGGGACTCTATTCCTGAATCCTGGAATCATGACCTGAGCCGAAGGCAGACATTTAACCACCTGTGCTACACAGGTGCCCTAAATTTTTACTCTGAGAATATTAAAGTCTATAAAGTCAATTGATGTTACTATGTGGTTAAGCTAGGATTAGGTTCAGGTTTATTTTAAATCCATCTTGTTTTTGCCATTTTACACTAATTCTAAATGTCATGAAAATATATGTGTATACATAACTTCTCAATCCCCATGTAAAAACACTACTTCAAAAAGTAATTGCTAGGAAACAAGATTGGGAGATTAAAAAAAAAAACACACATATTTTGGACCAAATATATTATCTCTCTGTTTCAATTCCATTATCATGGGGCTTAACAATAAGTATAAAGATTAAAAATTATCCAAGATAGCAACTGTTAATTTGGGGTCACTGCCACCTCCAGCAACTAGGAAATAATTAGATTGGAAGTGGGTCCAGATTGTATTAAAATAAAAATCTCTATGCACATCAAATGAATAGTGTTAATTGAAAAATACTGGTGTAATTTATCCTACATACTTATCTTTCTATTTTGCCTAATAGTAATTGAATAAATTTATTATTAATCAGTAGATCTATAATGAGCCCGCAAGAGTACTAAATGCTTTCATCTGCATGACTTTTTAAATTCTCATACAAATCTGGTGAGGTTGGTACCATAATTATTTCCATTTTATCAAGGAGTTTATGTAATTTCCCCAAGATCACAAAGATCATAGGAACCCATGCTGTGTTCTTAAATATCAGAAGGCAAAGTGTAGATATAAAAAATAAAAAATAAATCATATTATGAGTTCAGCATTTTTAAGGAATCATCTTTGGCTTTGTATTGGCAAAGAACCCTCCTGATTACTTCAGAGACCTACTGAATTAAGTAGAATGCAATATCAATCTAAAATTAAATTTTTTAATATTTCTAGTTGTTAAATATTTCCAATTAATTTTATTATCTAGAATGAATAAAAAATGTATGAGAATTAATGTTTGAGAATTGATTAAATACCTAAAGTGTTTTATTTTTATTTCTTGGAAAGATTTTGTAGTTTTGTGTTTTGTTTTTCTTCTTAGATTGTCTTTTCTTTTTTTTGATTTTTAACTTTTTATTTAAAATCCAGTTAGTTAACATAGAGTGTAATATTATTTTCAAGTGTACAATATAGTGATTCAACATTTACATACATTACCTGGTGCTCATCACAAGTGCACCCATTAAGGACATCTTGGTGGCTCAGTTGGTTAAGCATCTGCCTTTGGCTCAGGTCATGAAACTAGAGTCCTGGGATTGAACACTGCTTTGGGCTCCTTGCTTGGTGGGGAGACTCCTTCTCCCTCTGCTTGCCATTCCCCTGCTTATGCACTTATGCACGCTCTCTCTCTCTCTCTGACAAATAAATAAATAAAATCTTTAACAAGTGCACCCCAAATACCCATCACCTATTTAACTCATCCACCACCCACCCTCCCTCTGGCAACCATTGGTTTATTCTCTACACTTAAGAGTATGTTTTGGTTTGCCTCTCTCTCTCTCTCTTTTCTGTTTGCTCATTTGTTTTGGTTCTTAAATTCCACATATGAGTGAAATCAAGTGGTATGGTCCTTCTCTGTCCAGTCTTCCTTAACATAATACACTCTAGCTCCAACCATGTTGTTGCAAATGGCAAGATTTCATGCTTTTTCATGGTTGAGTAATATTCCATTCAATTTTATCTTCTTTATCCATTCGTTAGTCCAGCAATTGCTGGATCTCAGGATGGTTCTATCTTTAATTTTTTGAAGAACCTTTATACTATTTTCCAGAGTAGCTGCAACCATTAAAGGGGGTTCCCTTTTCTCTGAATTCTCATCAAAACTTGTTTCCTGTGTTGTTGGCTTTAGCCATCTGACAGGTATGAGGTGATATATCATTGTAGTTTTGATGATTAGTGATGATGAGCATCTTTTCCTGTACGTGTTGGCCATCTGTATGTTTTCTTTGGAAAATGTCTATTCATATCTTCCTCCTATTTTTTACTAGATTATTTGGTTTTGGAGCATGGAGTTGGATAAATTCTTTACATATTTTGAATGCTAACCCTTTATCAGATATATCATTCACAAATATCTTCTCCCATTCTATAGGTGGCCTTTTAGTTTTGTTGATTATTTTCTTTGCTGTGCAGAAGCTTTTTACTTTGAAGTCCCTATAGTTCATTTTTGCTTTTGTTTCCCTTGCCTCAGAAGTTATATTTATAAAGAAGTTCTTACAGCCAATGTCAAAAAGGTTACTTACTGTGGTCTCCTCTAGGATATTTATGCTTTCTGGTCTCACATTTATGTCTTTAATCCATCTTGAATTTATTTTTGTGTTTAGTGTAAAAATGTGGTCTTGTTTCACTCTTTTGTTGCATGTGGCTGTCCAGTTTTCCCAACACTATTTCCTGAAGACCGTCTTTTCCCCCTTGGTTATTCTTTCCTGCTTTGTCAAAGCTTAACTGACCATATAGTTGTGGGTTCATTTCTGGGTGTTCTATTATGCTCTGTTGATTTATGGATCTATTTCTGACCTAGTACCAACTCTACAGAAATACAATTGTAAGAAAATATTATGAAAACTATATGCCAACAAGTTGGACAACCAGAATGAAATAGATAAATTCCTAGAAACATATAAACTACAAAACTGAAACAGGAAGAAATAGAAAACTTGAAAAGATGATAACCAGCAAAGAAATTGAATCAGTAATCAAAAAGCTATCAAAAAAAAAAAAAAAAACAAAAACAAACAAACAAAAGCCCAGGGCCAGATGGCCTCACACAAACATTTAAATAAGAGTTAACATCTATTCTTCTCAAACTATTCTAAAAAATAGAAAAGCATGAAAAATTTCCAAATTCATTCTAGGAGGCTAGCATAGCAAACCCTGATAAAGACTCCACTAAAAAAATCAATAAGCCAATATCCCTGATGAACACAGATGCAAACATTCTCAATAAAATACTAGTAAACCAAATCCAACAGTACATTGAGAGAATCATTCAACACGATCAAGCGGGATTTCTTCCTGTGCAGCAATGGTGGTTCAATATTCACAGATCAATCAATGTGATACACCACATTGATAAAAGAAAAAGGATAAGAACCTTATGGTCTCTTCCATAGATTCAGAAAAGGCATTTGACAAAGTATTGCATCCATTCACGATAAAACCCCTCAACAATGTAGGGTTAGAGGGAATATACCTCATCTTTATAAAGAGCATATATGAAAAACCCATGGCTAATATCATCCTCAATGGGAAAAAAAACAGAGCTTTCCTTCTATGGTCAGGAACAAGACAGGGGTGTCCACTTTCATCACTGGTATTTAACATAGTACTGAAAGTTCTAGCCCCAGCTATCAGACAACAAAAAGGAAAAAAAAAAAAAGAAAGAAAGACTTTTCTAAATTGGAAAGAAGTCATTTTCACTACTCACAAATGACATGATATTCTATATAGAAAACATGAAAGACTCCACCAAGATACTTCTAGAAGTGGTATATAAATTCAGAAAAGATATAAGATACAAAATCAACATACAGAAATCTGTTGCACGTCTATACACCAATAAATAAGCAACAGAGAGAGAAATTAAAGAATCAATCCCGAGGGCACCTTGGTGGCTCAGTTGGTGAAGTGACCAGCTCTTGAGTTCAGCTCAGGTCATGATCTCAGGGATCTGGGATCAAGCACCACATCAGGCTCCTCGTTCATCATGGAATATGCTTGGGATTTTCTCTCTCGCCCTTTGCCCATCCCCCATGCTCATAAGCACACACATTCTGTCTAAAATAAATAAATCTTAAAAAAAATCAATACCATTTACAATTGCTCCAAAAATAATAAGATACCTAGGAGTAAACCTAACCAAAGAATAAAAGAACTGAACTCTGAAAACTATAAAACACTGATTAAAGAAACTGAAGATGACACAAAAAAATGGAAAAAGATTCCATCCTCATGGGTTGGAAGAATAAATATTGTTAAAATGTCTAACCAAAACAATCTACACATTTTTTATTAACATATAATGTATTGTTTGTTTCAGGGGTACAAGTCTGTGATTCATCATCTTACACAATTCACAGCGTTCACTGCAGAACCTACCCTCCCCAATGACCATTACCAGCCACCCCATCTCTCCCACCCCTCTCCCCTCCAACAACCCTCAGTTTGTTTACTGAGATTAAGAGTCTCTTATGGTTTGTCTCTCTCTCTGGTTTCATATTGTTTCATTTTTTCCTCTTTCCCCTATGATCTCCTCCTTGTTTCTCAAATTTCACATATCAGTGAAATCATATAATAATTGCCTTTCTCTGATTGACTTATTTCATTTAACATAATACCCTCTAGTTCCATCCATGTCATTGAAAATGGCACAATTTCATTTTTTAATTACTGCATAATATATAAAACATCTTTATCCATTCATCTGTCAATGGACATGTGTGTTTTTTCCATAGTTCGGCTATTGTGGACATTACTGCTATAAACATTGGGTTGCACATGCCCCTTCAGATCACTACATTTGTATCTTTGGGGTTAATGCCTAGTAATGCAATTTCTGGGTCATAGGGTAGCTCTATTTTCAACTTTTTGAGGAACCTCCATACTGTTTTCCAGAGTGGCTGCACCAGCTTGCATTCCCACCAGCAGTGTAGGAGGGGTCCCCTTTCTCCACATCCTCACCATTGAATGCAATCCTTTTCAAAATACCACCAGCATTTTTCACAGAGGTAAATTGTTTTAATATGGCAAAGTCTTCCCAATTAATTTTGTACTAAGCTCTGTGGAACACCTCTGTATTCTCTAGGAAGCTATTCTTGTGATGGTTCCAGCAATCCAACAAAACAATGAGGATTCTGAAAATTCATCAATGTTTCCCAATTTATCCCTTATATTGCATTTTCTTTAAAAGTCTGCATTTTATTTACTTAAAAAAATCTATCATACAACTTTGAAAATTCTTTTAATTATCTAACCTGATTCTCTTTGATCAGAAAGAACACCCAAATAACCATCTTTCTTGTATAAAAGGGAAAATCTACAGTTCATTCTCTTGTTAAATATTCTTCTCATCAGGGCTTGTATGGAGCTGGGGCAAAAGTTGCTGTCTTTAACTGCCAATATCCATTATCCAAGATACAGTGAGAGATGTGCCAGAAGAAATTTGATAAGGTTCTTCTCAGAGAAGAAAAAAAAAAAAAAACATTGTATTATGCCCAGGAATATGAACTACCTAGAAAATCAAGTGCATCAACTCATCATATAATATAAATCAAACACTTTGCCAGCCACCGCTGTGTGACTATAAATAGTAAGAAATTTGTCCTTTCCTGAAATAATTTAAAAATACTAATTTAAATTTCATGATAATGTTTAAATTCTAAACATTATTCAGTCAAATTTTAATTATTCATTTTAAAGATGGATAATTATAGTGCAGTCTGTCCTCATGTGTAATTCTATGTATAAATATCTCTGGGAAATCTTGGATCTTCCCAGGCTATGTTGGCACCCTCCTGTATTTTTTTTTTTCCTGCACTTCATTCCAGCTGCTAACATATTATTTACAGCTTGGTTTTGTTTTACCTAGTAACTTTTTGCCAGGTATGCTGCACATACCTTAAGAACAAGAATTCTATCCTTTCTTTCTTCTTAGACTCATGTATAGTACCTGGCACATATAGATTCTACATATTGCTTCTTTTCAGTATAAATGCATTAATATATCCTTATATAGAGAGAAGTGCCTGGCACATAGCAGTAATTTAATTAAATATTACTGACTGATAAAGACTCGAAGGCATGTGCAAGAACGTGCAGTAGTATTAGTCACTGCACTGTATTAATCACTACATCATCTATACTCCTCCCTCCTGATCTAATTAAGCATTACCATCTCTCACCTGTATTTTTACAAAGACCTCATAACTGACTTTCTGCTCTCAATAGTACTTGCAAAGTATCTACTCTTCACTCAAAAGTCATATTGATAATTTTTAGCTATAAATTCCCATATTCAAAATTTCCCACTATCTTCGAATTACTACTCTGTAGTAATTAAGACTCTGCTAGACCTGGCCTCAACCTTAATCATTGAACTCATCTTAAATCACTGAATCACTGAATTTGTCTCCTATCACTACCTTTACTCCCATTGCACTCTTCCTTCCACCTCAAGCTTCTCAGAGCCTTGACTCTTTGTGTACTCTCATCCAGGAACTCTCTTTTCCAAGATAGCAGTAAAAATGATCAAACTCACTGAACAATTAAGAAGGACCAGCCACTATTCCAAATGTTGTGCAGGCACTGTCTCATTTAATCTTCAGAACAAAACCCATGAGAGTATACTTTTCTTAAAAAATTATTTATTTTTAAAATTTTATTTATTTATTTGATGGAGAGACAGTGAACAAGCATGAGCAAGAGGGAAGGAGCAGAGGGAGAGGAAGAAGCAGACTGCCTGCTGAGCAGGGAGCCAGATGCTGGGCTCAACTTCAGGATCCCTGGATCATGACCTAAGCCAAAGGCAATGGAGCCTTAACCAATGGAGCCATCCAGGCTCTCTGGGAATAAGTTATTATAAACCCACTTTTCAAATTGGGAAACTGAAATATAGAACAGTTAAGTAATTTGTACAGGTTCACATACTAATATCTGCATTTATATAAGTAGGCAAATAGTGTATCAAAATGTCAGTGGCTAAAAGTAAAAAAAAAAGTTTATTTCTTGTTTAATTGTGGTTCTACTCCAGTAGATGAAAGATTTCTATACATTCAGAAACAATGTAATTCTTCCATCTTATGATTTTAGGTGCTTATAAGTAAATAGAATTTCTTGGTTCTGATAGAAGATGGAGAAAGGGCATACAAATAATAGATTTTTCCAGAAATTTTCAAGAACTAACCCTGGAGATGATGTACATCACTACTGCTTACATCCCATTGGCCAAAATTTAGTCATTTAATGTCTTTACCTTCAAGGGATGCTGGGAAATAAAATCTAGCTACAGGTCACATCATGAACCACTCTCTTTACTTTCTTTTTTCAGTTATTACCTCTTCAGAAATGACCATTAGTAACATTGCACTTAATGTAACAACAAGCTACCCACCACTTACTCTCTTCCTTGTTTTATTTTATTCATAGCACTTAGCACTAAACAAAATTAATTTCATGTTTATTTTTTTTTCTCTTGCTATATATATGTGAATGCACACACACATACGTGTTTGTGTGTGTATAAGAACTGGCACAAGGCAGTGCCATGTTGAATTCATGAGTAAATAAAGTCAAGGGTCATAAAACGACCCAGCCATCCATATCTTCTGAGCCAACACCAAAACCATTTTCCCCAAAAATATTTTCTTCTAGTTCTATAACCTTTACTCCTCTGATGTCTCACTGAAACTGACTGAAACTATTATATAGACCACACCTATAAAGTGAACATGCAGCCCCAAAAAGAGGAGTGGATAGTACTAAAAGTAACACTGCAAGAAAAATTTTTTTTAAATATTTATATTTTTACTTCTTTACCTCTGTGTTTCATGGATTCCGTTAAAATGAAATACATTGAATATAAATACAATCTGATTTAGTGGAACTAAAAAATCTGGGTATCCTAATACTAGAATTTAGGCAAAGGTAACCTCTGTGTTTTGTAACTTCTTTATTTCACAGTTAATTTGTGGTGAGTTATCTGATCTCTAAGGCTATATCCTACTCTGCAAAATACAGCGGGTTTATAAAAGAGAATAAATTCTTCCTATAGAACTGGCTGAAACTATGGCACGTGTAGGACATCCTGTTTTGATGCTCTGTTAGAGTGCTAGGCATGAAGGATGACATGTAAAAAATAAATATTTGGGGAAAATGAAGAACTACACAGAATATTTAAAGGTGCGATTTTCATTAACAATACATAGTCTTTCGCACTCTATTCATGTTGAAGACTTCCTAAATCTAGGTAATTCTATATCCTATTGCATTGGCAATTAGTTAGATAAAAAATACAATACTGGAGCTTTAGAGGGAGGAGTCAATATGGTGGAGAAGTAGCAGGCTGAGATGACATCAGGTAGCAGGAGATCAGCTAGATAGTTTATTTAACCATTGGGAACACCTACAAATCCAACGGGAAATTGAAGAGAAGAGCAACAATTCTAGAAACAGAAAATTGATCACTTTCTGAAAGGTAGGACCTGCGGAGAAGTGAATCGAAAGTGACAGGAAGATAGACTGTGAGGGGATGGGCCAGCTCCCAGCAAGCAGCGGAGCAAGGGAGCACAAAATCAGGACTTTTAAAAGTCTGCTCCATGGAGGGACATTGCTCCAGAGGCTAAACCAGGGGTCAGCATAACCCCACGTCCTGCAGGGTCACAGAAGGACTGGGGGTGTCTGAGTGTCGCAGAGCTTGCAGGTATTAGAGTGGGGAAGCTGGCTACAGTGACAAAGCCGAGAAGTGAACTCTCAGCTCCGTGATACCTTGAACGGGTCATAGGCTGGGCGAGCTCAGAGCGTGGCCAGAGGCAACGGAGACGGAAGCGACCGGGCGCTTTTCTCCAAGTGCCACCCATTGAGCACTTTCCTACAAGCACAACCAGAGGCCAGGGAGATGGGGGGCGGGAGGCTGGGCGCTTATCTCTGAGGGCGCACTGAGGAGAGGGACCCCGAGCTCTCAGCTCCTCCAGGCCAAAGATTGGGAGGCTGCCATCTTCATTTCCATCATCCGAAACTCTACGGAAAGTGCTCAAGGAACAAAAGCTCCCAAAAGCAAATCCGAGCAGATTACTTAGCCCAGACCCTGGTAAGGGTGGTGCAATACCTCCTAGGGCAAAGACACTTGAGAATCACTACAACAGACCCCACCCCCAGAAGATCAACAAGAAACCCAGCCAAGACCAACTTCACTCACCAAGGAGAACAGCGGAATTCCAGAGGAGGAGAAAGCCAAACTTATCTGGACAAAATGACAAGGCAGAAAAACTCACCACAAAAAAATAACAAGAGCCAGTACCGAAGGCTGGGGACCTAATCAATACAGACATTGCTAATATGACAGATCTAGAATTCAGAATGACAATTCTCAAGGTTCTAGCCAGGCTCAAAAAAGGCATATTAGAGAAACCCTCTCCAGATAGATAAAAGCCCTTTATGGAGAAATAAAAGAGCTAAAATCTAACCAAGTTGAAATAAAAAAAGCTATTAATGAGGTGCAATAAAAAATGGAGGCTCTTACTGCTAGGATAAATGTGGCAGAAGAGAGAATTAGTGATATAGAAGACCAAATGACAGAGAATAAAGAGCAAAAGAGGGACAAACAACTATTAGATCAGGAGGGGAGAATTTGAGAGATAAGTGACACCATAAGATGAAACAACATTAGAATAATTGGGATTCCAGAAGAAGAAGAAAGAGAGAGGGGAGCAGAAGGTATATTGGAGAGAATTATTATAGAGTATTTCCCAAATATGGCAAAGAGAACAAGCATCAAAACCCAGGAGATGCAGAGGACCACCCTCAAAATCAATAAAATTAGGCCCACAACCCATCAACTAATAGTAAAATTTACAAGTCTTAGTGACAAAGAGAAAATCCTGAAAGCAGCCTGGGAAAAGGAGTCTGTAACATACAATGGTAAAAATATTAGATTGGCAGTGGACTTATCCACAGAGACCTGGCAGGCCAGAAAGAATTGGCATGATACATTCAGAACACTAAATGAAAAAAAAATGCAGCCAAGAATACTATATCCAGCTAAGCTATCATTGAAAATAGAAGGAGAGATAAAAAGCTTCCAGGACAAACAAAAACTGAAAGAATTTGCAAACACCAAACCAGCTCTACAGGACATGTTGAAAGGGGTCCTATGCACAAAGAGAGAGCCTGAAAGTAGTAGATTAGAAAGGAACAGAGACAATATACAGCTAACAGTCACCTTACAGGCAATACAATGGCACTAAATTCATATCTCTCAATAGTTACCCTGAAGTAAATGCACTAAATGCCCCAATCAAAAGACACAGGGTATCAGAATGGATAAAAACAAACAAACAAACAAAACCATCAATATGCTGCCTACAAGAAACTCATTTTAAACCCAGAGACACCTCCATATTTAAAGTGACAGGATGGAAAACAATTTACCATGCTAATGGACATCAGAAGAAAGCTGGGCTGGCAATCCTTATATCAGATAAATTAGATTTTAAGGCAAAGACTATACTAAGAGAGGAGGAAGGACACCATGACATACTCAAAGTGTCTGTCCAACAAGAAGACCTAACAATTTTAAATATCTATGTTCCTAACATGGGAGCAGCCAACTATATAAACCAATTAATAACAAAATCAAAGAAACACATCAACAATAATACAATAATAGTAGGGGCCTTTAACACTCCCCTCACTGAAATGGACATCCAAGCAAAAGGTCAAAAAGGAAATAAAGGCCTTAAATAACATGTTGGACCAGATGGACATCATGCATATATTCAGAACATTCCATTCCAAAGCAACAAAATACACATTCTTCTCTAGAGCACAAGGAACATTCTCCAGAATAGATCTCATCCTGGGTCCTAAATCAGGTCTCAACCAGTATCAAAAGATTGGGATCATTCCCTTCACATTTTCAGACCAATGCTCTGAAGCTAGAACTAAATCACAAGAGGAAATTTGGAAAGGACCCAAATATATGAAGACTAAAGAGCATCCTTCTAAAAAATGAATGGGTCAACCAGGAAATTAAAGAAGAATTGAAAAAATTTATGGAAACAAACGATAATGAAAACACAACGGTTCAAAATCTGTGGGACACAACAAAGGCAGTCGTGAGAGGAAAATATAGAGAAGTACAAGCCTTTCTCAAAAAACAAGAAAGGTCTCAAATACACAAGCTAACCCTACACTTAAAGAAGCTGGAGAAAGAACAACAACGAAAGCCTAAACCCAGCAGAAGAGAAATCATAAAGATCAGAGCAGAAATCAATGAAATAGAAACTAATAAATAAAGAAAGAAATAAAGAAATAAAATAGAACAAATCAATGAAACTAGGAGCTGCTTCTTTGAAAGAATTAATAAGATTGACAAACCCCTGGGCAGACTTATCAAAAAGAAAAGAGAAAGGACCCAAAAAAATAAAATCATGAATGAAAGAGGAGAGATCACCACAAACACCAAAGAAATACAAACAATTATAAGAATATACTATGAGCAACTCTACGCCAACAAATTTGACCATGTGGAAGAAATGGATACATTTCTATAGACATATAAACTACCACAACTGAACCAGGAAGAAACAGAAAACCTGAACATGCCCATAACCAATAAGGAGATTGAAACAGTCATCAAAATTCTCCAAACAAACAAGAACCCAGGGCCAGATGGCTTCCCAGGGGAATTCTGCCAAACAATTAAAGAAGAATTAATTCCTATTCTTCTGAAACTGTTCCAAAAAATAGAAATGGAAGGAATACTTCCAAACTCATTTTATGAGGCCAGCATCACCTTGATCCCCAAACCAGACAAGGATCCCATCAAAAAAGAGAACTATATACCAATATCCTTGATGAACACAGATGCGAAAATTCTCACCAAAATACTAGCCAATAGGATCCAACAGTACATTAAGAGGATTATTTACCATGAGCAAGTGGGCTTTATTCCAGGGCTGTAAGGTTGGTTCAACATCCACAAATCAATCAATGTGATACAATATTTTAATAAAAGAAAAGAAAAGAACTGTATGATACTCTCAATGGATGCTGAAAATGCATTTGGCAAAGTACAGCATCCCTTCCTGATTAAAACTCTTCAAAGTGTAGGTATAGAGAGTACATACCTCAATATTATCAAAGCAATCTATTAAAAACCCACTGCAAATATCATCTCAGTGGAGACAAACTGAAAGCTTTCCCCTAAGGTCAGGAACACAGCAAGAAGGATCTCCATTATCACCACTGCTGTTCAACATAGTACTAGAAGTCCTAGCCTCAGCAATCAGACAACAAAAAGAAATTAATGCCATCCAAATTGGCAGAAAGAATTCAAACTATCACTCTTTGCCAATGATATAATACTTTATGTGGAAAACCCAAAAGACTCCATTCCAAAACTGCTAGAACTTGTACAGGAATTCAGTAAAGTGTCAGGATATAAAGTCAATACACAGAAATCAGTTGCATTTCTTTACACTAACAACAAGACAGAAGAAAGAGAGATTAAGGAGTCAGTCCCATTTACAATCGCACCCCAAACCCTAAGATACCTAGGAATAAACCTAACCAAAGAGATAAAGAATCTATACTCAGAAAACTATAAAGTACTCATGAAAGAAATTGAGGAAGACACAAAGAAATGGAAAAATATTCCATGCTCATGGATTGGAAGAACAAATATTGTGAAAATGTCTATGCTACCTAAAGCAATCTACACATTTAATGCAATCCCTATCAAAATCCCATCCATTTTTCCCAAAGAAATAGAACAAACAATACTAAAATTTATATGGAACCAGAAAAGACCTCAAATAGCCAAAGGAATATTGAAAAGGAATGCCAAAGTTGGTGGCATCACAATTCCAGACTTCAAGCTCTATTACAAAGCTGTCATCATCAAAACAGTATGGTACTGGCACAAAAACA
Organism: Mustela lutreola; assembly: GCF_030435805.1. Taxonomy (NCBI): domain Eukaryota; kingdom Metazoa; phylum Chordata; class Mammalia; order Carnivora; family Mustelidae; genus Mustela; species Mustela lutreola. Next base: position 136,656,394 of record NC_081291.1, read on the forward strand.
GACAGATAGATCAATGGAACAGAATAGAGAGCCCAGAAATAGACCCTCAACTCTATGGTCACCTAATCTTCGACAAAGCAGAGGAATGTCCAATGGAAAAAAGACAGCCTCTTCAACAAATGGTGCTGGGAAAATTGGACAGCGACATGCAGAAAAATGAAATTGGACCATTTCCTTACACCACACATGAAAATAGACTTAAAATGGATGAAGGACCTCGATGTGAGAAAGGAATCCATCAAAATCCTTGAGGAGAACAGGCAGCAACCTCTTCGGCCTCAGCTGTAGGAACTTCTTCCTAGGAACATTGCCAAAGACAACAGAAGCAAGGGCAAAAACGAACTATTGGGACTCCATCAAGATCAAAAGCTTTTGCACAGCAAAGGAAATAGTTAACAAAACCATAAGACAACTGACAGAATGAGACAAGATATTTGCAAACGGCATATCAGATAAAGGGCTAGTATCCAAAATCTATAAAGAGCTTATCAAACTCAACACCCAAAGAACAAATAATCCAATCTAGAAATGGGCAGAGGACATGAACAGACATTTCTGCAAAGAAGACATCCAGATGGCTAACAGAAACATGAAAAAATGCTCCATATCACTTGGCATCAGGGAAATGCAAATCAAAACCACAATGAGATACCACCTCACATCAGTCTGAATGGCTAAAATTAACAAGTCCAGAAATGACAGATGCTGGCGAGGATGCGGAGAGAGGGGCACCCTCCTACACTGTTGGTGGGAATGTAAGCTGGTGCAACCACTCTGGAAAACCATGTGGAGGTTCCTGAAAAAACTTAAAATAGAGCTACTCAATGACCCAGTGATTGCACTACTGGGTATATATCCTAAAGATACAAACATGGTGCTCTGAAGGGACACGTGCACCCGAATGTTTATAACAGCAATGTCCACAATAGCCAAACTGTGGAAAGAACCTAGATGTCCATGAACAGATGAATGGATCAAGAAGATGTGGTATATATACACAATGGAATACTATGCAGCCATCAAAATAAATGAAATCTTGCCATTTGTGACGACGTGGATGGAACTAGAGGGTATTATGCTTAGCAAAATAAGTCAATCGGAGAAAGACAGCTATCACATAATCTCCCTGATATGAGCAAGTGGAGATGCAATGTGAGGGGTTTGGGGGGTAGGAAAAGAAAAAATGAAAGAAGGTGGGATTGGGAGTGAGACAAACCATAAAAGACTCAATCTCAAAAAACAGACTGAGGGTTGCTGGGGGGAGGGGGATGGACGAGGATGGTGGGGTTATGGACATATGGGTGGGTATGTGCTATGATGAGTGCTGTGAAATGTGTAAACCTGCCGATTCACAGAGCTGCACCCCTGGGGATAAAAATACATTATATGTTTATTTAAAAAAATAAATTTAATTTAAAAAATATAATACTGGAGAAACTCATTAAATGTTAGATCATTCTCTCTCTCCAGAGTATGTGGTACAAGCACTGCTCATCTGAATTACAAAGAATTTGGGAGGATTTCTTATCTCCCAGCTTCCTTGATTATTGTCTCTTCTGTTTGCTTTTCCACTATTCCTTCTTCAGGAACACCTACTGGATCTTACTGAGGTTCTCCACTCTATGTTCCATCTTTTAACTTCTCTTTCTTGTTTTCTGTATCTTTATTTTATGTGCTGTATTCTAGATAATCTGCAATAACCTTTTAATATATCAATTTTGTTTTGAGTTGCTCCTACTCTAATTAATGAAGTCAGTAAAAATCATACCTACTATTTTATTTCCAGATTTCCTATTTGTTTGTTTAGAACATGTTTAGTAATCCTTTATTGCACAATGGATCATACCCCATGCCTACTGAATGTTGTACGTATGCTCATATGGAAATCAATTTCTGGTTGTGTTATTTTTAAAGCATAATCTGATGATGTTTGCTGATTCTCTTTCATGGCTGTTCATCCTCAAAGAATATGTCTGTGCGTGTTGGGGGTAATTTTTGCATTTCTCTTTGCTGAATTTAGTTACTATTAATGATTTATTTAATTTTTCAGTTTTGGGTTGCTGGAAAATATGGGTAGTGAAAATCAAGAGTGTGAGTCAATATCTGTCTCATACTTTAGATTTAATAAGAATCCTTTCCCCTTTTCCTTTAGCCATTTTCTTTACTCCATCCCAGATTGATGACTGATCTACTGTTCATTTTACAGAAACGACTGTGCCCCCTAAATTTATGCAGGGCTTCTTTTCTGAGTCATCTTCATGAACAGGTCTCAGGTTCTGTCATCAGAGAGGTCTGGTCCCTTATTAAGAGTTCCTTCTTTCAAGCCTTCCCCCCATTTCTGAGTTCAATTTATGCTTACCTCAGAGTTTTGTGTTTTCTCATTGTACTTGGCATCTAGTGACTTTTTTTTTCCTACCTTCAAATCACGTTATGTATTCAAACGTTAATTTCATTTAGTTGCACACTATCTTATGTATTTTATGGGAGAGAGAATTTTCTCTATCACTTCAGCCTCCGCCCAAGAGTTTTAAAGAATAAATCCATTTCCTTTAGGTTGCACTTGTAGTCTCTACAACTGACCCTTTGCCACTCTATTCTATTCTATCACACTGTACTCACCAGAATGAATTCTGCTCCAAATAGATGAGTATCCTCAATATATCTTTGCTTGTGATATCTTCTAAAAGAGGAATTTTATTCCCCAGTAATATTTATTTTGGCTTCATTTTCTTTGCAGCCTCTTTCTGAATATTTCAGTTCACTATCTATAATTTTAAATTTTGTATTACTTATACTTCATATAAAAAAGAATCATATCATATACTACATTAAAATTATTGTGAGCATATAGTAAATATGGTGGTACCAATACCAGGGAAAGATGCAGTGATGGAACATTATTTCTAGGTTTGTTATTATTACATAAGGAAATCCTTGACAAAACCCTTTACCATGTTTCCTTATGTTTACAAATTCTCTTAAGGTGCCTCCAATTAAGAGACCCAGAAAGAGATGAGGGAAAAATCTTATAATTCTAATTTTTCAAAATAAATATTAAAGAATAGTTTAAGGCTGTGAACACCCTCATTGGTTTCTATGGAGAAAATGATTTACAGAGTCAGTAAACAAGTAATTATAAACCCTTGTATAGTTCCCATGATCCTCCTTGCAGGAAGTTTCAACAACTTTTAACTTTCCTTCAAGATAATATATTTTTTAAAAAATCACTATGTACATGTATTTCTGTTTTCCTCCCTTTTTATCAACACTTGAAAGAAAGTGTATACCATTAAGATTGTTTCCCAAAGTAATTTCAAGACTGTATTGCCCACACAACCTTTATTTATATCATGAGTTGTTAAAAAGCGGTGATGCCACAAACAAAAGACAGGATTTGATTATGTAAGCCAGCATTGAATACAAGGACTTAGTAATATTCTTCTTTCAAGTAAACATGTTTTTAAAACAAATGTTTCCCCTAATATGAAATCATTTTAAGAGTTTTCTATGAGCATTCATTTTTATGGATCATTTTTCTTCAATTGATAACCATGGGTCATACCCTCTACACTTATGCATTTGTGAGTTGCTATTTTGTGGACATAGATAATTCTAATATTAATGTCTATTCATTTCTTTTAGTGTAAAATGCAGAGTGAACCAAGATGTGTTTTTTCACTTGGCCCTGCACAGAATCACTGAAATATGTATAAAGCTTCCACTCAGGGCTTAGAATAAGAGTTATGATATCCTGTACATCAGCTTTAAGAAGGCTAAAACTCTCGAGTATGAAGCCTAACTGATTTTCTCCAGTACATTAATCAAAGCACCTTTGACGACTAGAATTATGTTGTTATAATGTGAGACACTCAAATCCTTCTTAATTCCCAGGTGGCACTTATTTCACTATTCTGAAGAAGTGACAGATGAAAGAAACCTTAGTTAAAATATCAAAGGGAATAAAAATGGTGAAGTATTTCCTATCAGCTATACATTAAACAACTTGACTTTCAAAACCAAACATTAATGCTGCATTCGTGTCAAAATACTGTGTCAAACATATTGTGTCGATCATCTCTTGCAGAAATAAACAAAAGAATGCTTTAGCTACTGCTTTATTGTAAGTATTAAAATTATGTGTGTATTTTTATAAAGTCAAATTTTAATCACTTTTATAGTATTCATAACCCCTCAATAAATGAATAGTATATACCAAAACATCAGTCAATATCAAATATGGCTGCATTCATTCTCAATGAAAGTAATTAAATTTTGAAAAAAAGTATAGACTCAAATAGACCAAAGAAGCACATAAAAATAAAAGTAAAAAATAAAAAATATAGAAACATTAAAATAAAGGTGTATCAGACTACAGAAAATGTAGAGAACTAAAAAACTGTTGTAATATTGTACTTTAGTATTTTGTGTTTAAGGTGAATAAAAAAGTTTAGATGTATTGAGCTGTGCTTATTGAACCTGACCTATGTTAACTGAGTCCTAACTGAGGTACCATACTGTGATCCCTTGCCTCTAATGCACTAACTCTGGATCAAAATTTACTGAATCCTAAAATCTGGAAATCTGGAGCTCTGCCTGCATTTTTGTTTTATTTATTTTATTGTTACTATAGCAAATCTAAACTTCTGAGATTTCCAGGAAAATAGAAGGCTGGTCAAAGGGCATATAAGTAGTTAAATTCAAGCAACATTATGAGGGAATATGCACAATTTCAAATGCTATTAGACATTTGTCAGGTAATCATTATCATCATCATAATAGTCCTAAACAGCAATGAAAGAAAAATGTTTGCTTCTCTGATTAAAGTCAAATGCTGTATCAAATCTAGAAGTTGAGTTATAATTGCTGGATGTAGACAAGATGTCCATACAACAATCTGTAGGTAGTATAGACATGTTAATGAAAGTTTTAAAGAAATATGATCAGAACTAAACAACAATATCATTTTATTATGCTCATGTTTCTCCTGCTTTGCCCCTTATTTCAAACATCTTAGCAAAATAGTTATGGCAAAGGATAAAATGTCTAAGGTACAGATGTCCTAAATTACAATTCTGAATAAACTAGAAACTAGAGAAGAGAAGAGAAGAGAAGAGAAGACAGCTACCATCACAGTTAATGTTGAAATATTGAACATTAAAAAAAATATATTTTATTTATTTATTTGACAGACAGAGATCACAAGTAGGCAGAGAGATAGGAGGTGGCAGGGGGAGGTGGGAAGCAAGCTCCCTCCTGAGCAGAGAACCTGATTTGGGGCTTAATCTCAGGTCTCTGGGATCATGACAGGAGCCGAAGGCAGGGGCTTTAACCCACTGAGCCACCCAGGCACTCCTGAACTTTTTCTCTATAAAATTTCAAACATGGTGAGTAGCTGCACACACAGCACTGAACTTGAGATACTAGCCACTCCTACAGAGTAAGAAAAAGAATAAGCTCAAAAAGGAAGTATCCTTTGTTATTAATTATTGTATTAAGTCATAAGCAATATACAAGGTAACTAAAAGAATAAGCTGATTTAGCAATGTCACAGAGTACAAGTTTAATATATAAAAGTTGATAATACTTTTAAATTCTAGCAATGAACAATTTTAAATAAATAACATTCAAAATATAAGATATTTATAAATATTCCAAAAACAATATGTTCTTTGTAGAAATAACAGAAATAAATAACTATAAGTAATAAATAAAGCTTCTTTAAACTTATTATGCTCATTAAGATGTAAATATATAGTTTTTCATTTTGTAATTTATGATTTTTTGTGTTCTCTGTAAGAAATCTTTGCATACCATAAAATCATACAGATGCCTGACATCGGGCTGAGAAAATATCTTTAAATTCCTAGTTTGCTGAGAGTTTTACTATAAATTATTAAATATTGTTAAAACCTCTTTCTGTCAGTAGAAAATTTTTGTTGTTGTTAGTATGATGAATTATACTGACTGATTTTTTCCATTGTTAATCAACCTTTCATTCCTCCCATTAATTCTACCTTGGCTTGATGTTTTAGCTTTTAAAAAATGCTGATGGATTTTTTTGGGGGGGCAGTATTTTCATTAATATCATATGCCTTTGTTCCTGATTAATCTTAGCCTATGATTTTACTTCCCTTATGTCTTAGTAAGGTTTCAGTATTAGGATTATGCTGACCTTATATAGTAAGTTGAGAATGCTTCTTCTGTATTTTCTAAAAGCACTTTGGGTGTGAACTAATTTAACTTCCTTTAACTTAAAACTTTCTTTAGAAATAAACTGAGGACTTCATTAAACAGTAGCTAACTTTAATGGTTAGCTATTTCACAGTGAATTCTTCACACTAAATTGTGTTATGAAAACTATTCAAGAAATAAAGAAGATAAAACAAACTAGAAGAAAGCAGTATTTTTTTTTTTTAAAGATTTTAATTATTTATTTGACAGAGAGAGATCGCAAGTAGGCAGAGAGGCAGGCAGAGAGAGAGAGAGAGAGAGAGGAAAGCAGGCTCTCCACTCAGCAGAGAGCCCGATGCAGGACTCAATCCCAGGACCCAGGGGTCATGACCTGAGCCGAAGGCAGCGGCTTAACCCACTGAGCCACCCAGGCGCCCCAGAAGAAAGCAGTATTCATTAAAAAGTCCAAATTTACGTAATCATTTTAGGTGAGTGTAAACCTAAGAACATAGAAAGTGGGTGCTATATATAAGGCTAACAGTTTCTAATCTACCAGAGGTAATGAAAGAAAGATGTGCCCTTGACAGGAGATTGCTAAGCCTCAAATAGGATGGAAAATTCATTCTTCCCTAAGAAACTTCTCTGGTAAGAAGTACTGCCTGTTAAGGTTGGTCTTTTCTTTTTTTTTTTTTTTAAAGATTTTATTTATTTATTTGTCAGAGAGAGAGTGAGCGAGAGCGAGTACAGGCAGACAGAGTGGAAGGCAGAGTCAGAGGGAGAAGCAGGCCCCCTGCGGAGCAAGGAACCCGATGCGGGACTCGATCCCAGGACGAGCCGAAGGCAGCTGCTTAACCAACTGAGCCACCCAGGCGTCCCAAGGTTGGTCTTTTCATCCAGATAAATATACCACAACCCTAGTGGAATTGTTAATCAGAGTTAGATTATGGTACTTTGCTTTCAGTCACAAAAGATAATAATGCTCAAATATGTGTCTGCAAAAGAAATATTATATATACTAGGAATGAGGAATAACACCATAAATAATAAAACATTCATTGGTTCTGATATGGACACACATATACTCATATTTTTATATTTAATACAAGTATTATGATATCTAGTAGTAATATGAAATAAAATGTGAACATCCTCTATTTCCCCTTATATATTACTCTTTTTTAAATGTGCATGGAATTTAAATATCTCGAAAGAAGAGAGATCACAGATTTTAAATTTTGTGTCAAACCACTGGTCATCTATTTTATCCTTCTGAAAGACAAAAATGGCTTGTCCACAGCCATTAATATATAACACAATAAACCACTCATTATCTCAAATGAATCCTGGTTATTTTTCTCTAATTCCAGCATTTTCTACTTATTTTTCATTCCATTAAACATATTTGAAAGTGAGAACAAAATGTAAAAGACAGTTTTGAAGTGACAAAGGCAGTTGTGATTCCTTATACCCAACAAGTATTTGTGCATATGAGCTATGGAGAAGCACGTTGGGGTGGCAACAATTCTTTAAATTTCCCAAACCTGTATAATATTATTGTTAATAATACAGAATATACACAAGGATGATGACAAATGATAAAAGAAACAGAAAACATACTTTAAAATATTCATATTTCTTCTTGATGTGCTGATGTCAAAATGGTAAAACTAGGTGATGAGAAGAGTTTTAATTTTATTCAACACTATAAGATATAAAAAGTCAGGGTAGCTAGATCTCTCCCTCCCTATTATTTTATCAATTTGATTTCCCTTGAGTCAGAGCTGTTTTATGTTTTTCCTGTTCAACATTGGCTCTCAAGGAGCAGTTCTTTCAGTGTTATCTTTCAATTTTATAATAAAAGAGCAGATGTTTTCTAAAAGTGGTATTCGCACGATTGAATTTATTATAATAGTAGAAAAAAGGTGTGGCTACCACCTGAAGCCCTGTTCTTAGAAATGTGCACTCTGACACTGATGCAGTACTTTTAAAGAAAAAAAAAAATAGTAAGTAAAAGATTACCATAGCCCTTACAGGCATCATACAAAAGTTGTACTTCAAAATGTAAACCATGCGGGTGCAACTAGATGCTAATGAGTAGTATCTACAAAGGTTAAATATAAATACATATAATTATAGCTTTTTTGTGACAAGAAATTATTACTTTCTTTCTTACCCCCAAGACATATCTCTAAAATAACAAACTGAAATGAAAGGATATTTATTCCGCAATCATAACAGGACTAGGAAATGTACAATTATGGTTAAATGTTTGGAACATTTTGAATATGCATTGCTACTGCCTGTAGATACGATTGAGTTTTTCAACCAATGAAGTTATGTATAATAGCATATGTGAATTTTAAAGTTTTAAGCTGGTGCTGAAAGAAAATATGTACCTTTGGTTATATGTCAAATTTACAATATGAACAATCAGTGCAAAATCTTAAAATCATCTAGTACTATGGTAAAATCTATAATGAGATATTCTGAAGCAAGACTGCCAGAGTAAAAGCACACTTATTCTATAGGGATACATTGTGAATTAATTCTTTCCTGCATAGTATATATAATGTATAATTTAATATTACATTATGTACATTATGTACCTTGTGTTGACTGTGGAACTCTAAGTTACATTATTGAACTAACAATACACAGGTATTCTTTAATGAGTTATGGATTTTAGGATAGAATGGATGTTATCAGCAATATAATAAAAATCAGAGATCCTTATATAATGTTAAATGAAAAAAAGAACCTAAATTGATCTCAAAAAATTTAGTTAAAAATAAATGAATGAAACTAACTGGGAACAAACAACTATTTGGATAAAGGCTTAATAATGTAAACAATAGTCCTTAGGTAATATAATCATTTTATTCAATTCAAACTTAGGAAGCATCTATAGGAAATGCTCTAGATGATGCTAGATGATAATATGACTTCACAATATTTACAGAATGTTCCTACTGCAGTATAATTTATTTTCAAGATATTGTAAGATAAAATGAATTTTTTTTAAAGATTTATTTGCTTATAAAAGGTGGGGAAAAGCAGAGGGAGAGAATCTTCAAGCAGACTCTTCACTGAATACAGAGCCCAACATGGGGCTTGATCCCACAACCCTTGAGATCATGACCTGAGCCAAAAACCAAGAGTCAGATGCTTAACTCACTGAGCCACCCAAGCTCCCCCATAAAATGGTATTTTATGTAATAATAATAATAATATCACTATCACTGGAATATATAAAGCTTTTTATAGGCACTGTCCATTCTTGTATATGTAAGAAAGAATTTAATGTTTATCAGTTAATGTTTATATTCTCCAAGATCCACCCATGTTCAAACTATAGAATTTGGGAAGTAACAGAAATCATTAGGCAACTAAAACACTTCAAAAATTTCTTTTTCTAAAGATTTTGTTTATGTATTTGAGAGACAGAGAGAGGGAGCGGGAGCAGGATCAGGGGCAGAAGGTGAGGGAGAGGGAGAAGCAGATTCCCCGCGGAGCCTGCTAGGCTTGATCCCAAGACCATGGGATCATGACCCGAGCTGAAAGCAGACGTTTAACCAAATAAGCCACCCAGGCAGCCACAAAATTTTGATAATGGTATCAATATTTGAAGGTTCTCAGGGTCATAGGATTGCTTTCATTTCATTTTTTTAGTAGGAAAGGAATTCCAAAGATCTTGGCTTCTCAAATTTTCCATCATATTTCTAACTCTGTAGATCTGGAAGCCACTGCGGAAATCTGATCATATCTAGATCTTATTGGACCTATTAAAAGGTGCATATTACCTAAAATTAGTGATCTATGCATAAGCTTGCATTCAGACTACTGGACCAAAATCACACTCTGGGTTGTCAGAATGTGGATGCGCCAGATTTTTGTCCACTCATCTATTGAAGCACATTTTATTAGCTTCTGGTATTTGTGGTTGTAAATAAAGCTGCATAAACATTCACCTGCAGGTTTTTTGTGGAGTAAGTTTTCCCATTATTTGGTTGAATATTTAGGAGTGTTGTTGGATGATATAAGAATTTTCAGCTTTGTAAGAAATGGCTAAACAATCTTTTAGAATGACTGCATTATTTTACATTTTTAACCAGCAATGAATGAGTTCTTGTGGTTCCATTTCCTCACTATTTTTAAGCCATTCTAGTAAGTATGTAGTGGCATCTCATTTTTTTTTTAATTTGCATTTTCTCAGGAACAAATGATGAGGAGCATCTATACACACAATTATTTGATATATGTTTCTCTTCCTTTGTGAGATTTATGTTGAAAACTTTTCACAATTTTTAATCTGGTTATTTTTATCTTCAACTTTAAGAGTTCTTTTCATATTTTGAGTATACTAATTTTCCATATATGTAAGTTGGAAATATTTTCAACCATTCTGTCTTGTTTTATCATTCTCCTAACAATATATTTCAGACATCAGAAGTTTTTCATTTAAAAAATTCCTACTTACTAATTTTTTACCTTTCAGAACCATCCCTTTGGTGTTTATTTCAGGCCATACATATTTCCTAATGTTTTCTTCTCAAGTATTATAGCTTTGCATTTTGTGTTTAGAGATATCCATTTTTATTTAATTTCTGTGTTAAATATATTTTTGCCCAGATTTATCCTTTTTCATAAAGACAACAAATTGCTACATCAACATTTACTGGGAAAAACCCCAAAACTTTCTTTTCTCCACTCAATTGCCTGTATGTCTCTGTCAAATATCAGCTGGATTTACTTGTGTGGGTCTATTTCTGCACTCTATTCTATCATCTTGACCTATGTCCCTAATCTTTTACAATACCACACAGTCTTGATTATTATGGTAGCTTTAGATTTCAGTCTTGGCTTTGGGTAGATTTAGTCCTCTGACTTTATTCTTCTTTGATGTTCTGGGTCTTTTGCCTTTAAATGCACATTTCATTGAGAATTTTTTGATATCTACAACATAGTTTTCAAAGATTGTGATAAAATTTGAATTTAATCTAAACAAGCGGAGAAAAACCTGAACCTTAATAACTGAGTGTTCTATTCCATGAACATGAAATAATTAACCATTTAATTAGCTCTCTGGATTTCCTCATCACTGTTTTATAGTTCTCCATATACAGACTATGTACATATTTTGTTACTTATACCTAGTAATTTTTTGATGCTAGTACAAATGGTATTGAGTTTTAATTTCAAATTCCAATTACTCATTGCTGATACATAGGAAAATCATTGAATTTTGCTATACACAAAGATATAACCCTGTATCCTGTGGCCTTGCTACACTTACTTCTTAGTTCCAGAAGTTTTTGCTTTTGTTTTTCGCTAGATAATTTGGAGTTTTCTACATAGACAATCAGGTTAGCTATGAAAAAGGACAGTTTTATTTCTATAAAATAAAAGTATACTATACACACACACACACTCTCTGGGGTCTTATTGAACTAGTTAAGATTTTCAGGACAATAAGTACGAGTCACTACAGAGGATATCCTTGCTTTTTCCTGATATTTGGGGGAAATCATACAGATTTTTTCACAATTCAAGATGATATTAGCTCTAAGTATAGCTGTGTATTGTATATTGCTTTTATTTGATTAAGTAGTTTCTTTTTTATTATTTTTTAGCTTTTATTGTGAATTGGTATCTAATTATGTTGAAATAGCTTTTCCACAGCTAATATTAATATAATATTAACATACATTTTTTTAGTCTGTTAATATCATGAAATACAGTGATTGATTTATAAATTTAAAACCAGCCTTGCTTTCTTAGAATGAATCATATGTCGTAATATATTTTTATATATTGCTGAATTTAATTTGCTTATATTTTGAAAGAGTTTCTGCATCTTTGTTCATGAGAGACATTTGATATTAGGATAATGCTGACCTCACAGAATAAAGTTAGGAAGTGATAACTCTGTTCCTATTTTCTGAATGAGATTATGGAAAACTAGTATCCAATCATCCTTAAAAGTTTGGTAGATTTCACCAGAAAATGATCTGAGCATACTGTTTTAATTTTTGGCAAGTTGTTAATTAATGATTGAATTTCTTTAACAGATATATATGCATTCAGATTACATCTCTCCTTACATGACTTTTGGTAGCTTGCAACTTTTAAGGCATTAGTCTACTTCATCTAAATTATAAAATTTCTGAACATAGAGCTATTTGTCATACCTCTTTAGTGTCCTTTTAACATCCATAGGATCAGTAGTTATGACTCCTTTACTCTTCCCAACATTGGTAATTTTTATTTTATTTATTTTTTTTTCTTGGTTACCATGCTAGAAATTGATCAGCTTTTTTTGATCTTTTGAAAGAATGAGTTTTTGGTTTCATTATGCTTTTCTCTATTGTTTTTCTGTTTTCAAATTTAGATTTCTACTCTAATTGTTATTTTTGTTCTTCTGTTCTTTTTTGTTTTTTAAGATTTTATTATTTATTTATTTATTTATTGTAGAGAGAGAAAGTGAATACAGAGGGAAAGGGATCACAGAGGGAGAGGGAAAAGCAGACTCACCCCTGAAGGGAGAGCTGGATGTGGGGCTCAATCCTAGGACCCTGAGACCAAAACAGACACTTTACCAACTGAGCCACATAGGTGCCTCCTTCTGTTTCCTTTAGTCCTGATTTATTCTTCTTTATTAGTACCCCAGTTATTGATTTAAGAGGTTCCTTCTTTTCTAATATATGCAGTGAAATAAGTGAACAATAGACGGGATAAAAACCACTTTTGTTTTTTAGTTTATCCCAGTATTACAATAAACAAAAAGGTAAGCTGAGTGTGGAGAATGGGTCTTTCTACTATTATTTGTACTACACTGAGCTGTCTGGATTGAAATAAAGTGATCATTCCTAAATTTTAAAAATATAGGGGTGCCTGGGTGGCTCAGTTGTTAAATGTCTGCTTTCAACTCAGATCATAATCCTGGGGTCCTGGGATCCAGCCCCGCATCAGGCTGCCAGCTCAGCAGGAACCCTGTTTCTGTCTCTTACACTCCCCCTGCTTGTGTTCCCTCTCTCACTGTCTCTCTCTCTATCAAATGAATAAATAAAATCTTTTAAAAAATAATATATATAATAAATGAATAAAATAGCATGTATATGATATAATAAAATAAAGGAAATAACATATATATGATATTTTATATATATATATAACATTTAGAATGTATCTCATATGATTTTTATTCTTTTAAATTCAATAAGGTATGTTTAATATTCAAGGGGTTTTCTAACTTTGTATATATTTTGTGAAAACTTAAACAAAAGCATATTCTGATGTAGGAGTATTTTATAAATGTCAGTTATAGTATGTTGCTTTATAGTATTGTTCATTCCTGCTATATAAGTACAAATTTTCTGCCTGCTTGTTTTATCAATTACTGACAGAAGGGTGTTGAACGTTGCCAATTACCATAGGAAATTTTATATTTCTTTATTAAGTTCTACCAGTTTTTACTTCATATATCTTAAGTCATCCTTTATATGTTTATGTTTTATTATATTTATATTTTAATTTTTTAAAAGATTGATTTAATTATTTTAGAAAGAGAGAAAGAGAGTATGCATAAGCTGCCTAAAATATTAAAAATAAAACAGAATGGGACAGTTAAGAACTGTAGGACAATTCAAAAGATAACATTTGTAGCTGGAATACCAGGAAAGGAAAGAACAAAACAAATGTGTAAAGTAATGCTAGCTGATAACTCTCCCAAACTAGTAATAGACACAAAATCCCAAATCCAGAAAGTTCAGAGAATGTCAAGCAGGACAAATTTGAAAAAAACCAAACAACAACAACAACAAAAACAAACAAACAAAGAAACAAACAGACAAAAAAAA